>NC_081796.1:11684700-12284700 GCF_963082965.1 Carassius carassius
CAAAGCTTTTAAAAGTCTGGATGCTTACCAGTTCTTCGTAGCTGGCTGGGTTACAGCTACGCGATGCTACGCTAACGGCGGGGGGAGGTACCTCATAATGGCAAAGGTAAGACATCGATCTATGGTTTATTTTGTATTATTACATGGCTTAGTTGAATTCTAATGTAGAATGCAGTCTGTTATTTCTTGATAAATATTTATATAACACGTAGCCTATGATTTTAGAGTACATGGTCGGCCGTGGCTTTTTAATGGATGCCTGGACGCATCCCAGCTCTGGGAAGTGCAGTCATTAATTATCGATCACACGTTAATCCATGCAGACAGTAAATCACGGTGTGTCTGTGATCCGTAGTAACCACATATAATTGTAACATCTAGACATCTTCTTATCTGTGATTATATTCGCAGTAGCCTATGTTAAGATTCTACCAGTTAATCACAGCAAAGTATTCACAATGTGCATTTATTGTGTTACTGCAGCATTAAACAATAACATCACAATAACATTCATGTAAAAATAATGTATCTATGCCACTTTCTGTATTTGTAGGTGCATCATAGCCAGTAAACCACGGAGTGTCTGTGATCAGTAGCCACACATAATTTTTACATCTAGCCATCATCTCATCTGTGATTATATTCGCTGTAGCCTATGTTAAGATTTGACTATCACAGTGATTAAGATGTATTCACAAGGGGCATTTATGGTGTCACTGCAGCAGTAAATAATAACATCACAATAACATTCATGTAAGAATAATGTATTTATGCCACTTTCTGTAATTGTAGGTGCATCACAGTCAGTCACTGTCTGAAACCCAACTACAACCATGGGTATCTTTGAAGAAGGATGGGACAGTCTTGTGCGGCCACTGTACATGTAAAGCGGGCCTGGGAGAGGTGTGCTCCCACGTGACAGCTCTGCTATACGCAATAGACTCTGCTGTTAAACATCTGGAAGACAAAAGCTGCACTGATGGGCCCAGACAGTGGGGACTTCCTCCTTTGAAAGCGGGCAAGGCTTTGTACGAAGAGGGATCAGGAATTGATTTCTCACATCCTGCCAAAAAGCGTTGTGGTGTAAACAACCAAAGCCATTCAGGTTGTCCATCTGTGAAAAAAGTGGGTGTGTCTGCAGCAGCTATAGAACAATTCTACAAGGCTCTGGATAATGCAACTCCAAACCCTTCAGAGAAGAGTGGTATCCTACGCATATTGCCACACTACTGTAAACAGTTTCAACCAAAAGTGGTGTCTCTGGGTCTACCACAGCCCCTGACTGAGTTATACAGTGCTCAGAACCGGAAGCTGTCTGCCTCGGACCTTGAGAAAAAATGTGATGCGGTATTCAATGATATGGAAGTCACACCAGAGCAGGTATAGTCATCCCTCTTAATCTCATATGACTAAAATGTGCTTTAAGGTGTCATGTCATTAATTTCATCTTCTATAATTTACAATGTTGTAGGCAGTAAAAGTTGAGGAAGAGACACGACAACAGGGAAAGTCAAGGCTATGGTTTGACATGAGGGCTGGTAGGGTGACAGCATCTAGGTTCAAGTCAGCTGCAAGGACAGACCCTACAAATCCTTCCAAATCCCTAATTAGGCAGATCTGTTACCCTGACCTATGCAGATTTTCAACAGTTGCAACCAGGCATGTGTGACATAATGACATAAACATACAGTTACTGTTTTTAATTTCACCATAGTGTAAGTGAGTAAAGAAATTAGATGTTCTTTGAACTTATGTTTCAACTATGGAAATGTATGCAATACATGTTGTGTTCTAATGTAGAGGGCCCCTGCTCACAAAAACATCAAAGAAACAAAAACAAGACAAAGAAATGCATTTATCATTGGAATATTTATTATAGTCAGTATTACAAATTATCAACATTAAATTACAAACATGATGACAGATTACATCCCTCAATCTCTTTGAGTGCCCTTATCTATTTTTAATCCCAGGTGTATGGTGTAGGTCCTTTGCCTATTTATTCCTAATGTTCCTTTTAAATGGTTCCTGTTATATTTAATTTACACCTTTTTAAACTACTCTGTGATATCTGTGATAGAATATGATACAAGAGAATATTATGTGCTATTAAGATTAGGCCAATTTTGGGTACTGACATCTATAGTACTTATAGTTCTTAGGGAAATGAGAGAACAAATCCAATGAAAAGGACACTCAAAGAGCTACGATGACTTAAAGGAATAGTTCACTTTAAAATGAAAATTCTGTCATCATATACTCACTCTCATGTTGTTTCAAACCTGCATGAATTTCTTTCTTCTGCTGAACAGAAAGGAAGATATTTAGAAGATTATCAGTAACCAGACAGTTTTTGGATCCCATTGACTTCCATAGTATATTTTTTTCTACTATGGAAGTCAATGGGACCCAGAAACTGTGAAGAAATATGAGGGTGAGTATATGAAAATTATCATTTTAAAGTGAACTATTCCTTTAATAACATTATTTTTCTCATTTTCAGATGGGGATGTGAACATGAACAAAAAGCCAGAGAGACATATGAGGCTTACGCTGCACAACATCATCAGGACCTAAGTGTTCGTGATGCCGGTCTCCATATTGATACCTCCCGTCCCTACCTTGGAGCATCTCCAGATGCCTTGCTGTCCTGCTCCTGCTGTGGCGATGGTATTTTGGAAATCAAATGCCCACACTGTGCCAAAGACACCGGAGTCCTCAGTGCCACTGAAAAGAAACATTTCTGCATTGAGAACACAGATGGTACACATGCACTTAACAGAGATCATCAATACCACTACCAGGTGCAAGCCCAGTTGTTTGTGACGAAGCGGAAGTTTTGTGACTTCATGGTGTGGTCTACATCCGATTTTTTTATACAGAGAATTTTGCCTGATGCTGACTTTTTTACAGAAGCAGTGCAGAATGTTGAGGCCTTCTATAGGTCAGCCATTTTATCTGAGTTATTGGCCAAGACATATACATGCCCAGATAGACTGCTGTCAGACAAAACACAGTCCACAGACTCATGAAGTGAATTACTAGAATTGTTGGGTCTTTGTAAATTATAGTGTGGTCTAGACCTACTCCATTTGTAATGTTTTTCTTTTAATTTCTTATGATGTGATACTATAAATAAAATGTAATTGAATTATTAGTAAGATTTGCCAGTGTGTAATTCTACATACATTTAATATCCTTTTATAAAGTACAACAGCATAGTCAAAAGTTTGAGGGCTGGTTTATTTTACAAAAACATCTTTCAACACGTTTATAAAAGCCAACCTAAATTACATTAATAATGACATTAAGCTAACGTTAGCTACCTTTGTGAATGGGTAGCAGTAACGTTAACGTTAGACTGCACAGCCCTATCACACTAGCTGGCACTTGCTCATTACATAGCTAACTTAGGTTACTCATGTTACAAATGACAATTTGACTGGGTCTCCATCTGGACAAGGATGGCGATATGGTATTACACAAATTAAGTAAACGTAACTGGGAAATACATGAACCTTACCTTGTAAAAAATGCTCGCTGCAAATCCTGGAGTACTTGGAGGGCTGCCAGTCCTTTCGGCTGATAGCAGCAACCCATCGCTGCCTTCTCTCCCCATCAAATGGTATTCGATAAAAAGATATATTGGCTTTACCCTGTCTATTAGCACAGCCCACGGCACAACACGAAATAACCATTTTACAACTAGAACTAACTCAAACACGAACTCATTTGGCTTGCCGTCCGTCTACAGAATAGCTCTTCCGCCGTCCGTCATGGCGTTCAGAATTCGCGCGAGTAGAGCGTGACGTCACGTGCAAAGGGTCTATAGATGCTGTGAAGGAGATCGGTCCGCTGGTTAGTCAAGTTATCCCGTCTCATAGCGCAAAGTCACATGACTTTTCAATTAACATGGTGGAATTTATTCGGTAAATGTTTTTCATCGTAGTTTATGCACATTTTTTCTTATCAGATAAAAAGTTTATCTTAGTTGTGTGCATAAGTTTTATATGCACATTTTTAGAATTGATGCTCATCTTGGCATTTCCATCCAGCGTTTTTTTATGCGATAATCCCAAATACACATAAAAATAGATGGATGGACACATAGCATTTTATAGATCCTCCTGGAAGAAATTGTAGTTTTGGATATCTAGCAAAACTGACGATTGATTTGATTGATGTCTTAAATATAGAGAAAGACAGCAGAATTTGTATGTTTACCATCGACATACAGTT
Organism: Carassius carassius; assembly: GCF_963082965.1. Lineage (NCBI taxonomy): Eukaryota > Metazoa > Chordata > Actinopteri > Cypriniformes > Cyprinidae > Carassius > Carassius carassius. The sequence goes on from NC_081796.1 coordinate 11,688,940, forward strand.
TATTGTAGATCAGAATAATAGCTAACTGTAACACACACACACACCCACACACATACTCACACACACACACACACCCACACACATACGTTTGTTTTTTTGTGAAAACCCAATCCCATAGATGTAATGGTTTTTATACTGTACAAACTGTATATTCTATGGCCCTACACCAACCCTACACCTAACCCTAACCCTCACAGGAAACTTTGTGCATTTTTACTTTCTCAAAAGCTCTAAGCATTTTGAAAAATAGGGACATGGGTTATGTCCTCATAAGTCACCCTCTCCTGGTAATACTTGTGTCATACCCATGTCATTATACAGAGTTGTGTCCTGATATGTCACAAAAACACACACACACACACACACACACACACACACACACACACACACACACACAATACAAGATGAGTGCTTATTACATTCCATTCTTATTCACAATGCAAATATACTAAAATAAAGCTAGACATGCCTTTTTATATAATATACACTCTAGGAAAATTCCATAAAAATAGTGCCAAATGTATTGTTTATATACTAATATATGTACTAATATAAAGGATTGTATTATTATTATTATTATTATTATTATTATTATTATTATTATTATTATTATTCAAATTATTGAAATGTGTTGTTTTAGGGTTGAAGGAAATGTCTGTAAGATTATCTGAAAAGGTTGGTATTCGTTTTCCATTTTCAACTTCTTATCACTCTGCTGCATCTGTAGATCTGAACCAGAGTGGTTCCATCTTCTCTATCTCCAGATTTTGGCCACATGTAAACACCACCCAGCAGTCCCTTCCTGGTCAGAGAAAAATGCTTCAACTTGATTCTACTGTTGTCTTGCCCAATTTAATAACACACCAGCATGCTTCTGCAATTCTCCTGTCACAAGTTAGGGAAGCCAAACCTTCTGAGCTCAGCGACATATGGCTACCTCCTTGAGAAAGCTATAAAAATGGCTATTTAAATCTAACCTAATTACAGTCTAGATAAGTGTCTTTAGTACACCCAGAAAGCTGTGGATATCCATCTGCAATCACTCACTTAGTCACTAGCATTCTTTAGGTTAGTTTAATTCAGACCGCCAGGCAGTGAAAAGATGCTTACAAACAAAAAAAATATGAGTGAAAAAATATAAAAACAAAAAGAATCAGCTGTTTATACTGTCCACTCTAAAAAATGCTGGGTTGTTTCAGGCCAACTTTGGGTAAAAATTTGGACTAACCCAGCTGTTGTGTAAAATTTTTAAATTACATAGTCCATTTTCTTTTCATTTCATTTCATTTCTTTTCTTTTCTTTTCTTTTTTTTCAGAACCCGGTGCAGTCGGGGGGACCTTCGGAGTCCACTCCAGAGCCCGCTCAAGTCTATGAGTTCATTCCAGAGCTCACTCCAGTCTACGAGTCCACTCCAGTTTGAGTCCACTCCAGAGCCCTCTCAAGTCTGAGTTCATTCCAGACCTCACTCCAATCTTCGAGTCTACTCCAGAGCCTGTTTTAGTCCTTGAATTCGCTCCAGAGCCAATTCAAGTTTGAGTTCACTCCTGAGTTAGTTTCAATCCAGGAGTTTGCTCCTGAGCCCACTCCAGTTGGGGGAGCCTTCAGAGTCCACTCCAGAGCCCGCTCAAGTCTATGAGTTCATTCCAGAGCTCACTTCAGTCTACGAGTCCACTCCAGTTTGAGTCCACTCCAGAGCCCTCTCAAGTCTGAGTTCATTCCAGAGCTCACTCCAATCTTCGAGTCTACTCCAGAGCCTGTTTTAGCCCTTGAATTCGCTCCAGAGCCAACTCAAGTTTGAGTTCACTCCTGAGTTAGTTTAAATCCAGGAGTTTGCTCAAGAGCCCACTCCAGTCCCTCCCAAGGTGGTGGCTTTGGTTGCAGAACGTCCTGAGGTGGTGGTGTCTGATTCAGCTCCTCCTGAGGTGGCAGCTTCTGCTTACCTCTCTGTGCTTTCTTTTCCAGCCCAGTCTAAGCCATCTTGGTGGTCCCCTGCAGCATCAGCTTCACAGAAGTGGTCCTCGGCTCCACCCTTGTGGTCATCTGCCCCACAGTGGGGATCTTCACTTCCATCTGCTCTGCTGTGATTGCTTCCTGCTCCAGCCATCACAAGGCCAAAGTTTAATTAAAGTAATTTTTGTGCTTTCATCAGTTTTATTTCATCTTCTCTCCCGGAATATGGTTCAATCTTAGAGTTTGTACGACTAAATGGGGCTCATGTCAGGAAGCAGACAGACCGATTAAACCAACTGTCTGCTAGCTGCCTCATGTCACAGAACAGAAGTCAATTATTTCTCAGCACGTATACTCTTTCACCTATATATCATATTATAGAGAATGTGTCTGTTCCTTGAACTAGCGAGTACAAAAAAAACATCCAAACCACTTTAAGGAAAAAAATGTTAGTGATGTTCGACTCATGAAAAAGATTTCACACAGATAAGCAGATTATAAAGCTTGGCTTGAGAAAAATTAGATCCCTTTCTACGAAAGCGCCTTTTGTAAATGATATGATCACAGATCATAACCTAGATGTGCTCTGTTTGACTGGAACCTTGCTAAATCCAGATGATTACATTAAATGAGTTTCCCCCCCCGAGATTACTGTTATAAACATGAGTTGCATCCAAGAGGTAAAGGTGGATGTGTTGCTACAATTTATAGTAATATATAGAAATATTTTCAGTATTTCTCAGAGCTCTGGTTTCAATTATAATTCGGCCACCAGGGCACCATACAGACTTTATTAAATAATTTGCTGATTTTCTGGGTTAGTGCTGGTTGCAGATAATGTCTTAATTGTTGGTTATTTGAATATCCATGTTGATAATGAAAAAAAAATGCACTGGGATCAGCATTTACACTCTATTTTTCATTGGGGTCAGACAACATGTGTCAGGACCTACTCATTTTTGTAATCATACTTTAGATTTAATACTGTAGCATGGAAATGATGTTAATGGCATTGAAAGTGTTAGTATTTGATCATTCTCTCGTCTTGTGTATACTCCATATAGCTAAAGTTGCAAACTCAACTCCTTGTTACAAATATGGTAGAACCATCACTTCTACCACATAATACTTTTTTGTAAATATTTTTTTTTACTACACTGGTGACTGGGCTGTCTGTTTCTTGCTTTCATAATCATGGTGCAACAGCACTGAATAAGTAGTGTGGTGAGTATTTTAATGCAGTGATCTGTCTGGATTGGTTGAAAAATGCTCATGCAAGAACCGTTAATGGAAGTGAGCATCATTTGGTTGCAGTATTTTTTTTAAATGAAACTGATATAATATAATATGCTATAATAGACTAATATAATAGTTGCTTTCAAACAGGTTTCCCAAAAACTCTTACTGCCCATTCTGTTCTACTCCTGTCCTTCAGTTCTCTTACGAGAGTTCTCTCGTACTGCGTCTTAGCTAAAAGTCTCTTTTCACGAAATACTGAAGCAAAAAATTATCCTTAATTTTGAATTATTGTAAAGCGCATTTGCAGCAGCACACAGCCATAGGCGAGACGGCTCGCTCGCTCATTGGCTGCTCTGCGGCAACTGCACAAGCCTATCGAGCGCAGGCTGATGCAACATCAGACCAATAAGGGCGCTTCGCTCCCTTCATGCCACTTCCCGCCGAAACGGGTGTGGCCCAGCCCTATAAAGGGAGCTCGAAAAGGCTGACTCACCTGATTTTTCATCTCTTCAGCGAAGCTCACGCATCGTTGGATCACGAGAGGAAGCAAGCGCCGTCTGATAAGCATCTCAGCCCTGCGACACACACTCGTAAAACAGCTGCGTCTTTTTAAAGATGCCCTCGTGCGGCTCGTGCAGAGCCCCGCTCAGCGAAGGAGACCGTCACGTCATCTGTGTCTCCTGCCTGGGTGAGGATCATGCAGTGCTCGCTGATGGTGGCTGCCCTCACTGCGAGCTACTGCCGATGGTGACTCTGAGGACTCGCCTGGCATTCTTCTCCGAGCCTGCATCTTCCGCTGCGCTGCAGCGCCGTAAAAAGCGCCACTCCCAGCGATTACCGGAATGCCTCCAGCTCAACCGAGCTCGCCAGTTCTCCCTGCTTCACCGGCCTCCCCTGCATCGCTTCCCGATGGTCAGCGCCCGCTGTCTGCTGCCACGTCTTCCGAGGAAGTGGATCTCAGGCCCGCATCAGAGGAAGAGGACACATGCTCTCTGCTAGCTTCGGGCAGTGAAGGTTGGGCGAGCTCCGGGGATCTCGCGCCTTCTGCTCAGAGGCCCAGCAGACGGGCTGATATGGAGAAGGAGCTGATGCGAGTGCTCACGCTGGCCGCGGCTTCCTGAGCTTCATGAAGAAGTGGCGAAAGCTTGGAACGCTCCATTCTTGGCGCGAACTCGTTTGTCTGTTTCGCCAGCATTCTCCACACTGGACGATGCTAAAAACAGAGGCTACCAGTCACTTCCACCGGTGAAAAAGGCTATAGCAACGCACCTTTGCCCGCCCTCTGCTGGACGGCGGACGAAAGCGGCGTTGCCATCGAAAGCCTGCCGCATGACGTCATCTCTGCTCGCACGGATCTTTTCTGCTGCTGGGCAGGCTGCGTCTGCGCTACACACCATGGCCACGCTGCAGATTTTCCAGGGCGATCTCCTCCGCAAGCTGGATGAGATGGGGTCTGAAGCTATCTGTCTCGCGGATCTGAGGAGAGGATTACGGTGAAGCCGGAAGCCCCGAAGTCATCCTAGCACTTCTAGGAAAGCGCCGGTGTATAAGTTCCGCTGTGGCCGAGCTCTCACCCAAGCGCGCCGCTGTTTCAGTTCCAGGAATTGTGACTGTCTCAGCGTTTTCTGCAACGCACAAGCCTGCACAGTTGCCCGCTTGCCTGCACACAAAATCCATTATCACGGCTACCCAGATATTTCCCGAAAAGAGTGTTATTTCTGGTGTCCCGGCCACGGCCGATGGTGCTATAAATGTAGTGACGATGCCCACTCCTCAGTGCCGATCTCCACATATAAGCACAGTCCTGCACACAGGGCTCGTGCCCATAAGATCGATCGAGGGTCGATCGCGCGCGCTACATAGTAAACGTGCCCACTCCTCAGTGCCCACAAACACTATGTCACACACGGCGCGGGGTTTCTGTAAAAACGAAACCCGTGCACGTACGCTCTGCCCAGGCAGACAGCAAGTCGAAAGCAGAAAATGTGCACGCTTACAGCCCACAGTTACTCGCAGACATCACGAGTCCTACGGGACCCGCTCACCCCTCCGTCAATCGGTTAAGCACCGTGACGGGGTCGAGGAAGAGCGATCTGCCCGCTGTGATCAGCACGCTCCCCGCCTCAAATGCCACAGGCATAACGCCCATGGTGCAGCACATCGAAGCGCCGCCGTTGCCCAGTCAACAGAGCGCGCTTCGCATCCAGCCCTTAGCTATTCATGCAGATGCGTGGTCAGCGCTTCCAGGGGTTTCGGATTGGGTGCTAGACATTATAAAGAGAGGCTACTCTTTACAGTTTTTTCGACGCCCTCCGCGCTATTTAGCGCGCGCCGAAACTACGGTCAAAACAGAAGTAGCACACCCACTTCGGGCCGAAATATCAAAACTGTTGAGCAAAGGGGCTGTGGAGCCTGTATCTCAAGCTCAAAGCGAAGGGGGGCTGTACAGCAGATACTTTCTAGTGCCCAAGAAAGACGGGGGTCTCAGGCCCATACTGGATCTAAGACAGCTGAACAAGGCATTGGTGAAACACAGTTTCAGAATGCTTACGACCAGGAAACTCCTCGCGCATATTCGCAGAGGAGACTGGTTCATGTCAATAGATCTGAAGGACGCGTATTTTCAAATACAGAAAGCATCACATCACAGGCGATACTTGAGATTCGCCGTCGAGGGCCAGACATACCAGATTACAGTCCTGCCGTTCGGCTTGTCCATGGCTCCTCGTACGTTTACTCGTACTGAACTATTTGGACGACTGGCTGATTCTGGCTCAATCACGATCAGAGCTTGTGGAACACAGGGCAATTTTACCCGATCACCTTGAGAAACTCGGTCTCAGTGTCAACTGGACGAAGAGTTCGCTGAACCCCATTCAGACGATACTGTTTTTGGCTATAGCTCTGGACTCACGTTCCATGACGGCGCGGCTGTCGCCACAGCGCGCGTTGGGCATTCAGCGTGCAGCGAGCTCTCTCCGCTGCGGCGCGACCATCTCGCTCAGAGAATTTCAGAAGATGCTGGGTCTCATGGCCTCAGCATCTCCAGTTCTTCGGTTGGGCCTGCTCCGCATGTGCCCCCTGCAGTTCTGGCTGAGAGTGCGAGTACCGCGCGGAGCGTGGAAATCTGGTCGGCTGCGTCTCAGGGTCAATCAGAGCTGCGTTACAGCCCTGAAACCCTGGACAGCGAACGACTGGTACCAATCAGGTGTAAGCCTGGGGACTTCCTCGAAAGTGAAGATGGTGTCGACGGACGCCACCACTTGGGGATGGGGAGCGCTGCTCGAGGGCAGACCGTCCTTTGGCCTGTGGTCAGAACGGGAAAAGCTCCAACATATCAACTGTCTGGAAATGCTGGCAGTGGAGAACGCGCTGACGCGTTTTTTGTCCCCGAATCAAAGGCCACCACGTCTTAGTCCGTTCGGACAACATGTCTGTGGTGTCCTACATAAATCGCCAGGGCGGTCTCGGGTCCCGAAACCTGTGCAGGTTGGCGGAACGCCTCCTGGTTTGGGTTCAGCGCAACTTGCGCTCGCTGAGGGCAGTTCATGTGCCTGGGCTACAGAATCTGGGTCCAGACAGGCTGTCCAGAAACAACATTCCCACGGGCGAATGGTCTCTACACCCGCAAACAGTCCAGCTGTTGTGGGAGAGATTTGGCAGGGCGGAAGTGGACCTCTTCGCGTCCCACGAAAACGCTCACTGCCCCGCGTTCTTTTCCAAGAACGAAAGCGCGCTGTCACGGAGATGGCCGTGCTGCCCGCTCTATGCTTTCCCCCCCGTCTCCCTCCTTCCGCAGGTGATAGAACGGGTGAGGGAAACGAGATGCTCAATACTGCTTGTAGCACCATTTTGGAAGAACCAACTATGGTTTCCAGATTTGATGCAGTTAGCAGACACTGCCCCGTGGCCAGTGCCGTTGAGGAGGGATCTCCTCTCGCAGGCCGGGGGCTCGATTTGGCACCCTCAACCGGAGTTGTGGTCCCTCCATGTGTGGGCGCTCAACGGTTACCCGCTGATCTCTCAGTGGGAGTGCTAAATACCATCACTCAGGCTAGAGCTCCGTCGACGCGACGGCTGTATGCCTCGAAGTGGTCGGTGTTCTCCAGCTGGTGCACAGCTCGGGGATGTTCACCCCTTAGTTGTGAGGTGACGGAGGTTCTCTCCTTCCTACAGGAGCTGTTGGATAAGGGCAGAGCCCCCTCCACGCTCAAAGTTTACGTGGCGGCTATCGCAGCGTTTTCTGAGACAGCGCTCGGTCAGTCAATAGGAAGGAACGATTTGGTCATCCGCTTCCTTAGAGGAGCTAGGAGGCTGAATCCTCCCAGACCTCCATCAGTCCCTGTATGGGACCTCGCGACGGTTTTGGAGGCCAGGAAAGGTTCCCCTTTCGAGCCTATCCAAACGATTAGCCTCAAGCATCTGTCGTTCAAGACAGTATTCTTGTTGGCTCTCGCTTCAGTGAAGCGTCTCGGTGAGCTCGTCGTGCTTGGAGTTTGGGCCTAATGACTCAAGGGTCATACTCAAACCTAGGCACGGTTATGTGCCGAAATCCCTCAACACGCCGTTTCGGGCTCAGGTTATTGCCCTGTCTGCCCTGTCGGTGTCAGGAGAGGATGGAGACTCGAGTCTTCTTTGCCCTGTTAGGGCTTTAAGAGCTTATGTGTCTCGCTCCGCTGTCTTTAGACGGACTGAGCAGCTGTTTGTCTCGTTCAGTGGACGTTCCAAAGGAATGGCTGTTTCGAGACAGAGCCTATCCAGATGGATAGTTGACGCCATAGCGTTATCTTACGCTTCCAGGGGCCTTCAGTGCCCACTGGGCGTCAGAGCACACTCCACAAGAGGCGTCGCCTCGTCGTGGGCGTGGTCTACTGGGATCTCCTTGCAGGATATATGTATGGCGGCAGGTTGGGCCTCGCCGTCTACATTTATCAGGTTCTATAACCTGGAGGTTCCCGCCTTGCAAGCAAGGCTGCTGTCGGTATAGTCGAATCAGGGCCCTGATTGGATTTCTGAGATCGCGAGCGTTATGCGCTGCCGACTGTTATATGGGCAGTATTGCGTAAGACCCGCATTACCACATTGGTCAGGCCTTGCCTAGACTGTGTGATGTCATATTGCCGCGTCTACCGACGCCCCCCCCCCTCCTGTCCTGGACTCTCTGTGAGTCCCTCGGGTGACTGTGCACTGTAAATCCTGGGCGTTGCTTCCAGGTTTATTGGTGTGTGATCCCTGCGTGCACGGCGCTTTACATGGGGTTCCCGTAGCATCTTAGCTAAGACGCAGTACGAGAGAACTCTCGTAAGAGAACGTACTCGGTTACTCACGTAACCTCGGTTCTCTCTAGAAGAGGGAACGAGTACTGCGTTCTCTGCCATGCGTACGATTCACTCTGGTTCGCTTCGGCGATGAAATAAATCAGGTGAGTCAGCCTTTTCGAGCTCCCTTTATAGGGCTGGGCCACACCCGTTTTGGCGGGAAGTGGCATGAAGGGCGCGAAGCCCTTCTTATTGGTCTGATGTTGCATCAGCCTGCGCTCGATAGGCTTGTGCAGTTGCCGCAGAGCAGCCAATGAGCGAGCGAGCCTTCTCGCCTATGGCTGTGTGCTGCTGCAAATGCGCTTTACAATAATTCAAAATTAAGGATAATTTTTTGCTTCAGTATTTCGTGAAAAGAGACTTTTCCCCCGAGCGTCTAAGCTAAGACACAGTACTCGTTCCCTCTTCTAGAGAAAACCGAGGTTACGTTAGTAACCGAGTACGTTATAACAAATAGCCAAGTCCCAAATTCACACCATAAGAAGTTGAAATATTGGTCTGCTCAAACAAACAGCAATGTTTTAAAAGAGCCACTGAACCACAGTGTTTACAGGCAAAATGTGAATTGTTTACCATATTTTTCTCTGCACATTAAACTGGAATAAAAGAAAGTATTTTAAAACTGAATAAATTGCACAAGGGTTATTTCCCTTTCCAGACTACATTTACATTACATTGACTTTTGAAAGTATGAAACACATAAAGAAGGTACACAGAGTAAATGATATATGAGTCTAAGGCATTTATCCCTCAGGTTTCCTGCCCATATGTTAGTGATATAATCTTTAAGAACACACCAGAATAAATCTGCTTGAAGCCTTTGCTCATTTCTCCAGATTGCTCAGCAACCTCGACTAAGCTTAGAGCACTGACATATTAGATCAGCCAAGAGCTTTGCAAGGTTCAAGTCCATTTAGTCATATATCTTATTCCCATTGCACATTAACACCGTCTCTTACGATAGCTAAGATTTATGATGATGTCTTCTTGCTAAATAATTTAGCATGCTTTGAGAATAAAGAATGACTACACTGGCAGAATGAGAAATTAATCTGTTATAATTATTTAAAAACATAAAAAAACTATTTTTTTTCTTTGTACACTTTAGTCACGTTTTATCATTGGTTCCAGTGTTATTTCAGTATTATTTTTTATACTATACTATAATATTTACATTTACATATTAAGCAGACACATTGCATTCAGGCTATACATTATTATTATTATTATTTATGCATTTTTTATCAGTATGTGTGTGTTCCCTGGCAATTAAACCCACAACCTTTAGCATAGCTTTTACATTTTAAAGTTGAATTAAATCAATTTTCTTATGTACTTTCATAATTGTCATGTACATTACAGCAATTCAAAACTTAAAAAAAAAACATAATATATAGTAAATATCCTTTTTTATATATCAACAAATTATTATAAATAATTAATAATAATACATTACTATGCAATAAGGTAATTTTATACATACAAAAACGTATACTGTGATCACTTTAAATTACTTTGGAAAAATGCTACTACATAATGCATAAAGGTACATATAGTTTGCACAGTTTCTGAATATAGACATTGCAGCCCAGGATTTGAATATAGATGTTTAATTAACTTGACTCCACTGACCTTGTTGTCATAACGACAATGTCTTACAAATTTTGATCACTTTAAAAGGATACAGTTGACAGAACTGTACAAAACCAAAAGGCTGATTCATGCTTATCCTTCCTGTGTTAAACAAACACAGTCATTTGTCTCTGAAGGCTTCAAAAGTGTACATGTGTGTCTAACACTACATAAAAAAAAAATGTGGCCCTTGAAAGAAGCAGTGGAATTTTTCATCAGTTTTTCTTCCTCAACACCAATTAGATAAGTATCTATATTCTCTAAAAGACAAAAAAAAAAACATTAATCTCCTAAGAGGTTGATGAAAGGATCCTGATGGACGTTCCGTCATGACAAAGAACATCCATCAATCTACAGACAGCCGATGAGGGATTGTGGAACACACCGCATTACACAAACTGCAGTTTGATTCAGCTCCTTCTCCATGAGACCCACATGCTGTCATGGCATCCCCAGGGTTCACTGATCACCTCAGGGGAATGCTGATAATTACGTTGGATGATTCTGATAACACCTCTTTGACGAGCTGCTTGCCTTCCTGAAGGCTGAGTTCCTCATGGGAAATCACACCTCGAAGGTCCTCATTCAGACTCTGTCACCATTCATGGTCATCACTTCCTTAAAGACAAATGACTTCAGAAGGTCCCTTTCATCTTATTGTCAGAACTTCACTGTCTCCTTCTCATTCGGGACCCTAAAGTGGGGGAATAGCCTGTTAGCACTAGCTCAGGCCTTGACCCGGGGACCTCTCTACAAGGGAACCCCCTCTTCATAACACTTTTGTTCCAGAGATCGGTGCCCCAAACTGAAGCAAATCAGACCCCGATTGGCTCTTGGAAGGCAGTAGCCACCAGGAGTGCCATTATTCTCCATTATTGCCATTATTCATGAGTTAGACAAACAGAGCAGAGAGGACTGGACATTAGTGGCTCTTGTATGGGACAATGTCCACACAGAGTGACAGCTCCAGCTGAGAGTGGTATGCAGGCATATTAAGGTCCAGCAAAAGTACATATTTTTTTTTGTTTGTTCTTCACTTTTTGAAATTCGAAATACCTTTGCAGAGGTATACTGTTCACAAACATCTCAATGCTGCCTACTCTGCTGGGAGTGGCATTTAAATTAATATGTAAATATTTGCTACATGATTTCCTCTCAATAAGAAAAAAAAACATACAACAGAAATGACAGCAGAGGGAAAACAGCAGTTAAGAAAACTTTTGATCCTAGCAATGTTCATATATTTGCATGATGTCTACAAGTCTGCACTCCAGTCAAGTCATGTCACATTTCTTTATATAAAACTGTAGACAATTTATTGCTTCAGTGAGCAGTGTATTAAACATAAAAAAAATCAGTATCATTGTCAGTTTAAGGTCAGACCTCGGCAGACAAAACAGAAGAAAACAGAAGTTTTCTTTGTCAAAGAAGGTAGCACATCTACCAATAATGCCATCAAAGGTGTTTACTTCTCCGGAAAGTTCTCTTTTTTTTTTTGCCTGATTTGCCCTCAGTAAATTGAAGTACAATGGGGCATTTAAGGTTTTAGGGGTTGTACAAAGGAAAAACAATATATTATGTTGCAATAGTCAGTATGGTAGGTAAGCTGTCCATGGCTACATCATAGAGAGCACCTTATACATTAAATTTTTGTTTCACCAATATACCATTCATTTCAGTTGTACGCAGACTGTTGTAAGGGAAACAGGTCAATTTAGCTCAAAGGGAATCATTTAAGATTTTAAAGGGAGTTTGAACAGAATCACTGTTTCACGGCTGATCACTGAGACGCCCTGCGATTCACTGAACGAGCCGTTTAATATCAAATCTGCGCTGGATATTAATATCCAAAGTATAGTGAAAACACTATCAATTAGCACAGTAACAAGATCGGCAGTTTAAGGAATTAACTTGTAAGCACAAAACACAAGATACTACTATAGTATAAATCTAAGACATATAAACTAATCTAACACATAAGCGCACTCACACATTCGCACAAGTTGCAGGAAGATCGAAAGTTAGGGAAAGATGAATTTAAGAGGATGGAAATGTGAAATCCCAAGTTTACAGCAATACGTGAAATTGCATTGACATGAACAACCATCAATCACTTAATTAACCCTCGCACTGAGTTCCTCGGTGAGGTTAAAATTATATTAGATACACCAGTACAAATCAGAGTCTGGAGGTACATTGCCTGTGTAAAGTTGTCGTTGAAAGGGGGTTTCCCGAGGTCGCTGATTGGCTGGAAGTTCAGTAGTCGCTGAAGAGACGTCTTGGGAAGCCCGTGGTTGGGCGTTGGCTGAAGACGAGTTGTGTGGCTGGTTGAAGTTGAACGGGCACTTGAGGTCAGACACGGCGTTACAAAACTTAACTCTGAACACGAAACTCTCAAACGGAAAAGAAAAGAAATAAAGTTTGACGAGACTAGGTGGTGTTTCTTTTCATCGTGGCTAAGTAGCAGCAGGCCGAAGCATGCTGGAACCGTGCTTAAAGAACAGCTAACAGTGATGACTAAAAGCATAGCTAAAAGCTAAAGCTAGGAAGCAAAGCTACAAGCTAAAAGCTAAAAGCAAACTAAAAGCATACTAAAAGCTGGCATGACTGATAGCATAAGCAAAGATAAAACTAAAAGCGAACTAAAAGCAAACATGACTAATAGCAAAAGCTAAGAAGCATAGCTAAAAACTAAAAGCAAGATTTTATGGTGTCCTAAGTATTTAAACTGGCCTGTTGGCCACACTTCAAATGTTGTCTTGACCAATCAGATATTGTCTTGGCTCGGGGGTATCATAAATCATATGTCATCTTATCAAGCATGTGGTCCGAATTTTCCCGCTCTTGCAGGGTCTAATTTTGGACATGATTCCTATAACAAGAATATGATACATTTGACAAATAACTGATGGTCCGGACTGTTTCAAGCTAACAGATTCAAAAACGTACACACTAAACATGAATATGTATCCTTAAGCTATCCAATAGTTATTAAAAAAAAACATACACAATAAGTGATTAAACATGATAGTCAAATGTGTGGGTTACATATAAATGAATATGGAGTGAAGCGATGGACTGATATTCATTTATAAGTCTTTTTGGGTTCATTTTGGTCCATATATATGTAGAAAAGACAGTTTTCTGTGCCATTATCTGACAAAGATTTCTGTGGAGACCAGAGGTTGAAAAGGCCCCCCTTAGGAATTTCAGTCTGGTTCTGCTAGGTGGGGGAAGTGTTTAAGGATATTGTGTATAACTCTCATGGGTTTACATGTGATGTCCGGCGTTGCATCTCAATTACTTGCCCCAAATTTGACAATCTCTTCTCCGAATTGAAATTGTCAATAATTGTTCTAGTGATGTTAATGTTTAAAGCTGTTCTGTGAAAGAGTTGGTTGGTTGGTTTATGTTGCTTGGGACTTGTGGCACAGAATGTTTTATGACTTCCTGTTGCCTTCCTGAGGAATTCGGCTCGTGTTTCAACCACAGTTCTGATTGACTCTTTAATTTGTCTGATTCGTGTCAGATCTGCTACACTGTCATAGCAAATAGCAAGTTCACAGACCAATATTTTGGAACCAGCCCAAACAAAGTGTTTATCCTTCTAACTGTATCTGTCGGAGAGTCATGATACCAGAAGAATTCCATCACCACTCTTAGGCTACGTTCACACTGCAGGGCTTAATGCTCAATTCCGATTTTTTTTAAAAATTCAATTTTTTTGCAAGGCCGTTCACATTTCCAATTAAATGCGACCTTTTGTGATCTCCTGTGTGAATGTGAAATGACCCAGAAGTGATCCACATGCGCAGAATAGTACTCAACGGCCAACGACTTCACTCGTTGTTTGCGGAAGTAGCTAAACATGGATGTCATAACAACAGTGTAGTCAACAGCGGAGCTCGTTTAGCAATATTAAAGGTATTTAAGCAGCATCGTCCGCCATGGTTGTTGTTTATCTTCTCATTCCCGCCTACTTCAACGCAGAATTATGACGTTTGTAGCGTATCAATGACGTATGGGTCGGATAAATGTGACCTGGCCGTTCAGACGGAGGTCGCATTTCAAAAGATCGGATACGTATCAGATTCAGGACCACATACCCAAGTGGCCTGGGTCGCATTTGAAAAGATCAGATCTGTGTCGTTCAGACTGTCATGAAAAGATCAGATACAGGTCGCATAGGGGCAAAAAAAATCGGAATTGGGTCGTTTCAGCCTGCAGTGTGAAGGTAGCCTTATTGATCAGTGCAAGCAAAAGATCCATGCAACTGACTCAGACATGTAGAACGTGTGTTATATGGGATAAACTGAGATTTTTCAGTGTTGGACAAAATTAGACAGACAGACAGAAAGACAGAAAGACAGATACACAGACAGACAGATTTACTGTCCAGAAAACACTTATTATTATTACTAAACTTAATATCGGAAAAAACTATTTTCAGTTTTGAATTGAAATAATATTTCACAATATTACTGTTTTTACTATATTTTTGGTCAAATAAAAATACAGCTTTTAAAAACATAAAATAAATAAACTAAAAAATATTACAGACTTTAAGTATTATTTTATGAAAAATTATTTTGTGAAATGAATTGCTTGAAAAGTGTGCTTGTGCTACCTTACCTTGCCTGGGGGGCTAATTGCTCCATTATTCTTCTGTTTTCCTTTCATGGTGGATCTATTAGTAGTACAGAAAGAAATGATGTTATATGTATCTAGTGCTCACAGTAACCTTTTTATTGGATCCAGCCCTAACAAAATACTTTGAAAAGACTTATAATAATATAGAAACATGCTGGTCCCTTTTCACACAGTAAAAAGTCCCTTTTCACACAGTAAAAAAAAAAAAAGATTAAGCCCCTGAACTTCTTAAGCTAAATCCAGCTCCAAATGTTTTCCTCAATGACCCCACCTCCCTTTCCCCTCATGATGACCGTCTACAGAGGAAGAGATCCATCAGGTCAGATTGGTCTCAGGCTACTGTTTGTGTCCAAGGCAATGATGACTCTTTCTCTGATCTTATTCACTCAGCTCTTTAGGGGGCGTCAGAGTGCCTTGTAAGGACTGCTCAGACCTCACAGGATGAACCTGGAGGTTACTGAGCGGTACCCAGCAACAATGGGAAGAAGGGGTGGGGGTGGTCCCCTCCTGATGATAACCCCTCTTCAACTATTCACGCCAATACCTCAGGAGACACAGGGATTACTGTGGTGATGAGTAAGTTTGACATCCTCAGGGAGGGAGGGACGGTGTAGATTATATGTGATTCATATAATTACAGCATGTTAGTGGATTAGAGTTGTGTTAATATATCACATTGTAAAGCCACTTTGTTACTGAATCAAACACAAATGTATCTCTTTATCACTTTCTTGCTCACCCGCAGTTTTTGGCACAGCTTCCAATCTGTACAATAAATTATTAGACTTTTCCTGCTCTGTGGATAGGAACAGGAAAATGTGTATTGATCAAAAGAGGCAAGTATGCTTCCAATCAGAGTGTATTATGGGACGATGAACTCCGCTAAATTTGATCTGAAGCATTTGTGGATAGCATTCAAAAATAACATCACCATTTACTATTTATGGTTTTTAGAAACACTGAGTAGTGAAGGATAAGGAAACCTCTGTGAAATCAAGAAATATAGGCCTATTATTTGACTTTTATTTTTGCACTTTTGTATTTGTATTGCACATTCATTCAGTCAGTCAGTCAGTCAGTCAGTCAGTCAGTCAGTCAGTCAGTCAATAAAAATAAAAGACCAAAATACTTCTAAATGAAACAAACCAGAGCCATAATCAGATAGTGTGAGGTAAGAAGTGGCTACAAATTTAATATCAGACACTTCTTACCTCACACCTTTCTGAATTGTTTTTATTTTTTTTGATGACAGAAATGTTAATCAACAGTAATATCCAATAATAATAAATATAGTCTGAATGATTTAGGTAATTCAGTATTTGATGTGACAAGACAAAAAGCCGGTTTTGCGCTTTCATACAGAATTCTAGTTCTTTAACTGATCTTTTTCTTTATTCACCTGAATTCATTTAAATCCTGTATTTAATTCCTTTACAACTTAACAACACTGAGAACTCTGAGGACTGATTATCTGAAAGAAACTGACTAAAAAGTATATCTGAACTTTGTTTCACAGATAAAATACGCAAAAAAATTAATTGTTACTGAATTCTTAATCTATATCTATATAATCTTAAGTCTATATAATATGTAGTATAATATAAATGAGTAAGTATTTTAGTAAAGCATGAAAAATGCTTATCACTAAATAATTAAGCTTGGGTTTAATAAATTACATTCAATACACTGTTAATGTAAACATATAAAATACATATATTATAATTTTATATATTGATTATATTGATTTTTTTATTGTGTAAGAACTGTGTAAATTTATAATTATTAACTTATTTTACCTGGAAAATGTCTCACAGCAAAGGAAACTGCAGGAGTATTACAACCCGAATTCCGGAAAAGTTGGGACGTTTTTTAAATTTTAATAAAATGAAAACTAAAGGAATTTCGAATCACTTGAGCCAATATTTTATTCACAATAGAACATAGATAACGTAGCAAATGTTTAAACTGAGAAATTTTACACTTCTATCCACTTAATTAGCTCATTTAAAATTTAATGCCTGCTACAGGTCTCAAAAAAGTTGGCACGGGGGCAACAAATGGCTAAAAAAGCAAGCAGTTTTGAAAAGATTCAGCTGGGAGAACATCTAGTGATTAATTAAGTTAATTGATATCAGGTCTGTAACATGATTAGCTATAAAAGCTTTGTCTTAGAGAAGCAGAGTCTCTCAGAAGTAAAGATGGGCAGAGGCTCTCCAATCTGTGAAAGACTGCGTGAAAAAATTGTGGAAAACTTTAAAAACAATGTTCCTCAACGTCAAATTGCAAAGGCTTTGCAAATCTCATCATCTACCGTGCATAACATCATCAAAAGATTCAGAGAAACTGGAGAAATCTCTGTGCGTAAGGGACAAGGCCGGAGACCTTTATTGGATGCCCGTGGTCTTCGGGCTCTCAGACGACACTGCATCACTCATCGGCATGATTGTGTCAATGACATTACTAAATGGGCCCAGGAATACTTTCAGAAACCACTGTCGGTAAACACAATCCGCCGTGCCATCAGCAGATGCCAACTAAAGCTCTATCATGCAAAAAGGAAGCCATATGTGAACATGGTCCAGAAGCGCCGTCGTGTCCTGTGGGCCAAGGCTCATTTAAAATTGACTATTTCAAAGTGGAATAGTGTTTTATGGTCAGACGAGTCCAAATTTGACATTCTTGTTGGAAATCACGGACGCCGTGTCCTCCGGGCTAAAGAGGAGGGAGACCTTCCAGCATGTTATCAGCGTTCAGTTCAAAAGCCAGCATCTCTGATGGTATGGGGGTGCATAAGTGCATACAGTATGGGCAGCTTGCATGTTTTGGAAGGCTCTGTGAATGCTGAAAGGTATATAAAGGTTTTAGAGCAACATATGCTTCCCTCCAAACAACGTCTATTTCAGGGAAGGCCTTGTTTATTTCAGCAGGACAATGCAAAACCACACACTGCAGCTATAACAACAGCATGGCTTCGTCGTAGAAGAGTCCGGGTGCTAACCTGGCCTGCCTGCAGTCCAGATCTTTCACCTATAGAGAACATTTGGCGCATCATTAAACGAAAAATACGTCAAAGACGACCACGAACTCTTCAGCAGCTGGAAATCTATATAAGGCAAGAATGGGACCAAATTCCAACAGCAAAACTCCAGCAACTCATAGCCTCAATGCCCAGACGTCTTCAAACTGTTTTGAAAAGAAAAGGAGATGCTACACCATGGTAAACATGCCCCGTCCCAACTATTTTGAGACCTGTAGCAGAAATCAAAATTGAAATGAGCTCATTTTGTGCATAAAATTGTAAACTTTCTCAGTTTAAACATTTGCTATGTTATCTATGTTCTATTGTGAATAAAATATTGGCTCATGTGATTTGAAAGTCTTTTAGTTTTCATTTTATTAAAATTTAAAAAACGTCCCAACTCTTCCGGAATTCGGGTTGTAATTTATAATGGATTTAAAAATTAATAAATAAAGTGCCTCCTTTCTCTTCTTCTTCTTCTTCTTCTTCTTTTTTTTGTGCTACCCTATGGGTGTTGTGGGTGGATGTCATGACATTGATATGAGTTTTCAGTGCATTGCTAGGGTGTTGTGGATGGGTGACAAGCCACTGCATACTGGCATTACCATAAGTCAGAAGAACCCACACTTATATTCGCATAAGACACAAGCATCAAAATAAAAATAAAAACAAAAACAAAAACATAATAATAATAATAATAATAATAATAATAATAATAATAATAATAATAAGAATAAAGTTTCTTCAGTTTTCCACATTAGGCAACAATCTGAAACATCTTCAACAGGTTGCTTGCTTTTAGAGCTGCTTTACAGCAGAATTGGAACTGTCTCCATAGATGAGTTTCCGTAATTGCTTCTGATATTTTCCTGTTTATCACCATGAAGCTGCTTTGACACAATCTGTATTGTATAAAACACTATAGAAATAAAGGTGACTTGACTAATTACCTATAGCATTAGTTTCAGCAGCGCTGCATGACTCACAGCCTCTTCTTCATGTCAGACCATTAATATATTTTTACGCTGATGTGGCTATGTGGATATTATATCACCTGGCGAAGTCCAGTATTTTTAGAACCACTTAAAATACAAGTGCCTCTTAGGTTCTTAATTGAGCGCCTCTTGGCATTATTAGAGATCCATCTTTTGGATAGACTATTAAGAAAGGCAACCTGCTGGCTAAAGCTAGTATTTTTCAAGTATTTTTCTCTTTGAGTCTTTTGAAAGACCCTCTTCCAAACCTTTGAAAAGACCTTAACAGTGTCACAGCATCAGTCTAAATCTGATACTGTTTGTCCTGATCCTCCCTGTGCTTATCAGAATTAGCTTTGCCACACTGGACCTGGTGTTCAATCAGGCCTCCCTTAACAGGAAACAATAAATCTTGGCATAAGTGCTGGCTAAGTGGGAATTAGTCTCTTTTGAGTCTGTCTCCCTCCCATCGGCCCCTATCTGCAGCGAAAACAGCTGGGCTGCATTACGCGGAGGGAAGGGGGTATGAGTTTCCTTCCTTAGGAAGACGCTGTCTGCAGAAAAGCCCCAGGGCAGGGATATTTTGGCTCTGCAACAGACAACTTAAATGTGGCATGTACATGTGGCTGGTGTGGTTCATTAATAATGGAAAGCTTTACTGCCAGCTGCTTTTATAGGATGCTGGGGAAGGCAGCGCTGGAGAAAGTCAAGGAGAAAAGAGCAGTTCAATGATGAAAGCAACAAGAGGAAACCCTATACACCTCAAGAAGAACAAAATGTATCAAATTTTGTGAATGTGGGTGAATTAGAGTGAAGTTGTTAAGTTGTTATTTAAGTGAATGTTTCTAAAATTGCCTCAGAATGATTGATAAACTGCAATTGATTATGCTCCATAAGAAGGAAATTAAATATATTATCTTCAATTTATTATACAGCACTGTATACAGTACAAATAGTTTCAAAGCATCTTCACAGTAATAAACAGGAAAATAACAATGTTATGCTACTGTTTTAAAATTATTATAATTATTAAATAAATTCTAATATTGTTATAATATTGTTTCATAATATCCATATATTCGTAGGGATTGATACATTGGTGAATGGAACAGATATCATCTCGGTTACATATGGTAACCCTCATTCCCTGAAGGAGGGAATGGAGACACCACGTCAGTGACCGATGCAAAATAGGATATCGCTTCGATAGACCAATCTACTTTGAGTGTAAACTAAACAAGCCAATGCACATTGGCATACAATTATTGCATCCAGCTGCCGCTGATCACTGCGTGAGTATAGGAAGGCAGCAGGTGCAATGCATACCAGGTTTTCGTTGAGGAGCCGAGCCGGAGACCTGGCAGCTCAGCGGCAGTACAGCAACCATGGCGACAGGATGTGGCCTCTCCATTGCCTACTTCAGGGAACGAGGGTTACCATACGTAACAGAGATGTCCCTTTCAGTTGGTCACTCTCGAAGCCACGTTGGTGACCGATGCAAAATGGGATCCCTACCAAAGCGCCATGGGTACTGCCCCTTCCAGTGCCCTGTGCGAGCAGTCTGCGCCCCTAGTAGGTGTAGGCCGGGGCTCCTCTCACCATTGACAAAGCACTACCTCACTGGGTGAGACTGGATAACACTGGGAAAATGTACCCATTCTGCTTGGAACAGGGATGCTGTGGAAGCCCCATCCTTCCTGAAGGAGCTCTCGGGAGCAAATACACATATAGCATCTGTTTAGGTGTATATGGAGAAATTAATGGAGGTATATGGAGGTGATTAAAACCCTCTTGGAAAGGCAGAATTCTGCCGGGGAAACACGGGCTCTAAGGCTATACCGTGGACTATACACATACGAGTACCGCTTAGGTCTCAATATGGAACCTAGCCTTACATGGTTCTGACAGATTCATCATGAAGGCCTGGTGCCGGACGTTCCGCCTAGGGAGATGGAGGATCTCAACAGGGTCTACAGTACGGACACTCTGGAGCAGTTTAAGCAAGCCGACACTAACCGGGGCCTCTCAGTGCCACTACCCGTTTGAGGTGAGAACACAGGAGGATACCGGCTCTACAAGAAGGCTATAGAACCTAGCAAGCGTGTTAGGGGTCGCCCAGCCCGCAGCTCTACAAATATCTGTCAGCGAGGCACCACGAGCCAGCGCCCAGGAGGATGCAACACCTCTAGTTGAGTGAGCTCACAACCTGAATGGGCAGGGCACACCCTGAGCCTGATAAGCCAGGCTTATGGCATCCACAATCCAGTGGGCCATCCTCTGCTTAGAGACGGCATTCCCCTTCTGCCGGCCTCCATAACAGACAAAGAGCTGGTCTGAGGTCCTGAAGCTTTGTGTCCGGTCTACGTAGCATTTCAATGCTCGGACGGGACAGAGCAAAGCCAGGGCTGGGTCTGCCTCCTCTAGGGGCAGTGCTTGCAGGTTCACCACATGGTCTTTGAAAGGTGTAGTGGGAACCTTGGGCACGTAGCCAGGCCGGGGCCTCAGAATTACCTGGGAGTCAGCCGGCCCAAACTCTAGGCACGAATTGTTGACCGAAAATGCATGCAGGTCCCCTACCCTCTTGATGGAGGCCAGTGCAAGCAGGAGCAGAGTTTTCAATGAAAGAAACTTGAGCTCCACTGAATGCAAAGGCTCGAATGGGCCCTGCTGTAGCGATTTAACCACTAGTGTCAGGTCCCAAGAAGGTATAGAGGGGGGCCGGGAAGGATTTAACCTACTGGCCACTCTAAGGAACCTGACAATGAGGTCATGCTTACCCAAAGACTTCCCATTCACGGGGTCATGGTATGCAGCAATAGCAGCAACCTGGACTTTGAGAGTGCAGGGAGAGAGCCTTCTCTCCAACCCTTGCTGCAGAAAAGAAAGGCACGACTGCAATCGGGCATTTTTGTGGGTCTTCTCGGAGAGAACAACACCACTCGACAAACAGGTTCCACTACAAGGCGTAAGCGTGTCTCGTAGACGGTGCTCTTGGAATAGCCATTATCCCGGGAGCATTGCTCGAGACAGCTCATCGGCTGTACGGTTGAGCAGGCCCGGAATGTGAATGGCACGAAGTGACCTCAGAACCTTCTGACTCCAAAGGAGGAGGTGGCGGGCGAGTTGTGACATGCGACGCGAGCGCAGACCACCTTGTCGGTTGATGTACGCAATGGTCGCTATGTTGTCCGTTTGGACCAGCACATGCTTGCCTTGTAAGTGACCTATGAGACGGTTCAAGGCAAGGTGCACTGCTAACAGCTCTAGGCAATTGATGTGCCACTGCAGCTGCGGGCCCGTCCAAACCCCTGAGACTGCATGCCTGTTATACGTGGCCTTGCGGTGACCTTCGTCACTCGAAGCGCAAGGTCAGTGGCAGTTTGGAGTTCTTCCAGAACCGCTGGATCATCCATCCTCGTGCAGGTCCTTCAGTGCCTGAGCCTGGTGCACCTGCAATAACGCCATGGCGTGTAAGGCGGAAGCAGTCTGTCAGCCGCCAGAACGAGCCCCAGATCGCGGCAGCGGCAACAGGACTCCGTCCGTTGGCTGCTGGTTCGCAGCTCCGAGATGGTCATGTTCGCGCAGTAAGAACATGACTCATCCACGAAAGGCACCTCAGCATGCTTGACGCCCAGACACATGAGACAGCAATCGTGACCATCACCCGTTGTCAGGTAACGACAGCACCAAGAAATGCACGGGTGAAACGGCGTCCTTATAAAGACGATCCGTCGACTTGACTAAGATGCACCCGTGAAGCTCTTTTAGAGAAATTTGCTCTTTAGGAAATGCTCTTTTAGTGCTGAGGTGCACAGGGGAATTGGCCACTTGCAAAACGGCAGGGGTAGTGCAGCCTGAAGTGTGCAATCCATTCAACACAGGAATGACCGCCGCTGAAGCACCATCTCGCCAACACACGAAGCTTCTGAGAGTGTGCTGAACTCGTAATTCACAGCAGACACAGTTAAGCAGAACGATCCTAATGCTCGGCTCCGAAGCGAAAAGCTGGTATGCATTGCACCTGCTGACTTCTTATACTGACGCAGTGATCAGCGGCAGCTGGATGCCATAATTGCATGCCAGTGTGCATTGGCTCGTTTAGTTTACACTCGAAGTAGATTGGTCTATCGAAGCGATATCCCATTTTGTGTCGGTCACCGACGTGGCGTCGAGAGTGACCAACTAAAAGGGAACAAAAAAAATGGATAAATCATCTAATATAATTTTACTTTTAATTACAGAATTTATATTGTTTATCTTTTTTATTCAACAATCATTTTGTATCTTTTCCATTCAACTTTTTTTTTGAGTTGCCACACTAAATTCTACAATAAAGTAAATAAATATATTAGTTTTGCCACTGCAATGAATAATGATTAGAAAGAAACTGCTACTTCACAAAGACATAATTTACCTGATACATGAGGATGAGGATGAGAGTGAACAGCGTTGCCAAAATATATGGACAAGTTATGAATTGGTGTATATGTTGGCAAACGTTTGATAGGTGAGTACTAAATATGTTCTTTTCGAAGAAATGTAATTAGACAGCATAATTCAAAAATAATTGATAACCTATACACTTACAGGACTGTTCCAGACACCTACATCAAAGGCAACAAAACATCATCAAGAACTGAAAAAAAATATATCCCTGTGAGCAAGCTCTTGGGCAACCCTCCTCAAAAAGAAGCATTTTGCAAACATAATTCTATTCCCAAGTCTTTTCTGTCACTTGTTTATGAAAATCAAAAAATTATTCATTCTATCTAACTGATCTAACCTTCCCAAATCCATCTTCCAATTTTCTATCTTCCCTTACGGAATTCAATCAATGGCAATCTGTGACTTTGACCCGAAAAGTTTAATTTATTATCACAACTGCTCATTTCCATGCAATGAAAAAGAATGAGGATGGGTGCTGTTGTGCTACAAAAATAACATAAAGCATATGGCTGAAAACTTTCAAACTGAAAATGTTGACCTTTGCTGTATAGTACTCAAATAGTAGTTCACATTAAACAGTTGTTGAATGCCAAACTGGATTAATGCTGTTTTCTCTGCTTGCCTGTTATGTCAGGCTCTGGGTGTCATGGAAATAATTATGTCATTCACCAAACTCCCTGAGTGCAAGCTATCACCTGGTTTCTATGGCAACAGAACCACGTTACCAGCTTCCTTCCTGTCTGAATATGTCACCACACTCGCTCTTATAATTGTGTTCATGAAAAGTTACACTCCGCTGCTGTCAGCTGCCTGCCACTCAAAAATTTCTCAAAAAGTGACCTTTTTTGTTTAGCTAGAATTAGGCCAATTTGTAAAAAAAAAAAAAAAAAAAAAAAAAAAAAATTGTCATTTAGTTGCTCCAAACCTGTATGGTTTTCTTTGTTCTGCAGAACTTTTTGTGTGTGTGTGTGTGTGTGTGTGTGTGTGTGTGTGTGTGTGTGTGTGGGTCCCTTTAAGTGGGCTCTTCAAAGCAAATACCAAGAACACCCTAGCAACTAACACACTAAAAACATGCAGAACACCTTAGCAACCCTACAAGAACGTCTTTTCAGTTAACCACAGCACCTTCATCATGACAGTAACTTTTGCAGTCTAATATATATATAAACCACTTTACATATAATAAAATATATTTATACTTGTTATCTTAAGATCAGCTAACCTCACTGAATATAATTTTAAACTATAATATATTTTCATTTAATTGCAATAAAATGCAGTTGTGTCAGAATAAACTACCTTTAGATTGCACTTAAGTATATTTGGTCATATTTTAGTTTAGGCACAGATCCTCAATATTAATGAACAATTACATATGACTTTTGCCTCAATAACCTCCTAATTTGCTGCTTATTTATAGTAACTTAGGTAGCTGTCAGGTTAAGGTATGGGGTAGGCTTAAGGGATCCAAAATATGGTAATGCAGAATAAGGCATTAGTCGGTGCTTTACAAGTAATAATAAACAACCAATATGCTAGTAATATATGCTAGGCATGCTAATAAGCTATTAGTTAAAAGTGAGAAATGATCCTTAAAACAAAGTGTTACTGTATATTCTTCTTAACGTTTATTATTTCCATAATAATATTCTTTTTAAAGTATGCTAAAGGATACTTCTTTTTCACAAGGGACCTTTTTGAGCATTTTAGCTTTAAAAAGCTCCTCTTTACTGAGAAACCTAGAAGTCTAGCAGATATATCTGTAGGAAAAAAAAAGTGTCAAATACATTAATTCTAGGTAAGCTCCTTTTTCTTTCTACACAAACATACGACTGCACTGCGTAACTATTTGTAATTTTTGTCCCAGATTTGAACAGCTGGTTGTGGCAGTTAATGGACGTCCAACTTGGCTCATGGCTCAGGTCATCTCTATTAAATTGCCAGCTAAGGAGAACTGACCGCATGGTTGAGCTTCTCTCTCTCTAACTGTCTCTCTCTAGCTGTCTTGCTCTCTCTGCCTTCATACACACATAAACAGTAGTGCTTTCACATAATGTAGAGGCACAAATGCTCAAAGACACAAAGACCAGATCACAGCTGACATGCAGCACATACACAAATGCTATGCACACACAGCCTTCCATACACCTGCATTGACTGCACGCCTCTCTAATGAAAGTGCAGAAGGAGTGACACTCTTGCTGACTGCTTTGGCATCATGCCAGTCCTTGATCCTGCATGATCAGACTTGAGTGAGTATTGTCATGGCAACAGGAATGCCATTGTTGCCAAGGGAGCAGCTGGCGCATGGTGGCAGATTAGCCTTCAAACAGATTTACTGGCAGAAAGATAGAAAGAGAGAGGACTTTTAATCTAAGGGCAAGAGTTAAAAATTTGTATTTACAAATTACAATTTGTGTTAGTCTGTCTGTCACTTAAGAGCAGCTACAGCACCAAAGTGAATGGGATTCATGAAATCAACAATACAGAAGAACTGAAGTTACACTTGTAGGAAACTGATTAGATGATAATGCTACAGGATAGAGGTTTTTACTAAGAGTCCAGTTGTATCATTAGCTAAATAGACTTTAACACAGATTTAACACACAGTTAATTCATTTACTGTATTGGTACCACTGATGTTTTGCTTGATTACACAATGTAGTAAAATTTCTTTCAATTAAATTGTTGATAGTTGTTCTGTATTTATGTGATGCAAATTATGTATAAAAAAATACTACTACTATTTTTTTTCAAACATTTTTGAATATCCTTAAAAAGTATTCTAAACCTATTTTTATTTAAAGAAAATGAATATTAATATTAATACTATTTTTAATAAATATTGGAGTACATGCATTTTTATAAAGGAAAATGTGTCGTTTTACATATGCCTAGTCATAGAAATGATTTAAATGTAAAATTATTTGAAAAAAAAAAATGTATTAGCACTAAAATTTTGCAATGAAGTGGTCAATCACATTTGTACTAAAATATTAAAACATAATTTTTTTCTGTGTCCATGAATTTTAATTAATATGTTCTACAGCAAAAAAAAAAAAAAAAATTTTATCTCAAAATAAAATAAATAAATACTGATCTGTCATTTTAAATGAGGAAATGACATAATTTGTATTAATAATTTGAAAAGTACTTGTACTTTCATAAAATGTATATTTTTTTAATTTGTTCTTAAATATGCTTGATGAGATTCAACAATCTCTGGGGGGGTCTGTGCCTGATATCCCATGTCCATTTAATATTTTAGTGATGACTAATTATTCTCAAGCTCATTGATTTACATCTGCCATGTCATCCACTGAGAGTCCACTGGGCTGCTGAGATAACAAACAAATTACCAGCCGTGGAGACGTGTCTAGATGAGATGTTTTGACATTAGCTTTCTTGTTCCCTGACTCAGGATAAACAAAAGAACTTATACTATGCATCCAAACACAAAATCTGACATGAAAGGTCATTCATGAATATGCAGAGGATATGTTGCACTTTAGCGATACAGATATGCCCTGATGCATTAATTACTTTATTAAAGTAATTTTCAAACTTGTTATGCTTGCACAGATACATGACAAAAATTCTATTAGAGCTTCTTTTTTTTTGTCTCCTTTTTTTTAAATTTTTTTTTATGAGATTTACTGAGTTTTATAACACCTTCACAAAAAGCATAGGGGACATACAGTATACTGCTCTTCTGAAGGACAAGCTTAATGCAACCACGCTATGTAATTGATGGGATGACTTCTGCTCTAGGGAGCAGCTTGGCATTTAGCAATGGTAATATAACAATAGAATATTTTATATGATGTGTGTGCGTAGTAAAAATCATGAAAAGTAAGTGTTTTATTCAGTCTTGTATATCATAATAGAGTTGGAACACGTTTAAATGTATGCAATTCCTGATTTATTTACTGTATGCTGTGGTTGTTAGTGTTAGAGTTTCTTGATTAGCTATATTTTTCACAAATCAAAATATCTAAGGCCCTATTCGCATGGGATTAGTATTATTTGGGGACCTTGTATGATTTTGAAATTAAATTAAAATGATATACAACCCACCAAATGCTGGCCAAATCACAGAGATGTCGATTCGCACAGGTCTAATTTTAACACAGGGCCTCAGTGTTGGGCGATATCTGGTCATTTGCGGGGAATTTTTTACTTTACAAATTACAGACATTCAATTCAGATTCGCACAGGATTAAGATCACAGATAACCTCTGCAATTATTACAAATGACTGGAGGTCAACAGGCAATACTAATTCCGTGCACACAGGGCTTAATGCTGGCAGCACATTATAATAACTTTCATTAGTTATTTGAGATACACATTGAAAATGGGTGGGGTTGGGGTTACCATACCATACGATTGAAAGTAAGAGTGTCATAATAACAAATATAATTATTATTTAAATTCCCACTTTACCTGTATTCACCCAAAGTAATACTTTAAATTATTATGGCAATGTTCCTTTAATATTAGCAGCTACAGCTTTTACTAGTATCAGGAAGTATGATCATATTAGCCTGGTTCTTTCAACACTGCACTGGCTCCCTATTAAACATTGTATAGATTTTGAAATCTTCTTTATAACTTATTAACCCATGAGTGGTTTAGCACCTCAATATTTGAACAAGCTGTTATTGCATAATAGGCGCAGTGCTTTAAAAATCAACTGCAGGCAGCAGATCCTTTTCCTATTTAGTGCAAAAACTGTGAAACAAAAGATTTTGATCCAGGAACAAGTTTTACTTGACAAAATCACGGTGACCTTCGGGAGGCAGACACACTCTGTCAGTTTAAATCTATATTAAAGACCCAACTCTTTAACTTGGCTTACACATAACACTCTAACACATATCTCATATTTAAATATGTTAAAGGATTTTTAGGCTGCATTAATTAGGAAAACTGGAACTGGGAACACTTCCTATAACACAAAATCTGACTTGCTGCAGTCTGGAATTAAACTGCTTGTTTTGTATGGCCAGAGGAGCTCTGGTCCCCCGACTGAGCCTGGTTTCTCCCAGGTTTTTTTTTTTCATTCTGTCACCGATGGAGTCTTGGTTCCTTGCCACAGTCACCTCTGGCTTGCTTAGTTGGGGACACTTAATATCCAGCAATATCGTTGACTTGATTGCTCAGATACTATTTAACCTGAACTGAGCTGGATGATGGCATCACTGAAATTCAATGATAAACTGCCTTAAACTGAAAATTTAGTGTTTACTATTGTCATTTTGTATTATTGACACACTATTTCCTGATACTTTAAAGTGCTTTGACACAATCTGTATGGTTAAAAACATTATATAAATAAAGGAGACTTGACTTAAGATCTAGTCTTCATCGCTTGAGACTGAATGTAATGAAGCTAATTCTGCAGAGATGTAAACAAATATCAGTAATAGGGCTTAAATCCCTCTGTTGTACCTTTCTTTAGGGAGGACATGTTTGGACAAGCCTGTCCATACGATGTGGATATGCAACCAAGGGTGACTGCTCATCAAACTTTACTTTAGAGCTGTTATCATTTGGACTGAGAAAGCAATTAACCTGTATCACAACCTTTTGGTAATGACCACGTCATTCTAGCCTGTCTAAAAGCAGTGTGGTAATTTACAGTTTCCTTTTTCAGTTTCTCACAGTAATTATTTTGTCGCATTCATATCCTGGTCATGACCTCTGTGGTCAGACTGGGACATATCCGCCACCTGGCTTTTTAAAAAATAGGAATCTCTATCTACAGGAAAAGTGGGTGTCTGGGATGATAGGTAGGAAATAGAATTCAGCATGTTTTGAATGTTGATGTCTTTATTTTGAATTATTTGCTCTGAAATCCATAATATACTGTAAAAGTCTTGTAGTCTTTCTGGAATGCTATAGACAACTTTTCTTTAGTTGTTATATTTTTAACTCTAAAGGAAAACTAAAGGAATTTCACAGGATATTCTATTATTATTTACGAGCCTTGTGTCATTCCCAGATAAAATTGTATTGTTGCTTTCTTGTTTTATTACTTCTTTCTTATATTTGTAAGTCATTTTGATAAAAAAAAATGCTAAATGCCTGCTAAATGAACAAATATAAGGTACTGTATAATACCTGAATAACTATTGTGCACTACCAATAAAATTTTTGGGGTTGCATCCTGCTGCCATCTCTTTCCTGGGTTAACAGACACACACAGACACAGACACAGACACAGACACACACACGCACACACACACACACACACACACACACACAAACACACACACACCTGGCCATCTACCTCATTCAAAAGACCAGGCAACCTTCTTCCAGGCAACCACCCCATGGTCCAGTTTGGATGCTTAGTTTATTTCTACGGTGAATGGGGTCATCATGGGCACTGTGGCCATGGTGAGCGTCCATATAGCCCCATGCGCAGCAAACTATGGTTTGCTATGTGTTCTGACACCTTTCTATAATGACCAGAATGTTTTTTCAGCAATCTGAGCCACTGTAAGTCTTATCTGTGATCGGACCAGACGGGCTTCCCTTCGCTCCTGCATGCATCAATAAGCCTTGGGTGCCCATGATCCTGATGCCAGTTCAGAGGTTTTTTTTTTTTTTTTTTTTTGGTGGTACAAACCACTGCATACCAGGAACCAGTGTTGAGTACTCGAGACTTGGACTCGGTCTTGACCTCGGTCTCGAGACTGTATTTTAATGGTCTTGGTCTTGTCATGGACTCGTGTGCATTTATTAGGAATCTGACTTATTAACACTTATTTGCCCCAGATACAGATCCCCTGTAAAGACCTTGTCTCAGAGGACCACCAGGACAAGACCACAGGAAACAGATGATTCTTGTGCACAATCTGACTTTGCTGCAGCCTGGAATTGAACTACTGGTTTCGTCTGGTCAGAGGAGAACTGGCCCCCCAACTGAGCCTGGTTTCTCCCAAGGTTTTTTTTTCTCCATTCTGTCACCGATGGAGTTTCGGTTCCTTGCCGCTGTCGCCTCTGGCTTGCTTAGTTGGGGTCACTTCATCTACAGCGATATCGTTGACTTGATTGCAAGTAAATGCACAGACACTATTTAACTGAACAGAGATGACATCACTGAATTCAACGATGAACTGCCTTTAACTATCATTTTGCATTATTGACACTGTTTTCCTAATGAATGTTGTTCAGTTGCTTTGACGCAATGTATTTTGTTTAAAGCGCTATATAAATAAAGGTGACTTGACTTGACTTGACTTGACTCGAGTCCACTCGAGTCCCAATCAAAATATTTCATGATTATTACTGTATGTTAATATTTCTTTAAATTGATATATGATTGTAGGCCCCTATGATTTCCGCGATGCAGAAAACACAGACGGAATCACAGAATCCAGTCATAAAAACAGAATTTACAGTTTAACGCGGAATGTCACAGAATTCGTCCAATTTTGAATGAATTAATCAAAGTAGGTCATTGCACTTAAATCAAATCACGATATGGACTAGTACCTGTAAATATTAAGCCAGAAAAGTCTATTTAAATATGAATCCTGCATGTTCTGTGTGTCTGTGTTAAGGAATGGCGCAGAAGCGCGACTTAGTTTATTACACACACGGAAGCGCATGTGACGCTCGCGGTGATTTCAGCTCCTGCCGTTTCACTAAATGAGGACGTGAACACATGAACAACATGTCCAGAACTGCACTGAGAGTCACTTCATGAGCATTTGACCAGTTGATTTGAGTAAAACTAGCGTCACATGATGTACACAGAACTGTAAAGGTATTCACGGTAACCCATCAAAATAAAAATCCGGTTTAATTTGAAGACAAGTATTTGCCAGAAATGTATTGTTCTGCAGAATGTTCATAGCCTACTACAACTACTACTAAAATAAAACACATTATTAATTCTTCCATGTTTTATTTTTAATAGTAAATCCCCTTTGTTTACCAAAAAATAAAGTTTGCTTTTTAATTAAATGAATGTTTTATGTCTTCATTTGACATGTGGCCTAATTAGAGTTTAAAGGGAATAAGCTGTTCAGTTTGTGAGAAAAGAAATAAATCAGTACAGTAAGTGTCATAGTACTTGACTCCAGCCTGGCTACTGTGTGACCTGAGGACAGCTTCAACCTACTGTACATTATAGCAGTGATTTAAAGCCTGACTAAAAAATGAGGCATTTTTTCTGGGGCATTAAGCACACAAGTAGTACCAGTGTTATTACTGTACATTGGGCTGACGGCTGAACCTTGTCTCTAGTGGGAGGCTGGCCCAGGCTCAACTATGCCGTAAGGCTGGAAATCATTCCTGGTGGTGTGCTGGTGGATGGTTGGGGCTGCCATGCTGTGACGTTTTCATTAACCTCTACTGTGGCTCAAAGAGAAACATGCAGGAGGAAAGCAATTTGTTTGCAAGGATCTCCTTCGCTGAGGAATGGGCGTGGAGGCTAGACTGATGAAGGAAAGTGATTTGGCATGCACAACATGTTTATGTCAGGTCAGAAAGGCTTCTGGGCTTCCTGAGATTATTATTATTATTATTATTATTAATTATTATTATTATTTTTTTTTTTTTGATGGAAAGCAAAAAGCAGTAAAGAAAAGAAAAGTTATTTCCTTTTCTAAGGGCACAAATGGTGGTAGCTGTGATCTTTTCTTTTTATAGTGTATTTGGGCTGAATGCTTTCTGCCCATACGGTACTGGGATTTGTAAATGAAAAGCATATAATTTTTTTCTGTGGAGCTGAGGTCTGAATCCGCCTCTGTTCCAGTGGAAGTTAGTTATATAATCTTACCGAAGGCCTTCGCTGTTGGTTGGTGCAAGTCCCTGAGTGAGGTTGGGCCGGATAGGAACATTTCCAGTATAAACTGAAAACACTCTGTCATCCAACCTTGTTCTTGGCACCAGCTGTTCAGCTTGATACTTCAGCAGCTGAGACCTTTGTTGCACTGTTTTTCCTTTTTTTCTTCTTTCTTCTCTTTCTCTTTTAGTACAGATATTTTAAAGGTCCACTTCAGTCAGCACAGTTAAATCTGTCTTGCATCCTTTTCTCTTTTGCTTTTTTAACTACACATGCTTTCGGATTTTACCGACTTGTGTATTACTCTCTATTTGTTGCCTAATTTTATCTTATTAGCTTTTTGAGATGCAAGCTGTGTCACACTTGCTATAATTCCCTTGGTGCTTATTTTTGCCCACTCTCCCTTTCCAAATTTCTCTTCCTTGAATTTCTCTCCCATCTGTCTCACTTTTTTGTCTCTATCTCTATCTTTCAGTGGTTGTTATACAGGAAGTTGGTCAATATTGTGCAGCTGAGGAGCACCTGCTCTCCATGTGCCGGTCCCAGCAGTCTTTCTTCATTCAGTTTGCTGCTACTGTAGCCTGATCAGTGAAAAACAAAACAAACCTCCCACCTTTTCCAGCTCTTTTTCCCCTCTTTTGATTATCCTGTAAGCTCTTGGCCTTGTGTAAACAGATGACGCAAATCCTTAACGGCTACTGTTCCGGCATAATGACCCTCTCCTAAAATCATTTGCCTTTTGTGACTTTAATTTGTAATCCAAATTCCTTCCGTTGCAACAGCAGGCCGCTTTGTAGACCCTTAATCTGCAGTTATTGGCCAATTAGTTATACATTAAATGGTAAAAGTTGACATTATGCCAGTATACAGACAGCTGCAGAGTTTATTAATGAACGTTTTGTTGCAGAGCAGCTAAACATCCGGATTTCATATTTCTACTTGGATATGCAAAATAAATGCATATTTTTGACACAATCACTTAATGTATTTCTAAGCAACTTTTTGTTTGTTTATTTGTTTCACAAAATTATGTGATTAAACTTTTTTAAACATAGCTGATATAGCATGCTGTATTTGGTTGCTAATTTGGTTGTGTCAGGTTGCTATGCTACAAGCGGATAACTTAAGGACAGTCATGACTTGATGGAGCTCTTTACGTCTCTTTATTATCAGAAAGAGTGAATGACATTCCTTTCCTGTCTATCCTGCTGTCGTTGCTCTGTGTGACAACTAATAAAGCCACAGGTGATCTTTCTCGGTCTGGAACGTATGGCCAAATAGCATCTTTTTAAGAGGATAATGTATATTTTATTATTACATTTTATATTAAACATATTTTTTTTTACTGGATCCATTAATTTACTTAAAAATATATCTAAAAAAATGTCAATTTATATGAATACACCTCAGAAGTAAATGTGTGTGTGTGTGTGTGTGTGTATATATATATATATATATATATATATCGTATATTGCCTCCCTATGCTCACATACTGCAATTTAATTTAGCCATTTAATTAAATTCTCAATAAAACAGTTTTTATTACTATATTTTAATGTTTCTGTTCAACGGAATGAATAATGACTGAAACACGGTCAATTAAGACTACATAACCAGCTCTCAAACATTAATCTGCACTAATGAAATCAAATACACATACGATAAAGTCAGTTGTTGTGCTGTGACTAATGTCGGCTATACTTGCTTGTAAAATAGAGTTAGAAGCAACAGAATATCTTTTTTTTTAACTGAAATACTGCTCCTCTCTGCACTCGCTGAACACAGCAGATACAGAGAGAGAGGCTCGCGCTGGGAAAGAGAGACCTCGCACGGCAGCACCAGAGAGTCTCAGAGACTAAATAATGATTGTCCAAGAAGTCGCTAGATTTGTCGCTAGTCGCTTTTTTGAAAAAAAAAAAAAAAGGCGCTAAATCTAGCGACGAAGACGCCAAGTTAGCAACTCCACTGCCCAGCGGACCGGCTTCAACCGTCTCGCAAGTGTTGATAGGCTATTACTCGTGAGGTGTAACCAATCAGATATTGACAGACATTGAGCAAGTCTGCAGAGTGATGAATACAGAAAGGCTGAGCGCATGCGCGGCAGCTATATCAGAGCCAGCCAAAGTAGCGCATTTTAAAATAAAATTGACTTTAATCAAACCACGGAATTCGTGATAAGTTTTGTGAGCCATCTCGCCACTAGTGTAGTAGCACTGATCACATATATTTATATACAGGGGCACTGCACAAGATTTTTGATCAAATAAATGCAGGCTTGATGAGCAGAAGAAACTTTTTCAAAAACATTAAAAATAGTAAAATGTTTCCAAATGTTTGGTCTGTACTATATATATATATAGACAGTACGGACCAAAAGTTTGGACACACCTTCTGATTCAAAGAGTTTTCTTTATTTTCATGACTATGAAAATTGTAGATTCACACTGAAGGCATCAAAACTATGAATTAACACATGTGGAATTATATATGGAATTATATACATAACCAAAAAGTGTGAAACAACTGAAAATATGTCATATTCTAGGTTTTTCAAAGTAGCCACCTTTTGCTTTGATTACTGCTTTGCACACTCTTGGCATTCTCTTGATGAGCTTCAAGAGGTAGCCACCTGAAATGGTCTTCCAACAGTCTTGAAGGAGTTCCCCGAGAGATGCTTAGCACTTGTTGGCCCTTTTGCCTCGATTGGGTTCAGGTCCGGTGACTGTGGAGGCCAGGTCATTTGGCGCAGTACCCCATCACTCTCCTTCTTGGTCAAATAGCGCTTGATGCCTTCAGTGTGACTCTACAATTTTCATAGTCATGAAAATAAAGAAAACTCTTTGAATGAAAAGGTGTGACCACTTGAAATCATATATGGGAGCAGTCAGGGGCCCTTGGATACCCAGTTCGGGTGGGCTATTAGATCCTGCTTTTTTATGTGGCCATTAAAAAGCTGTCAGAATGATAGGCTAACCAGTCTCCCCCAGAGATAGAGAGATGGATGAAGGATGCAGGATGAGGAAAGATGATGACAAAAGGATCACTATTCATTTCACTGTGTTGATTTTGTGTTTTCCAGTGCATGTCGAAGATTAAATGCTTTGTATCATTAGAGGCTGCCTTGTCTGATGCAGCATTGATTTGCACATCTAGCTTTGTCACAGTTTATCAGACAAGTCAACATCATAATGTTGAAATAATTAAATTCATGTTTTGCTATTGAAGTCCCCCATTTCAACAGTGTTTCTTGCTGTCATTCAACATACAGAGGAATTTTCAACGGTATAATAAGGCTGAAATAGCATTCTATTATAAATGCCTCACT
The DNA here is from genome assembly GCF_963082965.1 of Carassius carassius. NCBI lineage: Eukaryota > Metazoa > Chordata > Actinopteri > Cypriniformes > Cyprinidae > Carassius > Carassius carassius. The sequence goes on from NC_081796.1 coordinate 11,724,297, forward strand.
GATGGGAACCCAGTGTGCATTTGCTTGTCCTGCTGCATCTGCCAGCCATATGCCACCTGCCTTTAATGAGCTCAAAACAAATCAACTCAACAACAATGAGCAGCTACTACTATTCCTAATAAGTTGTCATATAACAGTACAACAGATTCTGGCAGGCTACAACGTATCAACCGCCAATATGAAGACAGATTCGATTTTGATTTATTTTACTCTGAGTCTTCATAAACTTCTGGGAGCAGAATAAAGCGGTGAAAAAAAATCATTTTCATCAAAAGCTTCCCTGGACAATCTGTATCACATTATGGTACGTTAAACCTAACGGCCTCTTCATTAGTCTTCTTAAAAGGTCTCCAAAAATAGATCCTACTGGTGATATCCTCATTAAAACCCCAAAGCCAGAGCTGACCCAGACAAAAGAGAATTTTAATTCATCAAAACCTTTTGGATAAAGCCAGTTGAAAGCCCTATCTATGGTTCAAGTTCATACAACATGACTGACTGTGACTGACTAAACATTTTAGTGGCTTGCAGAGTCAGAGATATAATTTTTCTTTCTTATTGGAAATTGCTTTTAATAATAAAAAAATAAAAAAAATAAAAATGGAAGAGAACATCTTGACATAGGTTTTCCTTGTTATTCAAGTCATGTAAAGTGAGCTTTATTTATACAATGCCCTTTATTGAATTCAGGGATATCTTCATCCAGCTCAGTTCAGTTGAAATAGTATCTGTGCAATCAAGTCGACAATATCGCTGGATATTAAGTGTCCCCAACTAAGCAAGCCAGAGGCGACAGTAGCAAGGAACCAAAACTCCATTGGTGTCAGATTGTGCAGAGGACTCATCTGGTTCCTGTGGTCTTGTCCCAGTGGCCATCTAGGAGACAAGGTCTTCTCTGGGGATCTGTCTCTTGAGCTCATCTAGTTTTCCTGGTCTCTGTTGACATTCAGGGCTGTAGAGGTCATATCTAGGTGCTGATCTACCATCTAGGATGGATATGTGCTGGATCCGAGTGACTGCATTGACCATCTGATCTGGATACAGACTGGATCTGGTGGCTACTGTGACCTCGGAAGATGAAAGAAACAGACTAATGTTAGCATAGATTCCATTCTTCTAACAATGTAGCAAGTACATCAGGTGTTATGGGGAGTGTTCCCAGTTTCGGTTGTCCTAATTAATGCAGTCTAAAAATCCTTCAACGGATTTGAATATTAGAAATGTGTTAGTGTGTTATGTGTAAACCAGGTTAAATACATGGGTCTTTAATCTAGATCTCTTAAACTGACAGAGTGTGTCTGCCTCCCGAACAATGTTAGGTAGGTTAATCCAGAGTTTTGGTGCTAAAAAGGAAAAGGGTCTGCCGCCTGCAGTTGATTTTGAAATTCTAGGCATTATCAAATTGCCAGAGTTTTGTGAACGCAGCTGATGTGGAGGACTATAATGCAACATTATATTTTAAAATATAGATTTTAAAATCTATACAATGCTTAATAGGGAGCCAGTGAAGTGCTGACAGATTCCTGATTCTAAGAACCCTAGCTGCATTTTGGACTAGCTGGAATTTGTTTATTACCATGCAGAAAAACCACCCAATAAAGCATTACTATAATCCAGTGGATCTCAAACCTGTACTGGAGTATCCCCTGCCCTGCAAATTTTGTATGTCTCCCTCAATTATCACACCTGATTCAAGTGGGTGTGTCAAATATAGGGAGACATACAAAACGTGCAGTGCTGGGGGTACTCCAGTACAGGTTTGAGAACCACTGGATCATTGTAATGCTTTATTGGGTGTTTTTTCTGCACGCTTAATAAACAAACTCCAGCTCCGTGGAGAAGTTTAATAATAATCTAAGCTTGAGGTCATGAACGCATGAATGAACATTTCTGCATTTGACATTTAGAGCATAGGTCGTAATTTAGATATATTTTTGGGATGGAAAATGCAGTTTTACAAATGCTAGAAACTTGGCTTTCAAATAAAAGATTGCTATTAAATAGCACACCTAGGTTCCTAACTGATGACAAACAATTGGCAGAGCAGCCATAGAGTCTTAGACAGTGTTCTAGGTTATTACATACAGAGGTTTTAGGTCAGATTATTAACACCTCTGTTTTTTTCATAATTTAGCCGTAAGAAATTACTCATCATCCACCTTTTTATATCGACTATCAGGCCAGGATTAAGAAAACATAGAGACTTTGGGCTATACTAAATCCAAGGTGCCACAACATTTTCTACAACAGGAAAAAAAAAAAAAAATTCTTCAACACAGAGAGATACAATATATATGCACACTAAATATTACTGGCAGAAACACATTAAAAGAATAAATACATTAACGCCAGATATATGAAGTCAAGCAGCAACAACATTTGAGCATATACAGCTCCCTTAAGGAGTTTAGTTTAAATAGTTTTATTCAGTTATTTATTAATTTCAGACCATCAGGCCCACACAATCACCCATAAATGTTTTGCTGGGGTTAGGGCAATTGGAATAAATTATTTATTAATAAATAACAGACAAAAATAAATGATATTTCTAAATACTTAAAATGCATTTAACAATATTAATAGGCCTTTTCCATCATATTGCAGGCTTTTTATTACTGAATATTTGTTTTTCTACAATTAAAGTGTATTAGAACTATTAAATTGTCCTTTGTAGATGCCCTAATGAAACGCTAAATCTTGAATCCAGAGTTAACTATATAGTATTATCAAACCTTTATAAAATTTGCTCTCATTAGAGTTACAAATGACCTTCTCCTGTCATCCGATGGTGGTTGTATTTCTCTGTTAGTACTGCTGGATCTTAGTTCTGCGTTTGACAAGATTGACCACAACATCCTTTTGTGTAGACTAGAAAATTATGTTGGCATTAGTGGAATTGCATTGTCATGGTTCAAATCTTACTTATCTGACTGTCATCAATTTGTAGCATTAAATGGTGAGCTATAATATAATTCACAAGTACAGTATGGAGTGCCACAAGGCTCAGTATTAGGACTATTGCTTTTCACACTGTACATGTTAACCTTGGGAGATACCTCAAGAAACATGGTGTTAGCTTTCACTGTTATGCTGATGATACTCAGCTCTATATTTCTTCATTGGCCAATGAAACCGACAAAACGGAATGCATAGTTGATATAAAACACTGGATGACTAGTCATTTTCTACTGCTAAATTCTGAGAAAACTGATGTTTTAATTATTGGACCAAAAACATCTGCATGTAATCTAAAACACAATCTAACACTTGATGGCTGCTCTGTTAATTATTAATCATCAGTTAGGAACCTAGGTGTGCTATTTGAAAACAAGCTTTCCTTTGAAAACTATGTTTCTGGCATTTGTAAAACTGCAGTATTTCTATTTTATGAATATATCTAAATTATGACCTATGCTCTCAATGTCAAATATAGAAATGTTTATTCATGCATTCATGACCTCAAGGTTAGATTATTGCAATGCTTTATTGTGTTGTGCTCTGCATGCTTAATAAACAAAGGCCAGCTGGTTCAAAATGCAGCAGCTAGAGTTCTTACTAGAACCTGGAAGTATGACCATATTAGCCCAGTTCTGTCAACTCTGCACTGGCTCCCTATTGAACAATGAATACATTTTAAAATCATGCTAATTACTTATAAAGCTCTGAATGGTTAACTCCTCAGTACTTGAGTGAGCTATCACATTATAGTCCTTTATGTCTACTGCTATCTCAAAACTCTGGCCATTTGATAATATCTAGAATATCAAAGTCAACTGTTTAAATCTATATTAAAGACCCCATCTCTTTAATCTGTCATACACATAATACACTGTCACATTTCTATTATTCAAACCTGTTATAGGATTGTTAGCCTGCATTAATTAGGTCAACCGGAACCGGGAATACTTCCCATAACACCCAATGTATTCACTACATTGTAAAAAGAATGGCATCAAAGCTAATATTAGTCTATTTCATTCTTATTCTGAGGTCACTGTAGCCATACGGATCCAGTCCATGTCAGGTCAGATGGTGGCTCAGCACTTAGAGATGACCTCTACAGCCCTGAATGTCAAAGGAGACCATGCCCCAGAGACCAATCCCCTGCAAAGACCTTATCTCCTCGGCACAAGACCACAGGAACCAGACAAGTCCTCTGCACCTGTGTTGCAGGCTGGAATTAAACCACACCATGCTGGTTTCATCTGGCCAGAGGACAACAGCCCCCCCACCAATTGAGCCTGGTTTCTCCCAAGGTTTTTTTTTCCATTTCTGTCACCGATGGCGTTTTTGTTCCTTGCCACTGTTGCTTTTGGCTTGCTTAGGTGGAGATGCTTGACTGATTGCACAGACACTATCAGAAAAGAATTGAATTGGATGATGACATCACTGAATCATCAATAAACTGACTTTAGCTGAGGGAAGAAATGACTCCATTATTGTGTTCTTGCAATATTGACAATGTATTTTCATGTTTACACAACCGGTATTGTATAAAGCGCTATACAAATAAAGGTGACTTGACTTGACTATACAAGGCCTTCTCGGTAATCTGTTGTAAATGGTGGCACATCTGGTTGTCATTCTCTCCTATTGGGGGATATGGACATCCCTGCTGTTTCAGGTAGTTGTGGAGAAGATCTGTTACAATGACAACGCAGCAAATTCTTGGTTTAAATTGGAGTCCAAACACCAAACATGCACTCTACTAAACGCCCTTGTGCGCATATGAGCCTGGTTGTAGTGTACGTAGTTGTTCAGCTGTTGTCAGGTGCAAGTATAGTATTAACAAAACAAAGAAATCTTCTGAGCATACCCAATGTCACCATGCAATATTTCATTATGATCTCCTCTTCTAAACTGAGTATACATAGATGAGTTGAGGAAAATTAGTGAGTCATGAGTTGCATTTTTCCAACATGCAACAATGTTTGAAAACTGTAACTGGGGAAAGCATACACCTTAGACATTTATGGAGAACCAAGTATTTTGGTTCCTGTATTCTTCAACATCTGGAATAGAGGGACGTTTAATGGGAATATGGGTTCCATCTATGCAAACTATGACTCCTGGGAAATTTCCATATTCATAAAAGAGTAGTTAGCCTGGGTTGTAGCATCAGGGAAGTTTATGTACTGTAATGTGCTCTCAATTCACAAATGCCCCTGCACGTTCTGTGAATGACTTTACAAACGGTTGTTTCACTGACACCACATAAATCCCAATTTTCACCGGCTGTCCTCTTTGGGTCACAGATGAAAGCCTGGCTTCTAAAAGTGAAATAATTTCCACTGCATTTACGGAAATGATCTCGAAAACTTATTTCATAAAAATTTTGCAATGGGTCACTTTTGTCTGCGAGAACTTGTCTGGCTGGTGGTAAGCATTGATCTTCATTGACAGTCCAAGTAATCCATGTGTCCTCAAAATGACATTAAACTGAAGTTAAACCTGCCTCATGGTAAGCCTATTAAATTCTCAACTAGATTAAGTCTAAGACTATTTAAAACCATGACAGAGAAAGTCCTTAAACTAGGACTAGGCTTAATCTTGGTCTGGGAAACCACCCCTAAATGTAATGATTAGCAATGTAATAAAACAAGTAATACCGGTAGTCTTTGCAAATGGTTGTATTGAAAAACACCAAAAATTCTATATAGATTTTCTGATCAGATTTCTGGTCATGGTTTTGATTTCCAGGAAAAGCATAACATGATATAAGAAATATATCCATTGAATGCAATGTGGCTTTGGATATGAGTGTCTAGCAAATTCATACATGTTAGATGAGATAGTTGGGAGTGATATTTTGTTGTTTAAAAGTGTACACAATGGCTCTGAGGTAGAGTAAAGTGTCAATGTGAGAAACACTGGAAACAAGATAACTAGGACACGCATCACAGGTCTGTAATAATATTGATTTTGCATATTATAGAGCTGCATGCTCTGGCCAGTTTAAGCATAAATGAATGACCTTACAACAAGTGATGTGACTTTCACTCCAGACAGACAATTAACCATCTGCACAAACAGTGCTGTCTGCATCAGTTTCACAAACAGTTTCATTATGTTTGAAGGGAATGTCATTATAAGGTCACAATATGAAAAATTAACATATATGAGGACCTTTATTCAGGTTGAAAGGGTCAGCTGGCTTTCGTGGCAATTCACCTGTTTAGAGCCCCTGCTCTTTTGGTCCAATCTATGTCTGTACACGCTACTGCACCTGTTGATGCCGTTCTGCTGTCATGCTTCTGGACCCTTAATGCACTTTCGATCAATCAGTCCTGGCTGGTTTCCATGGTAACCAATGTGGCGTGTGCAAAGGAAAGAGTGAGTCATCTGGTCCAATAAAATACCCAAATAAACAGGACCATGCATCAGGCAGGGACATGACCCACCACAATAAATGTCAAAAGCATTGTTTCCCTAGCAGCAGAATGAAAGAGAGACAGAAAGAGATGGAGAAGGGGTCATTTAGAGATTTGATGCAATAAAGTGGTTTGCACTGCAAACATTGGTATTCAGGATATTAAAAACCTGAGCAACATGATCCGGATGACTGAGGTGTCTTTAAGACAACATTAATTATTATTATTATTATTATTATTTTTTTTTAAACACAGGAGACTTTGAGTTCATATGTGTGCACAGAAACACACATACACAAAAAGCAACTTCTCTGTCTAATTGGGCTTAGCCAAGGTAATTAAACCCCGTTAATAACTCTCTCTCTCTCTCTCTCTCTCTCTCTCTCTCTCTCTCTCTCTCTCTCTCTCTGTGTGTGCGCATGTGTGAGCGTTTGCAGTGCTGCGTGTGAGTGGAGCACGTGGTGAGTCTGAGTGCGATCTTTTTCTAACTTTTCTGTAGTTTGTTATTTGTTTTTTTTTTTGTTTATGTGTTTTGTGGGTAATTGTTGTAAAAGTATAGGTGCTTTTTAGAGAAAGTTGCAGTAGTCTGCTCCCGGCATCGCGTCTTGCCTTTAAATCACCCCTGCTGAAACATGTTGTGTCTTTTCAGAGGCAGGTCCTGAAAAACAACGCTGATGAGCTTAACCTGTCATTTAATGTTAAAGTTGAGGATTTTAAGTATACAATTTATGCAACGTCTGAGAACATAATGAAATGTTATGGTTGATACCATTTGATACTTGCTTGTCCTGAAAATATGGAAGAAAATGCTACTGTACACGCAACCTCTGAGAGTAATCAGTCTAGAGTTGTGTCTTTTGCAGAGGATGTTGGGGTTTCTGTTGCTGTTCAGTCAGTTTCTGATGGGGTAGTTGTGAATAAAACTACTATTGCTGAGATTACTGCAGGTTCTCTTTCTGAAGTGAAGTGAAGTGACATTCAGCCAAGTATGGTGACCCATACTCAGAATTTGTGCTCTGCATTTAACCCATCCGAAATGCACACACACAGAGCAGTGAACACACACACACTGTGAGCACACACCCGGAGCAGTGGGCAGCCATTTATGCTGCGGCGCCCGGGGAGCAGTTGGGGGTTCGATGCCTTGCTCAAGGGCACCTAAGTCGTGGTATTGAGGGTGGAGAGAGAACTGTACATGCACTCCCCCCACCCACAATTCCTGCCGGCCCGGGAATCAAACTCACAACCTTTCGATTGGGAGTCCGACTCTCTAACCATTAGGCCACGACTTCCCTGTACCTGTTTCTGTACCTGATCTCACGATTTCTGAGTCTGCTGATAAAAAACAGCGACATTATTGTAAGTACAGATAACATGGTAACCAATAATGTATTGGTCAGTGAAGCTGTTGTTGAACTGGAGATAGAAACAGAGTCTATTTTCAAAGTCCCTATCAAAAGAAAAAAAATAGCCAGAGCAAGGCAATTAAACAAGTAAAAAAAGACAAAAATGAAGCTAAAAGTTTAGTCTCAGATAATGATGCTGATTCTACAGACTCAAATACCTCTGATTGTTCTTATCTTTCATCACAAAATGAAAGTAATACAACACTATATAAAGTTGATGAAATTGGCAAAATTTTGAAAGAAACTAAAGGATTACCTGGAGTTCAGGTTGAAGATTACTTCCATGATCGATTAACTTTCATTAATGATGCTAAGATCTTAATGAAAGAAGGTGCATTTGATGATAAAGAAGTTTATTGTCTCAGGAAAACTGTGAGCAAATTAAAAAAGAAAATCCTTAAAGATGAACAACAAGAAATGGTGTTAACTCCTTTATCCTCTTTGATGTCACTTTTGTTCAGGAATCACATATGGCGCTTTTCCACTACACAGTACCAGCTCGCCTCGACTCGGCTCTGTTTGGTTTTCCACTGTGTAAAAGTTGTACCTGTACCGGCTTCCAGGTACTTTTTTTCGTACCACCTCTGGCGAGGTTCCAAGCGAGCTGAGGCGAGCTGAGGCGATACTATAATGTGACGTGAAAACACAGCAGACTGCTGATTGGTCAGAGAGAATCGTCACTATTCACTGCGTCATCAAACTCTCCTGTTTTTTTCAGCAGTGTTTCGTTTTGCTGCCCTCAGCCTCACCTGAAACAACGTTTGTCTTCTTGCTGTGAGAAACAGCCACATCCCGAGGATCAAAAACAACATGCACTCGATTTCCTCCATTGTCCTGTGTGTGTGGGTAGCGGGTGTGTGTCGCGTAGAAGATTACGTCACGGCAGTTTCCTGCAGCGTCGCTATGACAACCAGGTACTATTGTGGAGGTACTATCTGCAATGGAAAACGGAGCGAAAAGCGAGCCGAGTCGAGTCGAGTCTAGCTGGTACTGGTAATGGAAAAGCGCCAATAGTGATTCAAAAAATGAGGTAAACTGGAAAAAAGAATGGGATGGTCAAGTTTTTATGAGTCATCTGGTTTCTAACAGTGAAGGTGTAGCTATTTTGTTTTCAAAGCAATTTTTACCAATTTCTTGTGAAATAGAAGAAATAGTTAAAGGGCGTTTTTTGAAAATTAAAGCCAAGTTTGAAAATGTTGTAATGATTTTTTTTTAAATATTTATGCTCCTACAAAAGGAGCTGAAAGAATTGTCTTTTTTGAAAAAATTAATGAAGTTATGAAAGACTTAAATTCAGAAGAATTATTGTTCCTAGGTGGAGATTTCAACTACAGTAAACAATAAATTAGATAGGAATCACTTAGAGCCACATATTGCATCACAAAAAGCTCTTACTCAAATAATAAAAACGTTTGTTTTATGTGATATATGGAGGAAAGTACATTACAAAAACAGACAATATACTTGGGCACATAGTAGAGATAATCTTATTTCTATGGCAAGACTAGATAGGCTTTATGTGTTTAATTTTCAAATAAATTTTGTTAGAGAATGTAAAATAATGCCTGTTAGTTTTTCTGATCACCGTTCAGTTATTGGGAAAAATTTTTATTAACTCTGTGTCTTTAAAGAGTGCTTATTGGCATTTAAATACATCACTTTTGAAAGATAAGAATTTTATTGATATTTTGTATGTATTTTGGAAAAATTTTAAAGAACAAAAACATTTTTACTCTTACTTACAGCAGTGGTGGGATAGTGGTAAAGTCCACATAAAACAGTTGTGTCAAGAATATACTTTCAATATTTCAAAAGAGTTGGCCCAGTCAATAAAGAAGTTAGAAAATCAAATAGTAGAACTTTTGTGCACGACAGCCTCTACAGGTGATAGTAATTGTTTTGAAAGCAGTAAATCTAAAAAAGAAATGCTTGCAGACTTACTTGGTGTGAAGGCACAAGGTGCGTTAATTTGCTTGCGTTTTCAAAGTATTACACGAATGGATGCACCATCTAAATTTTTCTTTAATCTAGAAAGAAAAAATGGCCAAAGTCATATTATTCACTCATTGCGCTCTGATCAAGGAAAAACAATTACAGAGCATAGTGAAATACGCAAACATGCTGTTAAATTTTACTCAGATTTATATAAATGTGAGTTGTCTCAAAAAGAAAATGAAAATTCTACTTTTTTTAATGATCTTCCAAAAAGAGAAAGAGGCTAATGATATGTTTGAACAAGTTCTATCAAAGGATGAATTATACATGGCTATTGTGAGTATGGAAAATGGGAAGACTCCCGGTATTGATGGGATTCCCGTTGATTTTTATAACATTTTATGGCCAGTGATTGGTGAAGATTTTTATTTGGTTCTCAATGATAGCTTAAATAAAGGATTGTTACCACTAAGCTGTAGAAGAGCTGTTATCATTTTATTGCCTAAGAAAGGGGATCTTCAAAATATAAGCAATTGGAGACCAATATCTCTTTTATGTGCAAATTATAAAATATTATCAAAGGCTTTAGCTACTAGGTTAAGTAAAGTTTTTAGTCAAGTAATACATCCCGATCAGAACTATTGTATATTTCATTGGTCTGAGATGTTCTTGAGGTTGCAAAGTTGTTGGGTGTTAATTGTGGTCTGATTTCGCTTGACCAAGAAAAAGCTTTTGACCGTGTTGAACACGCATATCTGAGAGATGTTTTAGATGCTTTTGGTTTCAGTGAGGTTTTTATAAATATAATTGAGGCCATGTATCATAACATTGAAAGTATACTCAAAGTCAATGGTGGTTTGAGTGTTCCTTTTGAAGTTCAGAGGTGAGTTAGACAGGGATGTGCTATGTCTGGAATGTCATACTCACTGACTATTGAACCCCTACTTCATAAATTAAGAACAACGTTGAATGGTTTTAATATACCACACTGTAATGTTTCTTTGCACCTTTCTGCTTATGCTGATGATATAGTTGTTTTTATATCTGATGCTGTTGATGTTACAAATTTGGAGACAATTGTTAATGATTTTAAAAGAATTTCTTCTGCAAAAGTCAACTGGACAAAGAGTGAAGCACTTTTAAGGGGTGATTGGAATGAACGACCTCCCATTTTACCTGGAAACCTAATTTGGAAGAAATGTGGTCTAGAATACCTTGGAGTTTTTCTAGATAATGAAGACTTTGTTCAAAAGAACTGGGATTGCATGCTGAAAAAAAATTAAAGGACGTCTCCAGAAATGGAAATGGTTACTACTGCAATTGTCGTATAGAGGTCGTATACTTATAATTAACAACTTGGTGGGGTCCTCTCTATGGCATAAACTTGCATGCGTAGATCCACCTCTTGGACTTTTACCAAAACTTCAAGGAGAAATGGTTATTTTTTTCTGGGACAATTTGCACTGGACTTCTCAAAGTGTTCTTTTCCTGCAAAGAGATGAAGGACTTCAAAGTTTGGTCAATCTTGTCAGCAGAGGAGTGACCTATCGGTTAAAGTTTATAAAACTATTACTCATGGGACCTCAAAATGGAAAGCCCTTAGCACAAAGCATATTACGTGGATTCAATGGAATGGGACTTCATGCAGCGCTTTTCTTAATGGATTTTACTTTTTTAGATTTAACTGGACTACCTTCTTTTTATAAAAGTCTATTTAAGGTGTGGAGACTTTTTAAACATCAATGGACTGAGTCAGCTACATCTCTTTTTTGGTTGCTTGAGGAACCTGTGATTTTTGAAAGTCGCCTTGATGTGTCCGGAGATGACATTCATGGACTTAAAGACTTACTTGTGTCAAAAAAATTATACAATTGAAAGATATTGTTGACAAAGCAGGACCTGGACTAAAAAATGCAGAGACTGCATTGGTTTTAAACTCTGAGGAAAAATACATACTTGAAGATTATAACATGGGTTTTATTTCCATTGATGTTGATGATTTTTTTCCAGACATCAAAATTATACCTGATCTTGAAGAATCTAGTTTTGATAGTCCTCTGTTGTGTTTGAAAGAAAATGAAAGTGTTGTTTTTTGCACAGTTAAAGGTAAGGTGTTATACAGATATTGTGAAGCTTATTAATAAAAATGTGTTAAAAGATAGAGTTGATACATTTTGGAGAAACAATTTGGGAATAATAGAGGAAATTAAACCAGAGTGGAGAGTACTTTACAAACCACCATTGACAAAAAGGGCAGGTGATCTCCAGTGGAGAATTTTGCACGGTGCCATAGCTGTAAATGCTTTTGTGACAAAAATGAATACCAATGTAAATGACAATTGTCCTTTTTGTTTACAGAGAGAAACAATTTTTCAGTGTTTTATGAATTGTGACAGACTTTCTCCACTTTTTACTCTTAGATTTTTTATTTTCATTATTAAGCGTTTCGTTTACAAAGCAATGTTTTATATTGGGTTTTAAATAGAGTAAACTACAGAAATATGTAAATTAATGAATTTTATTGTTGGTCAAGCCAAACAGGCAATTTATATTTCTAGAAAAAATAAAATTGAACAGAAAAATGGACAGTTACAATTTTTAAGAATATGTTCAAACCAAGAATTTTTGTTGATATTAACTATTACAAATTGATGAATGCAATCAATGTCTTTAAGATTGAATGGTGTAGTGATGTTGGTATGTTTTCTGTACTAAATGATGAGTTGTATTTTATACGTGAATTAAGATAATTTGACTTTTTTTCTTTTTTTTTTGAAATAACAGTTTTTATAATAAAGTGGCTGTTAAAATTAAATTCTCTCTCTCTGTCTATCTCTCTCTCTCTCATTCAAAACAATCTCTTTTTTTCTCTGTCTCACTTCAATCCATCCGATAAAAGGGAACAAAGAATGTTGCATGGCCCACCCAAGGAGAAGGTGGATCTGACTGAAATAGTAACCAATCATTAATTATTAACCAAGGTCAAATTTAATGTGTGGTTGGCTTATTTTTACATATATTATTGATAGAGAAGGGTCAGAGATCTGCAGCAGGTCCTGGTTTGACACTGTGCAGATACAGTATGTGTGCAAAAACACATATGCACGCACACAAAATTGATTCATTTAAGTCTTAGTCAAATCCTATATGAAACCATATTTTCAATTTATAACTCATAATTTGAAGGGATGGATTAGGAAAAGGATCGTGAGAATGAAATGTGTTTATGCAGTTTAAAGTAAAAAAAAACTCATTATTTTCCACATACTGTACATTATTGTTTCTCCTCTATGCCGCGTTTTTCTGAGACGTGCCATTTTTACAAAGCTCATCGGTCTGAAAAGCGAGGTGTGCTCTGATTGGCCAGCTATCCAGTACGTTGTGATTGGCCAAATACCTCAAGTGTGTGATGGAAATGTTATGCCCCTTGCCATACTGATGGCGTGTCTCAGTCAGAACACCGGCGCGACAAGACAAATACAATAAAACCCATTAAAAATGAGCCATTCGTTGCATCAAGTGGGGATTATAATTATGGATTATAATTATTTGTACTGTCTTTTTATGTGTTGTGTTGCATCACGTCATTTAAAAAAAAACATGTCTGCATTTGTAATCAGAGATACAACAAACAACAAGCCTACTCTAAACTGCTGAAAACCCATGTTTAAATCATCAGCGGCAAATCCTTTACATATGTAATCGTACTTTGCTGCAGCCTGGAATTGAACTACTGGTTTCGTCTGGTCAGAGAAGAACTGGCCCCCCAACTGAGCCTGGTTTCTCCCAAGGTTTTTTTCTCCATTCTTTCACCGATGGAGTTTGCCGCTGTCACCTCTGGCTTGCTTAGTTTGGGTCACTTCATCTACAGCGTTATCGTTGACTTTATTGCAAATAAATGCACAGACACAGGCGACGAAGGTCACTGCGCGCTCCTTGGCTCAGGTGATGTCCACTTTGGTGGTCCAGGAGCGCCACGTATGGCTGAACCTGGCAGACATGAGGGAGTCTGATCGGGCTCAGCTCCTCAACTCCCCGGTCTCCCAGGATGGCCTCTTCGGCGACGCGGTAGAGAGCTTTGCCCATCAGTTCTCTGCTGCCCAGAAGCAATCTGAGGCCATCAGACACATCCTGCCCCGGCGGCCCACTGCTGCCTCCACCCTGCCGCCGGTGCAGCCGCCTCAGCCTGCTCGTCGCCAAGGGTGCCCCCCTGCGGCCTCCTCCACTCCCGCTCGGCCACAGCAGCAGCCTTCACCCCGGCCACAGCGGGGAGATGGCCGCAGAAGGGCGGCGCAACCCGTCTCTGCCCCTAAGCCTGCCAAACGCCAGGCCAAGTGGCGTTCCTGAGACGGGCAACCCGGAGTTGGAAACGTCAGCTCATCAGGAGATGGTAGCAGGACTACTCCTTCCCATGCCTGGGCTGTCTGCTCCACCACGCTGCCCCACTGTGGGTACGCCTGTAGTCCCCTTGACCCCGCTGGTTCGGTTCCTGTGAGCCTGGCTAGAGCTCCCCAGGCCTTTCCGCTGGCTCATCCGGAAGCTCAGGCTCAGCTACGCGATTCAGTTCGCCCGGCGTCCCCCCAGGTTTCGGGGTGACCATGTGACGATGGCGGGCAAAGATGCCCCTGTCATACTTGTGGAGGTCGCGACCCTGCTGGCAAAGGGCGCGATAGAGCCGGTTTCTCCAGCCAACATGAAGTTCAGCTTTTACAGCCCTTACTTCATAGTACCCAAGAAGACAGGTGGGTTACGGCCAATCCTGGACTTGCATGCCTAGAACCGAGCTCTGCACAGACTCCCGTTCAAGATGCTAACGCCCAAGCGCATTTTCGAATGCATTCGTCCAAAGGATTGGTTTGCAGCGATCAACCTGAAGGACGCGTACTTTCATGTCTCCATTCTTCCTCGACACAGACCGTTTCTTCGGTTTGCTTTCGAGGGGCTGGCATATCAGTACAAGGTTCTCCCATTCGGATTGGCCCTGTCTTGCCGCGTCTTTACGAAGGTCGCGGAGGGAGCCCTGGCTCCTCTCAGGGAACAAGATGTCCGTATCCTCAACTACCTCAATGACTGGCTGATCCTAGCTCACTCTCGAGAGCGGTTGTGCGAGCACATGGATCTGGTGCTCAGACACCTTGCCCGACTGGGTCTTCAGGTCAACTGGGAAAAGAGCAAGCTCTCCCCTGTGCAGAGGATCTCTTTTCTCGGTATGGAAATAGACTCGGTAGCCATGATCGCGCGGCTTACGAATGAGCGCGCGCAGTCACTGCTGAATTGCCTGAGACAATTCGAGGGCAAGAGAGCGGTTCCACTGAAACTGTTTCAGAGGCTCCTGGGGCATATGGCGTCTGCGGCGGCGGTCATACCGCTCGGGCTACTCCATATGAGACCGCTTCAGCACTGGCTTCACGACCGAGTCCCGAGATGGGCATGGCAACAGGGCACGCTCCGAGTGACCATCACTCCGGCCTGCCGCCGATACTTCACCCCGTGGTTGGACCCCTCATTTCTACGGGCCGGCGTGCCCCTAGAACCGGTGTCCAGACATGTTGTTGTGTCAACAATTGCCTCGAGTTGCTAGCAGTACGGCTTGCTCTGCACCGCTTCAGGGCCCTGCTGAAGGACAAGCAAGTTCTGGTCTGTACGGACAACACTGCGACCGTAGCGTACATCAACCGTCAGGGTGGTCTACGCTCCCGCCGCATGTCGCAACTCGCTTGCCATCTCCTCTTGTGGAGTCACAAGCATCTGAGGTTGCTTCGTGCCATTCACATTCCGGGCAGGCTCAATCGTGCAGCCGCCGAGCTCTTACGGCAGCAGTCTCGCCCTAGAGAATGGAGACTCCACCCCCAGTCGGTTCAGCTGATTTGGGAACAATTCGGAGACGCTCAGGTAGACCTGTTTGCCTCTCCAGAAAATTCCCACTGCCAGTTGTTTTTCTCCCTGACCAAGGGCACTCTTGGCACGGACGCCCTGGCACACAGCTGGCCGCTGGGCCTGCGCAAGTATGCGTTTCCCCCAGTGAGCTCTGAGCACTGCTGCAAAATCCCTGGGTCAGCACTGCCCTCGTGCAGCTGCCGGAGCAGCTTGGCCTGATAGACCTGAAGTGAGGCCATGGCATGCAGGGCAGAAGCGGCCTGGCCCGCAGCTCTGTAAGCCTTGGCCACAAGCGTGGATGAGAAGTTACAGGCCTTGGAGGACAGCTTGGGACCGCCAGGCAAAGCGGAGTCGCTCTGTGGACACAGTTGCATCGCAACAGAACGCTCCACTGGGGGAATCCCAGCATACCCCTTGGCCGCCCCGCCATCGAGGGTAGTGAAGGCGGAGTAAGTACCAGAACGGTTTCGGGCAGTTAAAGGTGCCTTCCATGAACTGGTTACTTCCTGGTGCACTTCCGGGAAGAAAGGAACCAGAGAGGGGTGCTGGCGATCCGCATGAGCAGGCCCCAGGAACCAATCATCCAGCCTCAAGCGCTTGGGACAGGGCGGAGGATTGCACTCAAGCCCGATGCTCTCCGCTGCCCGGGAAAGCATGACCGTCAGCTCGGGATCGGACTCGGACAACGCTGGCACTCCCGAGGGAGGCAACGCAGCCGAATCCTCATTTCCCGAGGACTCAAGCACGCCTTGTGATGCGGCGAGCAACATACGGTCCTGTTCGCGAGCCCCGAATGAGATGTCAGGAGCCTGAGAGGGTCCAGCAAACTCATCCGGAAACTTGGCCGGCTGCGACGTATGTGAGGGGGGTGTGGCCCGAGGAGGTTGGCTCGTCGGGGAAGCCCACACAGTAACCCTCAGATCACCCTGGCCACCAGCCGAAGTAGCCCTCTTACGAGAAGAAGAGCTAGAACGGGGTGTGGCAGAGGGGACTCTATACCTTTTAAGGTAATTGAGTCTCGATCTCAACGCCGAGATGGCCATGTCCCCCTAATGAGAACATGAGCCATCCACGAACGCAGTCTCAGCATGCTGGAAGCCCAGACACGTGACACAACGATCGTGGCCATCTCGGGAGCAATGTATCGACCACAACCAGAAACACACGGGCGAAATGACATCTTTAAAAAGACGCAAATCGGCCCGGATGTCTTTTGTGAAAGAAATTTGCTCTTTCAGAGGTGTTGAACCTCTCAGGGGAACGCGGGAGCTGTCGCAGGAAACCCAAACGAACCGCTGAATCGCGCCGTCACACCAACACCAGTGACTCTTGCTTGTAGCACTCCGGTGAAAGCAGCACACGATGTGCTCGGCTCCGAAGCGAAAGCTTGAATGCGAGTTGCTCGCGTTGCTCCATATATACCTGCTCTGCGGGGCGGAGCTCGCGATGCAAATCCCGCAGACCAAGGTACTTTGTGTACCATTGGCTCGTTTTGTACCACTCGAAGGTGTTTGGGCTCTCGGGCGAGATCCCATTCGTAACGTCGAACGTGACCGACTGAAAGGGAACTTGAAATCGCATCATATGACCCCTTTAACCTCAATCTTTAGCAGCTCTTGATTTGTCCAAGGCAAGTCTGACCTGGAGTATAGAATTTATCCATTCATACTCTCTCCACTGGAGCTGGATTCCCTGACCTATATTCAAACTAGCGCTAAACTAATCCCTTCTGAGTTATCTATTGAGCATAACTATATTGTACTTCATCAGTGTCAGAGAAACAGTTATTTTTTTATATATAATTTAGTTTGATTGTATTGTTACGAAGTGAGAGTCAGAGGCGTTTGGATCCATTTGCAGCTTTTATTAAACAGAATGGTCAGACAGGCAGAGATCAGGAATAGCGTCAGGTGTTTCAGGGATAACCAGAATCGTAACCAGAAACAAGCAGAGATCAGAACAGGCAGCAGAGAATCAGAGTCGGAATACACAGTCCAAAGGTCAAACACAGGAAGAACAAACACAGTGGAAAAACGCTCGGAAATGTCAGACTGGCTAAACAAGACTTTGCAGTGAGTGAGAGTGATTGTGGTGCTTATATGTGTAAATCAACCATGTTGATAATGAAAAAGATACATTGGGATCAGCATTTATAGACATTCTGAACTCTATTGGGGTTAGACAACACGTTTCAGGACCTACTCATTGTCGAAATCATACTCTAGATTTAATACTGTCACATGGAATTGATGTTGATGGTGTTGAAATTATTCAGCCAAGTGATGATATCTCAGATCATTATTTAGTTCTGTGCAAACTTCATATAGCCAAAATTGTAAATTCTACTTCTTGTTACAAGTATGGAAAAACCATCACTTCTAACACAAAAGACTGCTTTTTAAGGTATCTTCCTGATGTAACCAAATTCCTTAGCATATCCAAAACCTCAGAACAACTTGATGATGTAACAGAAACTATGGACTCTCTCTTTTCTAGCACTTTAAATAAAGTTGCTCCTTTACGCTTAAGGAAGGTTAAGGAAAACAGTTTGACACCATGGTATAATGAGCATACTCGCACCCTAAAGAGAGCAGCCCGAAAAATGGAGCGCAGCTGGAGGAAAACAAAACTAGAGGTATTTCATATTGCTTGGCGGGAAAGTAACATTTCCTACAGAAAAGCATTAAAAACTGCCAGATCCGATTACTTTTCTTCTCTTTTAGAAGAAAACAAACATAACCCCAGGTATTTATTCAATACAGTGGCTAAATTAACGAAAAATAAAGCCTCAACAAGTGTTGACATTTCCCAACACCACAGCAGTAATGACTTTATTAACTACTTTACTTCTAAAATCGATACTATTAGAGATAAAATTGCAACCATTCAGCCGTCAGCTACAGTATCACATCAGACAGTGCACTATAGACCCCCTGAGGAACAGTTCCACTCAATCTCTACCATAGGAGAGGAAGAATTGTATAAACTTGTTAAATCATCTAAACCAACAACATGTATGTTAGACCCTATACCATCTAAGCTCCTAAAAGAGGTGCTTCCAGAAGTCATAGATCCTCTTCTGACTATTATTAATTCCTCATTGTCATTAGGATATGTCCCCAAAACCTTCAAACTGGCTGTTATTAAGCCTCTCATCAAAAAAACACAACTTGACCCCAAAGAACTAGTTAATTATAGACCAATCTCGAATCTCCCTTTTCTGTCCAAGATACTAGAAAAGGTGGTATCCTCACAATTATATTCCTTCTTAGAGAAAAATGGTATATGTGAGGATTTCCAGTCAGGATTTATCCCGTATCATAGTATTGAGACTGCTCTCCTTAGAGTTACAAATGATCTGCTCTTATCATCTGATCGTGGGTGTATCTCTCTATTAGTTTTATTGGATCTTAGTGCTGCGTTTGACACAATTGACCACAACATTCTTTTGCATAGACTTGAACACTTTGTTGGCATCAGTGGAAGTGCATTAGCATGGTTTAAATCGTACTTATATGACCGCCATCAGTTCTTAGCAGTGAATGAAGATGTATCATATCGATCACAAGTGCAGTATGGAGTACCTCAAGGCTCAGTACTAGGGCCGCTACTCTTCATGCTTTATATGTTACCCTTGGGAGATATCATCAGGAAACATGGTGTTAGCTTTCACTGTTATGCTGATGATACTCAGCTCTATATTTCTTCGCAGCCCGGTGAAACACACCAATTTGAAAAACTAATGGATTGCATAGTCGATATAAAAAACTGGATGACGAGTAATTTCTTACTGCTAAATTACGAAAAAACAGAGGTGTTAATTATAGGACCTAAAAACTCCGCTTGTAATAACCTAGAACACTGTCTAAGACTTGATGGTTGCTCTGTCAATTCTTCGTCATCAGTTAGGAACCTAGGTGTGCTATTTGATCGCAATCTTTCCTTAGAAAGCCACGTTTCTAGCATTTGTAAAACTGCATTTTTCCATCTCAAAAATATATCTAAATTACGGCCTATGCTCTCAATGTCAATTGCAGAAATGTTAATCCATGCATTTATGACCTCAAGGTTAGATTATTGTAATGCTTTATTGGGTGGTTGTTCTGCACGCTTAGTAAACAAACTACAGCTAGTCCAAAATGCAGCAGCAAGAGTTCTTACTAGAACCAGGAAGTATGACCATATTAGCCCGGTCCTGTCAACACTGCACTGGCTCCCTATCAAGCATCGTATAGATTTTAAAATATTGCTTATTACTTATAAATTACTTATCAAACACCTCAGTATTTGAATGAACTCCTTTTACATTATAATCATCTACGTCCGCTACGTTCTCAAAACTCAGGCAATTTGATAATACCTAGAATATCAAAATCAACTGCGGGTGGCAGATCCTTTTCCTATTTGGCGCCTAAACTCTGGAATAACCTACCTAACATTGTTCGGGAGGCAGACACACTCTTGCAGTTTAAATCTAGATTAAAGACCCATCTCTTTAACCTGGCATACACTTAACATACTAATATGCTTTTAATATCCAAATCCGTTAAAGGATTTTTAGGCTGCATTAATTAGGTAAACCGGAACCGGAAACACTTCCCATGACACCCTATGTACTTGCTACATCATTAAAAGAATGGCATCTACACTAATATTTGTCTGTTTCTCTCTTGTTCCGAGGTCACCGTGGCCACCAGATCCAGTCTGTGTCCAGATCAGAGGGTCACTGCAGTCACCCGGATCCAGTACGTATCCAGACCAGATGCTGGATCAGCACCTAGAAAGGACCTCTACATCCCTGAAAGACAGCGGAGACCAGGACAACTAGAGCCCCAGATACAGATCCCCTGTAAAGACCTGTCTCAGAGGAGCACCAGGACAAGACCACAGGAAACAGATGATTCTTCTGCACAATCTGACTTTGCTGCAACCTGGAATTGAACTACTGGTTTCGTCTGGCCAGAGGAGAACTGGCCCCCCAACTGAGCCTGGTTTCTCCCAAGGTTTTTTTCTCCACTCTGTCACCGATGGAGTTTCGGTTCCTTGCCGCTGTCGCCTCTGGCTTGCTTAGTTGGGATCACTTCATCTACAGCGATATCGTTGACTTGATTGCAAATAAATGCACAGACACTATTTAACTGAACAGAGATGATATCACTGAATTCAATGATGAACTGCCTTTAACTATCATTTTTGCATTATTGACACTGTTTTCCTAATGATTGTTGTTCAGTTGCTTTGACACAATGTATTTTGTTTAAAGCGCTATATAAATAAAGGTGACTTTGACTTTATATGTGTGTGTAAATGAGGTGCAGGTGTGGCAAGGAAATTGGCTGCTGAATGAGGTGCAGGTGTGGCAAGGTGATTGTGATGCAGAGACTCATGGGAGATGTAGTTCGGGTGTGGTGCAACAGTATGAGTGGTGCTAGTGTCCAAGTGATGATGTGGTGACATCCGGTGGTTGATGGGTGGAATGGTACTGAGTGGAGTGCCCTCTACTGAAGTTCGTGGGCACTCCAGCTAATGATCGTGACATGTATATGGCATGACCACTATATTATTTTTAAAAATAAAAGCTGTTCCATGTATGACTTTCTTTCACCTGTGAAAAATACAAAAATGTCCATGGTGCTATTTTCCATGCAATGAACATATTTTGAGTGGCCCAAGTGTGACCCCTTTAAATATATTCAATATGTAATGTAATATTTTTCTAAAGGTGCTGTAGTATCATGTTACTCCATGTGGAGCATCCACTTAAATGAATTATAATATAAAATGGTTTACCTAAACAAACAAATACACTACAGTTCTTTGTTTCCTCACATTAAACATCAAGGATTTGACCTGTGACTGCACTTGGTGGCTTTGTTTGTGGAGTGGGGACCCAGGGTCAATATCAAGGCACGTGTGTCCCTGACTGGCCGAACGACATTTGATGAAAGCATATATGCAACAAAGGCCTTGCAGGATAAATGAGAAAGGTGAAGGATGGGTCAAACACACACAGACTGGCTGTTCTCACACAAACTAGTATCTTGCAAAGATAATTATGATCTTTAACACACTTGATTCTTTATTACACATTTGAGTGAGAAAGCAGATGTAATGTTATTCGGGTTGTGGCTGAAAGGAAAGAAAATGAAATGCAGAGGATGCTAACATCTTGACCACTGCTCAAGACAGTAATCACCATTTTTTTTTCATCCAAATTGCCCTTAGTGGGCTTTTTACCCACATAGTAATGTCCTGACTGAAACTGCTTACTCATTTGAATAGCGTGTCTCCAGGACTTTAACAGGTTTTAGTGCTATTGCTGTAAGCTGGAGTAACAGAATTATAGGAATTTTATCTCTGTCTTCAAAATACAGATGGAATGAGGCCTAAAAATATGCCAATCAGTGTAAGGCTTCACAAAAACCATTAACACTTTAGAATACTGAGCCATCATTAATGAATATAACTATACAATACCTTTTATTAACACAGTATTGGCCCTGTAGTATCTACTAGTATCTATCAAGAAACTCTGATTAATTAAATAGTAAGTAATAGTGCTTAGTCAAATGTGGTAGTTCACTATTATCTATTAGCTAAAGGTCGTGGTAACCCAATAGTAATGACTGAAATCAACGTAAACTTTTGAGGTCTTTGTAAGGTCCTGGTGAGTAATTAATTTCACTAGATTTGGTTAAATCATTACTGGTGGGTTATCGCGATCTTCACTTTAGAATACTTATTCAAAAAAATGTTTAGTTTCTTCAGAAGGATGTAGTAACACTTGAGTCATAACTATCCAAAACCTTGCATATGTCTCAAAACTTACAATGATGTCAAGTCAAGTCACCTTTATTTATGTAGTGCTTTAAACAAAATAAATTTTGTCAAAGCAACTGAACAACATTCATTAGGAAAACAGTGTGTCAATATGCAAAATGAAAGTTGAAGGCAGTTCATAATTGAATTCAGTGATGTCATCTCTTTTCAGTTTAAATAGTGTCTGTGCATTTAGTTGCAATCAAGTCAACGATATCGCTGTAGATGAAGTGTCCCCAACTAAGCAAGCCAGAGGCAACAGCGGCAAGGAACCGAAACTCCATCGGTGACAGAATGGACATCTGAGACAAGGTCTTTACAGGGGATCTGCATCTGGGGCTCTTGTTGTCTTGGTCTCCGCTGTCTTTCAGGGATGTAGAGGTCCTTTCTAGGTGCTGATCCACCAGCTTGTCTGGATACGTACTGGATCTGGGTGACTGCAGTGACCCTCTGATCTGGATACAGACTGGATCTGGTGGCTACGGTGACCTCGGAATAATATTAGCGTAGATGCCATTCTTCTAATGATGTAGCAAGTACATCGGGTGGTATGGGAAGTGTTCCCGGTTCCGGTTTACCTAATTAATGCAGCCTAAAAAATCCTTTAACGGATTCAGATATTAAAAGCATATTAGTATGTTATGTGTAAGCCAGTTTAAAGAGATGGGTCTTTAATCTAGATTTAAACTGCAAGAGTGTGTCTGCCTCCCGAACAATGCTTGGTAGGTTATTCCAGAGTTTAGGCGCCAAATAGGAAAAGGATCTCCCGCTCGCAGTTGATTTTGATATTCTAGGTATTATCAAATTGCCTGAGTTTTGAGAACATAGCGTACGTAGAGGATTATAATGTAAAAGGAGCTCATTCAAATACTGAGGTGCTAAACCATTCAGGGCTTTATAAGTAATAAGCAATATTTTAAAATCTATACGATGTTTTATAGGGAGCCAGTGCATTGTTGACCAGGGCTTGAAAACGAATAAAAAATTCAATCGGTTCACTCCAAGCAGAATCTATATTTTAACGTTTCTGTTCTGCATTCCTCTGATATTATTACCATTCCGAAACTGGTTCGGGTGGAAGAAATACCAGTTAATAACGTTATTTTTAAAAAACAATATTATTTGCCTAATAATAATAATATAATAATAATAAAGTATAGAGTTTTCTTTACTCAAAAAGAAAAGGAAAAAAATAGAGATCTAACGCTTAGTCACAGCCAATAGGCTACAATATCATCATCTCTAGATTTTGGCCAAATGTAAGCTACTTAAAAAAAAAAAAAACAATTATCAACACTTTAAAGACAAAGTATTTTTAAGATATTTAAAAATGTTTGCTGTATTGTTAAAAGAAGGAAAAAACAACATTATAAGATGTTTTATAAGATGATAAAAAAAAAGTCCTGGCTCACATCGCATTTTATTAGCCCCATTACTTCCAAAATAATAAAGGATAAAATGCCTGTAGTCTAAAGCAAAATGTTTAAAAACATTATAAAAACAGTTATTAGTTTAGGCTATAAAAACGTAAATCCAAAAACAAATTAATCTAAGGTGAAGCTGATGCCTACCTCTCTCTTTCGGCTCGAATCCAAATGTTTCCATGTTCGTATCTGGATGCTAAAATTTTATTTAATATAAAGAATATAGAAAATTTATAATAAGTAACGCTGTATATGCGTCCGAAAGTTGGACTCCAAATTTTTATTTTAAGAATTATTTTGAGGTTAATATAGCAAATGAAAACTGTTCAGCTTCCAGGAAGTTTGAGAAGCTCCGCTAGGCTATTTTAGTTCCCATCCCTCCACAACAAATCATTTCAATTAACAGTATTTAGAAAATAACAAGAATTAAAAATATAAGAAGCTATAGCAATATTAACGACAAACTAAAACTAATTAATTTAGGCTAAAACGAAACTGAAACCAGCAGGTCTCTCATTCAACACAAAATCAAAGTTTCCTTATTCGCGATGTATTTGAATGACAAATGATTATACAAAATAGCCTAGTGTTTATTATAGCCTAATATTTGTAAACATTTTGTGTCTGCATTATGTCTATTTCTGAATGAAATATTTTTTTTTTCTTTAAATCACAATCAGAATCAGAATCAGAAAGAGCTTTACTGCCAAGTATGCTTGCGCATACAAGGAATTTGTTTTAGTGACATAAGCTTCCAGTACACAGAGACAACAACACATAGACAAAAAAAAAAAAAAATTTTACAGGATAATTACAAATTGGCAAATAAATAAGTGTATAAACAATTGTGCTATAAATTATAATGGAATAGGATTGAGTGAGATGCAGGAATGTTCTAGGATGGAGGGGTAACAAATAAATATAAGGATATTGCACATTTTTGCATAAGCATAAGTTTAAGTGGGAAACATTTAACTGTTCATGAGGTAGATTGCCTGGGGGAAGAAACTATTCTTGTGCCTTGCTGTTCTTGTATTTGTGGCTCTGAGGCGCCGGCCAGATGGCAAAAGTTCAAAGATGGGGTGACTTGGATGTGAGGGATCCAGAGTGATTTTCTGAGTCCTTTTCCTCACTCTGGATGTGTACAGTTCTTGAAGGGTGGGCAGAGGAGCACCAATAATCCTTTCGGCAGTCCGAACAGTTCTCTGTAGTCTTCTGATGTCTGATTTTGTAGCTGAACCAAACCAGACAGTAATTGAAGTACACAGGACTGACTCAATGACGGCTGAGTAGAACTGTTTCAGCAGCTCCTGTGGCAGGTTAAACTTCCTCAGCTGGCGAAGGAAGTACAACCTTTGTTGGGCTTTTTTCACAATGGAGCCAATGTGATTGTCCCACTTAAGGTCCTGAGAGATGGTGGTTCCCAGGAATCTGAATGACTCCACTGCAGCCACAGTGCTGTTCATGATGGTGAGTGGGGAAAGTGCAGGGGGTTTCTCCTAAAGTCCACAGTCATCTCCACTGTTTTGAGCGTGTTCAGCTCCAGGTTGTTAAGACTGCAACAGACAGCCAGCTGCTCAACCTCCTGTCTGTAAGCAGACTCGTCACCGTCCTGGATGAGGCCGATGACTGTAGTGTCGTCTGCAAACTACAGGAGCTTGACAGAGGGGTCTTTAGAGGTGCAGTCGTTGGTGTACAGGGAGAAGAGCAGAGGGGAGAGAACACATCCCTGAGGGGCACCAGTGTTGGTGGAGCAGCTGTTTGACATGAATTTCCCCAGTCTCACTAACTGTTGCCTATCTGTCAGAAAGCTGGTGATCCACTGACAGATAGAGCTAGGAACAGAGAGCTGGGTCAGTTTGGTCTGGAGGGTTGTTGGGATGATGGTGTTGAAAGCCGAACTAAAGTCCACAAACAGGATCCTCACATAAGTCCCTGTTTTGTCCAGAAGTTGCAGGATGAAGTGCAATGCCATGTTGATTGCATCATCCACGGACCTGTTTGCTCGGTACGCAAACTGCAGGGGGTCCAGTAAGGGTCCAGTGATGTCCTTCAGATAAGCCAGAACCAGTTTTTCAAACGACTTCATGACGACAGACGTTAGAGCCACAGGTCTGTAGTCGTTAACCTTTTCGCACGTAAGTTCTAAAATAGTCAGACCAGCAGTCTGGCGTGAGTTTTTTTCTGCGACCGTTATTTTGCAATCAGTCGCGTTCTAATTTCCATGGAGACGCATGAACCTTGTCATGTGACATTTCAGTCAAAATGGCGCGCACACAATGGATAACCGTCTGCAGGTGAGTAACGTTAGCTTGGATATTTCGCTTTATTTAATTTTTTTATTCAAAACCTCTCAAATAATTTGTTAGCGTGTACCGACTATGGTTGAAATGGTTCTGTTTGCTGCCCCCCCCCCTCCCTCCACTGCTGTGAACTTCGCTTGCACATGGTACTTTGCATCTCCCCCAGAAACGCCGCGTGACAATTGTTGCATCTCCCCCAGAAACGCCGCGTGACAATCGGTGCATCTCCCCCAGAAACGCCGCGTGACAATCGGTGCATCTCCCCCAGAAACGCCGCGTGACAATCGGTGCATCTCCCCCAGAACAGCCGCGTGACAATCGGTGCATCTCCCCCAGAAATGCCGCGTGACAATCGGTGAGTATTAGTATTTAGTTGTTAATTTTATTCTGAAGCATCTAGAATTATTTACAAGCATGCAATAAATATGAATAAAGATTTTATGTCATAAAAATTATCTTGTAAAACGGACTGCTCAAAAATGTGGTCGTTCACGTCATTACGATTTGTTTGTCTATTTTGCATAAGTTATTGCAAAAATGTTCCATAATCCGTGCATTCAGGGGGTAAAGTCAGGGTTCAGTTGAATTGATACGTTATACATAACGTGAATATAACAAAGCACATATTTGACGTTAAATCAATTTTCTTGTTTGTTTTAGTATATTGCTCACCGAGTTTTATATCTCTCAATTGCAAAGCAAATCAAAAGATGCCATGTTAAAGCAGAGTAAAGCTACATGGCATGACATTGTTAAATGATATTTTCCTAGCCTACAAAACATTTGAGTAAGCTAATAAGTGAAGTGTGACCATATAGTCTATACAATTATTATATTAATATATGTTCACACACATTTTTTTTTTTGTTGTTGTTTAAAGCGCTATATAAATAAAGGTGACACCTCACTTATCAGCTTGCTCAAATGTTTGTATAGGGAAATATAATTTGATGATGTCATACCATGTAGATTTCATACCATGTAGTGAGAGATATGTATAGCATATGCACAGCTGCACTACTTCCTGAACTTCAGCTAGCTCCTTTGTTTTCTGTCTGCCATTATTGGACAAACTGATTAATCCAGGTGTGCCTGACCTAAGGAATCACAGCAACAATAATCCGACAAACCTGGATTAATCAGTTTGTCCAATAATGACAGACCGGAAACAAAGGAGCTGGCTGAAGTTCAGGAAGTAGTGCAGCTGTGCATATAGCCCAAAAAGAATGTATGTTTTGGGCTTCATGTATGTTTTATTAAAATGTAAGGTAAATGTTTAATACAAACTATTATACAAAAACGTTTATTATTACTATTACAAAACAGAAAACAAATATATTTACAATGACTAACAATTAAAATAGTATCATAAACAAACACAAAATCTGTAAATATACTCTGACTTTTGGTAAATGTTTTTGTTTAAAACAAACTATATTATACATACTGGTACCTTTTATATTTAATAATATAATTACAATAAATTATAAAGTATCATCATAAATTCATTAATATAGGCTACTCTGACTTTTTACAGGCTTAATAATGCTTCATGAAAACCAGTCATCATATCAGCTTTGTAAACAAA
Source organism: Carassius carassius (assembly GCF_963082965.1). Taxonomy (NCBI): domain Eukaryota; kingdom Metazoa; phylum Chordata; class Actinopteri; order Cypriniformes; family Cyprinidae; genus Carassius; species Carassius carassius. The sequence continues at coordinate 11,752,020 of NC_081796.1, forward strand.
TATAAAAACAAATATATGTACAATAAATATTAAACAAAAAACTATAAATATACTGACTTTTAATAAATGGTTTTGTTTAAAGCAAACTATTATACACAATAATATGATTACAATAAATAATAATTAACAATGTATCATCATGAATTAATATACTCGGACTTTTTACAGGCTTAATAATGCTTCAGTGTGTGGTACTCCTCAAAACACGGGACAGCACACAAGGGAGTGTTGCATGGCACACACATGTGCTTGGTGAGGCGCCTCTGCTTGCCCTTGCGTGTGCTGGAGAGGCAGACCTTGCAGTGCCGCCTGGTCTTGCTGCCCTGGGAAGTGGTCTGAGGGACTTCAGATGGGAAATGCCTGGCTGTAAGGCGCAGAGGAGTGTCCAAGGCAGGACGCCCGCCTTTGGTTGGACCTCGCAATGTGCTGTACTCCTCCAGCAGCCCTCTCATCAGGTTGGTCCTGAATTGTAAGGAGGTGATTTCCTTTCCTACTCATAGTAGAGCACATCAATAGGAAGTGAGGAGAAAATAATAGTATGTGACCGTGTGGTCTGTTTATTATTGTGAATTTGTTAACACTTTAAATTACATTAATTAAAAATGTTAGCACTTTTTATCTTGTTTATATTTATTTGTATCCATTTCTCACCAGTAATTTGCCGGTAGACGATGTGGCTGTTGAGTAAAACCGTGTCGAGTACATGAAAAAATACTTTCTTGTACCACTTGGTAGACTTTCTGGTGCATTCATGAAAACCAGTCATCATATCAGCTTTGTCCACTGCACCCATCTTTTTGTTGTACTCCAGCACACAGACTGGCTTCATCATTGGTTGCCCAGTGAGGTGATCCAGCTTGCCTGTGGCTGCCATACCAGTTGGATGGACTGTGGTAAGGACATGAACATCCCTCTTGTCATGCCATTTTACTGCCAACTGTGACCCATTCTCTTCGAATTCCACCTCACCTTTTTTCATCTTGCAGGTGAACTTTGGCATCCCTTTTCTGTTTCCGCGCACAGTCCCACAAGCTCCAGTGCCAAGTGACAAGAGGTGCTGGAAAAGTGTGGGACTACTGTACCAGTTGTCAACATATAGAACATGACATTTGCTTACGTAAGGTGCTAAGAGTGTCATCACAACGGACCCAGAAATCCCAAGTCCTGGGTAATGTTGGATGTCAGTGGAGGATCCGGTGTAAATGATCATGTCCTCCACATAACCAGTTAGCACATCACACATCACACAAAACAAAAAACTTGATCCCAAATCTGTGCCGTTTGGATGGAATGAACTGACGAAATGCCAGCCTGCCTTTCCACTTCATCAGAGACTCATCCACACACAGATCCCTGTATGGCACAAAAATGCGACGAAAAGAGGAGGTGAGCGCAGTGAATATGTGTCTAATTTTTTTCAGCGGGTCATTGGAAACTGCTGTCGCATTGTTTGCAAAGTGAAGACAGCGGAGGAGCAGAAGGAAGCGATCCTGTGAGAACAAAGACCCAAAAAATGGGGTCAAGAGCATGGGGTCTGTGCTCCAGTAATCACGAAGTGATGGTTTTTTGATCACACCCATTAAGAGAACTGACACTAAAAATGTGTACATTTCAGGGATATTTGTTGGAACCCATTTAACCAGCTTCCCTTTCATTTCCTTCTCTTGCAAGTCAGAGGCATAGCGGTTTGTTTCCTCCACAATTTCTCCCATGACATCTTCCGTTAGAAACAATTTAAAACAATTTACCTCACTGGGTGATTCTGGTGGATTTTGCACACCACAGTGCTGGTTGTTAAAATTGCCTGGGCCAGGAGGATAAAAAAGGTTGGTTGCCTTCCACAACGAGTTTAACGTTATCTCTTCTGCCTCATTAGGAACTGGTGTCATCTCTTCATCTTCAAAGTTGTCCAGAGCTTCAAGATTTGGGGGAAGATCCTCATCACTGTCACTCTCTGCCTCGCTGTCAAAAATCTCCTCATCAGAATTAAAAAAAATGTCCTCAATTTCCTCATTTGTCAGTTTTCTTCTTTTAAATGTATTATCTGTCATTTTCGCTTATGTTGGTGAGCTGGATTAAAGTTGTGTCTTTAAATTACAACAAAGGCGATTGTGAGGTAACGGTGACGTCAGCTTTACTTCAGTTATCAGTGGGAAAAAAAGACTGCAATCCATGACAGTTAAAATATTTTTATTTTTTATACAAAATATTTACAAACTTGTAGTTATTAACATCGTTAAATATATTTAAGTTAACTCCTAATGTGGTATTAATACTTGGTGAAAAAAAACATCATGTTTGTTGATCGGTAAGTTATCACGTGACGGGCTATTGGCGCCGCCATTATTTGTTTACAACGCTGATGGAGAGTTGGACTTAGAGCCTGCTGGATTTACAACATGCAAGATCATCCATGTTTCCCGGAATAAATGACTGTAACCCCCGCTTCACTGCATCTCACGCGACGCTCCTGCTTGACGCTCACACGCTGCTCCTGGAGTGAATGCACTCATTGATTAACATGCACGCACGTCTGAAAAAATACCCGCTGTTCACGCGTTGCTGACACTTGCGGTGTGAAACAGCTGTTATCTACAAGGTATGTGTTTGACTTGAATAAATATTAATATTACATGTTTAAAATGTTCTTTTACTGTTATAAATATGAGTGTGCAATAACAACCTGTATTTCTGTTATTGTGTAGTGTAATTTAAAGTGAATGAAACATAAAATAAACATTAAAATACACTGAACAGTTGTGATAATAATTGTAGCTGAGCACGTCTGTCTCTGGCTCAGTGCCAGTCAAAGCGGGAAAGCAGTGAAAGCTAAAGTTTGAAATTTTGAATTTAGCAGTTGATCACGTGATTTACTGAACGTTCTAATCACACCGGTGTGATCGTACGCTCCAGGGACCAGCCAAGACTGATCACACCGGTGTGATCGTACGTGTCAAAGGGTTAAGTCCTGTTATCTTGGGTTTCTTTGGAATGGGGATTATGGTGGAGCGTTTGAAGCAGGAAGGCACTTCACACAACTCCAGAGATCTGTTGAAGATCTGTGAAAAGATGGGGGCCAGCTGGTCAGCACAGATTTTCAGACAGGCTGGTGTAACGCCATCTGGGCCTGGTGCTTTTCTTCTTTTGTTTTTCTTGAAGACCTGGCGCACATCATCTTCACAGATTTGAAGAGCAGGAGGTATGGAGAGGGGGATTGCAGGAGGTGTTAATGGTTGTGTAGGGAGATGGTCAGAGTGGGTGTTGGGGGTTTCAAATCTACAATAAAACTCATTCAGGTCGTTAGCAAGTCGTTGATTAGCCTCAGTGCAAGGGGATGGTGTCTTGTAGTTTGTGATGGCTCTCAGTCCTCTCCAAACTGAAGTAGAGTCGTTGGAAGTAAACTGGTCTTCCAACTTTTTAGCGTAGGTCTTTTTAGCCGCTCTAATCTCTTTGTTCAGTGTGTTCCTGGCCTGATTGTACAAGACCCTGTCCCCATTTCTGTAGGCATCCTCTTTGGCCTGACGAAGGTGTCTGAGTTTTACTGTAAAAAACGTATAGGCTATACAAGTTTTCTCTCTCTCTCTCTCTCTCTCTCTCTCTCTCTCTATATATATATATATATATATATATATATATATATACCCGTAGCGTATTTTAACCATGCAGCAAACCTTTTTAAATATTTTGATAATTCAGTGAAAATAAATAAATGACTTTTTAAACCGTTTAACTGATTATTAATTGTCAAAATTAGCTGATACAGTTTGCTGCATTCATGCCCACTCAGAAACCGGTGACTGTGAACGAATCAGCAGAGCTTGTACGAGCTTTTATCATCGCTGAATCTTTCTCAGACGTTTCCAAATGTCGAAATGGGCATGATGATGTCCAATGCCATCGTCGAGCGGAGCTTCTAAAAGTTTGGAATAATCAAAGGAGAGCTGCAGTCCTCAGTTGGGCAGGAAAGGCTGAGCATGCTGGCGCTTGAGTGTCGAATGCACATGCACCAACACAGAGAAAAAAAGGCCCTTTTTGCGCTGCGTCATCAGGCCTAGTTCTGAGCAGACATTTCACTCGCTGGCTTCAGCTTCACATGGAATTCGTGATTGGTTGACAGCAAATTTCAAATATTAAATGGAACGATAAAATAACGTTATTAACCGGTTGTCGGCCATTTCAAATTTTTGATTCTGTTCGGAACTATAAAATTTGATTTTGTTTCTGTTTCTGGTTCTGTTCCCGTCAAAATTTCGTTCGTTTACGGTTTTCGTTTTCGTTCCTTGAACTGGTTCGGAGCCCTGGTGTTGACAGGACCGGGCTTATGTGGTCATACTTCCTGGTTCTAGTAAGAACTCTTGCTGCTGCATTTTGGACTAGCTGTAGTTTGTTTACTAAGCGTGCAGAACAACCACCCTATAAAGCATTACAATAATCTAACCTTGAGGTCATAAATGCATGGATTAACATTCCTGCATTTGACATTGAGAGCATAGGCTGTAATTTAGATATATTTTTGAGATGGAAAAATGCAGTTTTACAAACTACTGATGTCAGTCAATATTAGGGAGTTATGATGATCTTCACTTTAGAATACGGATCCAAGTAATAAGTAGTTCCTTTAGAAGGATTTGACAATACTTGAGTCATTACTAGTGGGTTACCATGATCTTCATTTTATAATTAATTATTCATTATGCATAATTCACATTAATTATGAACCTGTATACGGTAGTTCTTAGGAGTTCTGCAGGATAAATGAAAAAATATATAGTTATTGATTAGCTAATAGTGAACTACCAGTTTCAACTGAGCGCTATTACTTACTAAATTGTTAATCAGAGATTCTTGTTAGGTAATAGTAGTCACTAGAGTGTTAATAGTACAGTATTCTAAAGTTTTACCCATAAACCTTATGAATATATATTTTTTTCTCCCAGTAATTATCATGTATATGATATTCTACATTTTTAATCCTTAATAATCTTTTGCGGAAGAAGAAAGTCATACAGGTTTTAGTTAAATGAGGGTAAGTAAATGATGACAGATTTTTCATTTTGGGGTGAACTATCTTTAAATCTTTATAGACAGTGTCTACAGTTTAAGCATTTTGTGAAGATGTAGTCATATAATAAGCAATTAAATGTTCATTCCTCCCAGATTATCAGTCATCTTTCATTTATAAAAAAATATCCGAGTTCATTATCCATAAAAATCAAAACAATGTGTATAGTATATGAATGTGTGGTCGTCATAAGACAGCGACGAAGACGGTGACGTTTTGGAGACAGGGCAGTTACCTTTATTTTGATGACGTGCGCTGTCAAGGAAGTTGAGGTGGCTGCCGGAAGCAATGCATTGAGTTCACTCGCGGAGTTCATAGTCATTTATATGACTATGTGAACTATTGAACTACATGAACTAAACTGTTGGAATTACTGCTGATCTGGTGACTTGAGCTTTATATTGTTTGTTTTTTTTGTGGCCTTTGTGGGAAACAATTTGTGAATTAATTTTTGTTTTTCTTTTTCCTATTCAACTCAAGGTCATTTTTGAGTCACTTAAAACTGTGTGGACACTTAATAATATACATATTTCTAGTTCTTTGTCATATTGAATGCAGTAGTGGTCTATTTAAGAGTGTTTTTTGGGGGGTATTATTGCATTGCAATTCTTTTCTCAAATAAGTGAGGGGTTTTGTGAAAGACAAACAGACTGCACAAGACCTTTGTACGTTTTTGTACCGAACTAAATTAATGACAGTAAACCTGTCTGGCACCCCAGCATAAAAAACCCCAAACCAAAGAGTGTGCGAAATCGTTACATAAAAATGGCACCCCAGATGGGACCCAAATATTTAACACTTGTGAGAAGAAAAATGCACTCAAATCAGACCTTCTTTATTTCAAATGACTAAAAACAACACCCAATTCTTCAAGCAAAATGACTGCATCTCCAAGCAGGTCTTGCCATGAAATGGAGGGAGCTCGAAACCAAACCCCAACCAAGATTTTTAAGGAGGATCTTATGGATGTTATGGCTTTAGATCAAGATGGAACTCAATCTTTTCCTCTAAGCACCCTCCCTAGCAGCACCTTGGAAGGTTTTCAGGCCATTTCATCTCAACACACTCTGCTAGATATGGACTTAACAGGAAGTTTTGATCTCAGACCCCCAATATCACCTTTATCTCAGCCCTCCTTAGGATTAACTGGATTCATGGAGACTCTGACTCTTCAGCAATTGAGTGAAATGATCAGAACACAATACCAGAGTCTAAATGACACCTTGTTTACTGAAGTTGGAGAGCTGAAAAACATTATGGTTACTGCATCTGTGAAACAAACAACCGAAATAAAACAGCTTATGAGTAATCAGTTTGAGTATTTCAGGAAAGAGGTTAATAACATGCTGCATTGGCAACTAAAGAATCATCATGCACAGGTATTGAAGGATTTCAATACAGTCATGGAACCAATGGCTAATACTCTGGATCTCATTCAAAAGACTACTGATCAATATACTCAACAAATGAATAACTTTCTTGCTCAGACAGGTTCAAATAGTAATTTAAAGAATGAACTCCACCAGTGCACACAACATTTTCATCAATTAGCTAAAGACATTGAAGCTCTCAAGTCATCTCAGCAGAGTTCAGTAAAAGCCAATGTTTCTGTACCAACAATTACGTCACCATCTGCTTCTACTGTTGTGGAAATGCCGGTGGTGAGTACTAGATTACAGTGACTCCATTCAACATTTCAAAGTGGTCTGGGTGACTCTGAGCCTAATTCCACAAGTGAAATGGTTACCACTGTTGAAGGTAGAGGACGTTTTTTGGGTAAACAGCCTGTGAAAATCCAGTTCCCATGCTTTGGCCGACTAGAAGACTGTGATGATCCTTTGATCTTTCTGGAGAAATGTTATGTTTTCATGGCTCTCCACCCTCTTTCTGGTGAAGAAATAATAGCAACCCTCAGGAATGTGCTCCATGGTACAGCTAGAGACTGGTGGGATGTTGCTTGACTTGAGACAAACACTTGGCAGGAGTTTGAAGCAAAGTTTCTTGCTGCCTTCTTGTCAGAAGATTATGAGGATGAGTTAGCGGAGAGAGTAAGAACACGTGTACAGCAGGAAGGTGAGAGCATAAGAGATTTTGCTTACATGTACCGAGCGCTTTGCAAACGATGGAAGCCACAAATTGAAGAGGATGAAGTTATTAATTTGATCTTGTAGAACATCAATCCTCAGATGGCAAGTCAGCTTTGAAGTAATGGAGTTACTTCTGTTGATGGTCTAGTCCGTCTTGGGCAACAGTTGGAAAAAGAAAAGGAAAACCAATTGCAGTATGAACAACGGAAAATCCTTGGAAACTTAAAATAAGTAGTCCTGCCCCAAGTCAGTTGGCAAACCCTGTACCAGCTTCAGTATCACAGGACTCCACTAAATCTCCCTTCTGTTGGCGGTGTAAAGGACCTCACGCTCCGAATTCTTGTCCTCAGAGTGGGCCTGTTAAGAATAAAAACTATAAAGGTCAGCAAGGTCCAAATCCTGTTAAAGGTAACCATGATAATCATCCAACTGTTAGCACTGTCACTCATATGGAGTCTGTATACTCACCTGCTCATCCTTTCTCCACCTCTCTACCTCAGCAGTTGATTGTTCCTGTAAATATTGACTCTTGGCAAGGCCAAGCTTTGGTTGACACAGGATCGTCATATACACTGTTAAATGAGAAATTGTGGGCAACCATGGGTTATCACACTCAACAGCTCAGACCCTGGACTGAGGGTCCCATTTATCTGGCTGATGGAGGAGCTCGGCAACCATTAGGATGGGGTGAAATACAAATTGCAGTACAAACATTAACTGTTCCCTTACCAGTGGTTGTCCTAGCCCCACAAATGCTTGCCTTTCCTGTTGTTTTGGGTTTAGACTATCTTTTCTTCAGTGGGCTGCAAATGGACATCCGGAACAATGTCTATTGGTTTCATCCTGATCAAAAATATTATTTTCTGAAAAATGAAGCTCACTTCCATGAATGGCATAATTCTTCCCCTCTTGCTCTTTTTTCTGCGCTTCCCCCTGGTACCACAAAGGAAGAACCAAACCCTCTGAATGTAGCGTGCCAAAACACCTGCCTAGATGAGAGAGGAAAGGAGCGTTTTCTGATCCAACTCAAACAGAATTCTGATGTCTGCACAGAGGTTTTGGGTAAAACAAGTGTTTTGACACACAAAGTTTATGTTACCCAAGATGTTCCTATAAGACAAAAGCCTTATCGTGTTTCTCCTACGAAACAGAAGGTCATCAAACAACTGATTGATGAGATGTTAGCTGCTGATGTCATCGAGCCTTCCTCCTCCGCATGGTCTTCTCCAGTGGTATTGATTCCCAAAAAAACGGGTGGTTACCGTTTCTGCGTGGACTACCGAAAGGTAAATTCTGTCTCTCAATCAGATGCCTATCCACTTCCTACAATTCAGGAAATTCTGGAGTCCTTGAGTGGTGCTGTTGTTTTTTCCACCCTGGATCTCAAGAGTGGATATTGGCAGGGTCAAATGGAAGAGAAAAGTCTAGATAAAACTGCCTTCATTTGCAATCAGGGGTTATTTAATTTCAAGGTCATGGCTTTTGGTCTCAAAAATGCACCAGCGACCTTCCAACGGTTGATGGAGAGAGTCCTGGGAGAGCTACAGCGAAAGAACTGTTTCGTCTACTTAGACGATATAATTATATACTCTTCATCAATGGAACAGCACTTCCAGGACATCCAGGCTGTTTTGGATAAATTGAAAGAGGCAAACCTGACTGTTAATATGAAGAAAACACATTTCTTCCGTACTTCTCTGAAGTTTCTTGGCCATATTTTGTCTGATACAGGTATCAAGGCAGATCCAGAGAAAACCAGAGCAGTCCAAGATTTTCCTGTGCCAAAGAACATAAAGGAAGTCCAGAGATTTCTAGGCATGGCTGGTTGGTATCATAGGTTTGTACCACACTTCTCGCAAGTGGCTGAACCCCTGTATGCTTTAAAAAGGAAAGGTGTCAAATTCTTTTGGACTTCGCAATGTCAAACTTCCTTCCAAGCTCTGAAACAGCTCCTTGTGTCTCCACCTGTGTTGGGACATCCTAATCTGAATCTACCATTTGTCATCTACACTGATGCCAGTGAGGTCGGCTTAGGAGCTGTTCTCGTGCAGCAAACAGGACTGGGCACTGAGTAAGTCCTGGCATTTGCCAGTCGTACATTAAATCCGGCAGAAAGAAATTACACGACCACCGAGCAAGAATGTTTGGCAGTCGTGTGGGCCCTCGAAAAATGGAGGTACTACTTGGAAGGAAAATTCTTCACAGTCATTACTGATCACTCTTCCTTGATGTGGTTCTTCAAAACACAGAAACCTAACACTCGTCTAATTCGGTGGGCTCTTCGACTCCAGGAATTCAAATTCACAGTGGAGTATAGGAAGGGGAAGTATAATACGGTTCCTGATGCATTGTCTCGAGCTCCTGTTGACATTAATGAACCGGGCCTTCTAACTTGTTCCACTGCTTTATCTCTGAAGTCGAAGGGGAAACCCGAGAAAACAGAGGATCTGCCAATCACCGATCATGACATCTGGAAAGCACAGCAGACGGATCCAGACATTCACCATCTGTACGAACAAATAGTGGAATCAGGAGAAATCACTGTCAATTCCTCTACCAAATTTTCCATATTAGAGGATACAGTCTACAGAGTTATCCAGTTTCCACACAAAATTGTGTACCAAGTTTACATACCAAAACCTCTCCGATCTCAGTTACTCCAGGTTCTTCATGAAGACCCTCTTGCTGGTCATCTTGGCAGATTCAAAACATTCAAAAGGTTGCAAGCTTTGGTGTACTGGCCTAACTTGAACCAAGATGTCAAAGATTTTGTACAAAACTGTCCCATTTGTCAACGTTACAAGCCTGAATGTCGTCGAATTCCCGGCCTCTTGCAACAAACCATTGTACAACGTCCATGGGAAATGCTGGGAGTGGATTTGATGGGGCCATTCCCCAGGAGCTCCTCTGGGAATGTTTTTCTGATAGTTTTTGTGGACTACTATTCTCGTTGGATTGAGCTTTTTAGTCTACGCAAGGCCACAGCTGAAACTGTCTCACAGATACTCATCAGAGAAATACTTACCCGATGTGGGGTCCCAGATTACATCTTGTCTGATCAAGGATCACAGTTTGTCTCCTCCGTGTTCCAGGAGCTCTGTGAAAAATGGAACATCGGACGCAAAATGACAACTGCCTACCATCCACAGACAAATCTCACTGAAAGAGTGAACCGTACACTCAAAACGATGGTGGCCTCGTTTGTCAGTGACAATCATAAACATTGGGACAAGCTCCTACCAGAGTTCAGATTTGCTCTTAATTCTGCCGTATATGAGTACACAGGAGTTACACCAGCAGAGTTGAACCTCAATCGCTCGCTCAGAGGCCCCATGGATGTGCTATTGCAACCACGAGATGTGTCTCCTGATGATTCTTGCTATGACAAATTGGCAGAATTAAATCAAATGAAGGAGTATGTTGAGAAGAAACTTCATTCAGCACGTCAACGTCAAAAACGTAACTATGACAAAAATCGGAGAGAAGTGTTGTATGAGGAGAAGGACCAAGTCTGGATGCGCACTCACCCTTATTCCAAGGCAATTGTTTTTTTCAGCAAAAATTGCTCCAAAATGGCAAGGCCCCTACAGGATAGTCCAGAAATTAGGACCTCTGAACTATGAAATCGTCCTGGAGGACACTGGAGAAGACTTAAGAGTGGTACACGTCTCAAGGCTCAAACCTTGCTTCCCCTCTGCACGAGAACTTGAAACACAACAACAACATCTATTACTGGAAATCTTTAAGGAGGACAGTGATGAGGAGGAGTTTCTTGGATTTACTGAGAAAAATATTGAAAACATATGATTTGACGCCTTACCCTAATGGCCGGCTTTTCTTAAAGAGGGGGGAGTGTGACAATGTAGTCATATAATAAGCAATTAAATGTTCATTCCTCCCAGATTATCAGTCATCTTTCATTTATAAAAAAATATCCGAGTTCATTATCCATAAAAATCAAAACAAAGTGTATAGTATATGAATGTGTGGTCGTCATAAGACAGCGACGAAGACGGTGACGTTTTGGAGACAGGGCAGTTACCTTTATTTGGATGACGTGCGCTGTCAAGGAAGTTGAGGTGGCTGCCGGAAGCAATGCATTGAGTTCACTCGCGGAGCTCCGCTCGAAGACTCCCGCGATTCATTGTTTTATCCGTGGCTAAAGTGTTTCGTCTGCGTTCTAATCAACCGCGCGCTGGATCATTAAAAGGAAAGGATTGTATCCTCGTTATGGTGTGACTAGCGGATGGTCGTTGAGACGCTGCAGGGCTAACAGTACGAGACGAGTGAGCAGTTCTAAAACCCGGGCGGAATTGGCGGATTGGGAGCCTCCAGCCTGTATACTCACTGTCTGGGTAGTTTCAGAAAAACGTGGACCAGACTGTTAATGGAAAACGGAGTCGTGAGTACACTACTAGGACAGTTCTGGATGACTGTTTTCAAGTTACTTTTGACTTTTTTTTGACTGTTTTCTTTGATCGTGGAAATGTATTTATATGACTATGTGAACTATTGAACTACATGAACTAAACTGTTGGAATTACTGCTGATCTGGTGACTTGAGCTTTATATGGTTTGTTTTTTTGTGGCCTTTGTGGGGAACAATTTGTGAATTAATTTTTGTTTTTCTTTTTCCTATTCAACTCAAGGTCATTTTTGAGTCACTTAAAACTGTGTGGACACTTAATAATATACATATTTGAATGAATTCTAGTTGTTTGTCATATTGAATGCAGTAGTGGTTTATTTAAGAGTGTTTTTTTTGGGGTATTATTGCAATTTGCAATTCTTTTCTCAAATAAGTGAGGGGTTTTGTGAAAGACAAACAGACTGCACAAGACCTTTGTACGTTTTTGTACCAAACTAAATTAATGACAGTAAACCTGTCTGGCACCCCAGCATAAAAAACCCCAACCTAAAGAGTGTGCGAAATCGTTACAATTTGTGCAAGAAGCAAGCATTTTTTTTTTTTCTGCTGTGTCTGAGTGAAGATCTAAAACAAGTTGAGTAGAGTAGAATTGAGGAGATAAGAGTGGAGAAGTCATGTTTAACAGAGTGCTCTGCCTCCAGTGCTCTGTGCTCTCACTGTGTTGTGAAATTATCTCTGGCGGCTCTGAAATCGCTTCTGTGAGAACCACAGCAGCTGCATTGATGTACAGGCTGCCCCAAATGCAATGCCTCAAGTCCTCATGAGTGAAAAAGCTTCAGCAGGCACATATGCTGTATAAATCAAATCTGTGTAGAATCTATAATTAAAAACCATATCTTAATGGAATGGTATAATCATAGTTTTTGAAAGCATAGGTTTACACTAAGTGCAAATATCCCACCTTGTTGGCAAAGACTATTTACACTAACTCTGCCAACAAACGTGATGATTGGTATAGTCAACACTGAAAAAAGATACTCATCATTCATCAGTTTCAGTGATGTAGATGGTAAGACACGTACGTGCTTTTTGATGTGATCGACTCAAGTTCAAACCCACCTTTTGCCAGACTTTTTTTCTCCCTTTTCAAATCTTATATCACAACGGAAATGCATTTATTTTTAATAGAAATGAAGTAAATAATCAAAATTAAAAATAAAAATTTAAATAAAGTAGGATAGGTGTAGGGAGGGCTTTATAGTCCCAATAAGGTAGCATCCATTTAATAATTTGAATTAAAATTATAATTTATGCTCAATACATTATTAGAGTGTGCTGTTTTATAATGTACTACAATACTGAGGTGCAGATAATTGCTACTATTTGCAGTAAGTAGTACAAATAGCGGAAAATCTTGCTGTTTTAACATGTGTTTCTATGTGTTAATAGAATTTATAGCTATAAAGCTTTAAAAAATTACATGAATATTATATTAAAGGGGACATAACACCCACATTTTCGCCAATATCATGTTAATCCTGAGTACCTATATAGTAGTATTGCATCCTTCATATCTCCGAAGACTCTTTAGTTTGATCAGATTTATAAAAGAAAGTTATAACTTTTGTAAAGAAATTTGATGCAGTTTTTGCCTGTAATTCCAGCATCAAACTGGCCCTTGTTTATAAAACATTTGTTACCGAAATGATGGAAACAAACACACATGTGTGAAACTCTGTTGCTTTCCCGGAAAAACAAACTGCATCCACTTCTCCCTTAATGCTGGGTTGCTGAACAAGGTTATCTTTCCCTCACATCCAAAAACACACTTCTTTGGAGACATTCTTCTTGAGCAAGTCCTGTGCAATGCTGCTGAGGACTCCCCTAACCCAAATCAAGCACGTTGAAGGGCATGTGCTCTCACTCTATTAGCTGTATGAACTGCCCATATAAGGAATTTCGCTCTCAGTGACATCATGAAGAACCATGAAAATTGATTTTTTTTTTTTTTTTACTTTGGCCAAGTTTAGCATGAGAATGCAACTCTTTAACAGTGTTAATAACTCAGAATACATGAAATAGCATTAGACCCCCCTTTAAAATAATATTTATTTTTTCATATAATATTCATATATAAGAAAAAAGAATCTCTGCATTTTTTCGTCATTATATAGTCTATACCTGTATTGCTGACTAGGATAAACAGTTGAGATATTAAAGAGATCTCACTTTCCTATGGGTCATATAATCTTTCTTTCTTTCTTTCTTTCTTTCTTTCTTTCTTTCTTTTTTAATGATGAATTGAGAACTAAGTACTCAGTATACCAAATGCTCACAGGCAAAATAATAACATATAATAAATAATAACATAAAATAACATCAATGAAAAATAACATAATAATCCGTAAACAATTAATTTAAAAATAAAATAATTAAAATAAATATTTAAATAATGAAATAAACAAAAACTATTATAATAAATTTAACAAAAACTCATGAACATGCACACACTGGTTTGAAAATAACACTTATAGTACCACAGCTTCTACAGCTGGACTGTGTGAGCTTCGTATTGCTAAAGAAAGATTTATGCGCTTTCTTATTCAGTTTTTTATTTAGTCCCTCTCTCTTTTGCTGTCTGTGCTTTGTTTTCTGTCTTATCCTCCTCTCTTGCTTTTTTGTTAGCTTGAGGATATTTAGGTGCTGTGTGAGTGTTGCTTACTAGCATAAAAATCTTTGTCTGTGAGTGTTTGAAACCAGACTTCTCATCTAAATTTAATGCAAAATAAGCTGCATTGGTACCCTTAAACTTGACCTTAGAGGACACTTGCTAATTACCCTGACAGTGTCTACAGCTGTTAGTCAGTCCACCTCAGGTGTGGTCCCTTGACTTCAGGGTAGATAGTGCACATGTAAGAGGATTATTAGGATCCTTTGATGTCATTGCACCAGGCGGTAAAATTTCACCTGGCTGTGAACCGTCTCTTCCTCTGCTGTTAATCCTCTTTGTTCAAACTGTCAATTTCAACATTACATTTAATCACATTTTATAATAAATCTCTTGGAGCAGCCTGAAAATATGCACATTAAATGACTAATCAGAAGTTAAGTATTTTTTCCCGACCCACTTTTCTAAGATAGGGTCGATATTCCCAGATCTTGTTCCTACAAGATAGAAAGTGCCATATGGGCTCAAAGTTGCACGTGAAGTGCATGATGCCATTTGTTGAGGAAGGGTGAATGGCAGATGGCTCAGCCCTTGCCAGGCTGCAAAGACCAGGCATCTTGAATGGCATTCACACTCTCTGTGAGGGCCATTGTCACAATCAGATGCTTGATGAAGCAATGCATCTCCAAATTACTAACGCATAATGATTAAAGAGAGACATTAGTCAGTTCAGTAGGTTAAGTGATCCATTCAAAAACAGGAATTGTGCCTACAACATATACAATATATTTATATTAAACCTGTTTATTTGATCCATTAAAACTGTCATAAATTCATAAACTGGCAAAAAAAATTATGCTGTAATCTTTTATTCTGGTTTAAAATGGAAGCAGAAACAAAAGTTTCACAATGTCGATAAATGCAATAAATGCTGTTGACTGAGCATAATTTGTAACCTTAAACTTAAAAAATAATTACAATTTAACATAAAAAAAACTTTTAACTTTTAACTTTTAACTTTTAACTTTTAACTTTTAACTTTTAACTTTTAACTTTTAACTTTTAACTTTTCATTTTCATTTTCATTTACATTTTATTTATTTATTTTTGCAAGCAGTATAGTTTAACATTAAGTAAACTTGCCCCATGAGTACTTTGCGATTCTTTAGCCACGAGAAATAAAACATGTACAGTATTGTATCCATGCAAACTATTTAATTATGCAGTACTTCTACACACTGCTTGTTAGCATTAAAATGACTTAAATTTCTGTATTTTGAGCTGATAGAGTAGGTGGCCAGCCTATCTGGGCCTTGGTTAGCTATCAGTCAGTCCTGCCTTAATCAGAAGCGCACACCTCAGTTGCCACTCCATTAGTCTATAACCTCTGGCTAAATCTTCTTAAGCTTACACAGAGTGGCTTTACAATGGATAATGTAACCTTTGTATTCAGTAGGCTATCAGTTATGGGGCCTTCCTTCACTGCCTAATTGAGCTTTAGAGTCAACTCAGATTACTTCGGAAATTTCCAAAAAAGCCCAGATGTCCATAGTTGTGAATCTGCATAAATTGGGCCTGTCTCCATTCCACGTGCTGTGTGGAATCTTTTGTTGGCTTTTGTCACGAGTGTGTTGCATGTTACAGTATCTGTTATTTTACACCTTGCCACCGGGGCTTTGCGCTCACAGATGGCAGACATACATTGTGAATAAATAAGCATATTGTGCATTGTTTGGAAGATTTCACACTTAATGCTTGCTAGTGCCAGTGCCAAGTTCAGTGAAGTAATTTTCCTGTTCACTTCCTCTGACGAAGGAGAGTTATGGGTCAGATCGCTTACATCTGTTTGGAAAATTTACTTCACACTTGTTAGCAAACCTAAAGCTAACCTCTTTTGAGAGTTTGTTTTTAAAAATCCAGTAAGTGAATCTCATCAATATTACTGAGAATTTGAGGTCACATGATCAGTTTTGGCTTCAGACTACTGTACAGTACATCCAGCAACACTGGAACTACACGCAAACAACGTCAACATCAAAAGAGAGCATGAAGTACAAACAGAATGGAGCACAGGTCAAGGAGGTCCTCATCACACTCACACATATCGATTCTCCATTACCTCATGTCTGCTGTCATTAATGGCTGAGGTACAAGGGTACAACTAATCTGAGAGGTTATGTTTCATGGAATCTATATGCATTAGAATGACATGAGAATATGGTCTTCAGACAGAATTTTGTAAAACACATTACCACAGAAAAAACAATCTGATAATTTTCTAAAGAAAATGTAAGTGGTTTCCAAGGTGTTGGTGTGTCATAAATTGCTATGTTCTAGGCAGTTGCTGTTATACTAGGTTTCTAAAGTATTATGAGTGTTTTAGCATGTTGCTGTGCAGCTGCTAAGTTGTTCGGGGACTTCTTTAGTATGTCGCTATACAGTTTCAACAGTGCTTTGAGTAGTTTAATAAGTTGCAAAGCTGAGTTTTGAATGAATACATGATAGCATACACTGAAAACATGATAGACTGAAACTAGAAAACCGGCCCATTTTATTGTAAAAAAAAACGGAAACTGGAATCGGTCATGAAAATTCCTGATCAGTTCATATTTTTGTACACAGATCTGTAGAACAAGTGCGTTACATATTGATATTTTTAAATTAAAGTAAAAAAAAAATACTTGAAAAGAAAACAGGATGACTTTGATTAGCATGATAGTATAGTTGTGTTAGGATGAGCTGAGCAAGTATTGCATATGTATTTCTTGGTTTGAGAGAGAGTTCCTGCTTAAAGAGGAAGTCATGGATAAAAAAAAGATCAGACATGCATGCATATGAATGAGAAACATATACATAGTGACAATATATATACATGAATGTTAGAATGTAGGCATGTAAATGTAAGGAATACTTATGTGTGGAAGTGTAAATATATGTGCGTGAAAGTAAGAATGCATGTATGTGCTAAAAAGTAAAAGTGCATATACTGTATATGAAAGCAGAAACATGTATGTGAAACAAGAATGTTGTCACGGAGCGTGCGCCTGTCACTGAGCGCGCGCCTTCACCTCTCTCCGGTCTCCTGCGCTCCTTGTCACCTGAGTTCTAGGACTGCAATTCCCATCCTTCCCTTCTGCTATCATTAGTTTCCAGCCCTGTCTGGTTTTCTCATCAGCATCATCATATCCACCTGTTTATCATTATCCCCCCTTTATCTGGACTGCCTGGTTCTGTGTTTCTCTGTGAAGTGTTGTTTTACCACGCTGCATGTTGCTTCGTGCTACCTTAGTGTTTTATGCTCTGTGCATCCTTGGTTTGATACCTGCTTCAATAAAGTCCTGCAGATGGATCCGACTGCCTCTACTTCGTCATTACAAATGTATGTGTCTGAGAGTTAAAATACATGCATGCGAAAGGAGAATGTAAGTGTGTGAGAATAAAAATATATGCGAAAGGGAAATCTAAGTGTGTGAGAATAGAAATGTATGAACATGAAAGGAGAATGTAAGTCTGTGAGAATAGAAATGTATGTATTTATGCAAAAGGAGAATGTAAGTATGTAAGAAATGTATTTATGCAAATGGCGAATGTAACTGTGTGAGAATAGAAATCTTTGTATGTGAAAGGAGAATGTCAGTGTGTGAGAATAGAAATGTACAGTATGTATGTGGAAAGAGAATGTAAGCGTGTGAGAATATATAGAGCGTCAGAATTAATTATGGATTGTATGCTCCTCATATATATATATATATATATATATATAGACAAACACACACACATACTTCTGCATGTTATGTGTGGCAATATTTGCTTGTACGTGATGTGTAATCTGGTTTTCTGACCTCCCTAGGTCAAATTCTTTAGTTTACCTCCCTGTGATATGATACTCTGAATGTGTGAACAACATACGTATGTATCTGTGTGCATTAGCTAACTATCCTCACTGGATCCATTCATGGTTCTGGCCTCTGGTAACACTTGTGTGGAATCTTTGGAATGTGCCACATCTCTCGCTTTCCTTTCCAGCCCATTTTTCCCGCTGATGTGAGTATTTACATGTGAGCGTCTCCTCTCTTTTCCTCCAGTGTAAATGAACACAAAGACCTACAAATTATGTTAAAAACATTCACACAATTTCTTGGTTACACAGCAGTTTGTAACATCATAACAGCAATAGGTCACAAGAGGGCTAAATTACGTGATTTTTCCACAGAACACAAAGTGGAAACATATGGAATTCGGTCATACAATATAAACATTTGACAAGTTGAGTCTACTCAAAAGACTTAAGGAAACTTCTTCCTATAATTTATTTGAGTAATGGTGCCCAATGGTGCGACTTTATTTTTTATTTTTTTGCATTCAATTCACTGTTATCTCTGTCCAGCAGTTTGGTAAAGGATCTCAAGAGATCAATGGAAGTGTGTCCATACAGAAGATAATCAGAGATAATTATAATTACATGTTCCAGTCATGTTAAGCGTGTTCTAAGCATAACTTTGGACAATACTGTAATATTTATGGGTAAAACACTGGTGATGCAGTCACAACCAACCCCTTTAAATGTGTCTGTTTTATCAAATGCAAGATTGCTGCAGGACTTCTGAGGAAATTAATGACTGTTTGAATAGCAGGGTGTGAGTTTGTGTGTGTCCAAAATAATTATACAGCAGCTGTGTGTTTCTGTCAGCGAACAGAGACAACTTCCTGGTAAGACACACAGCAGATTTACAGCAAAGTCAGTGCAGGATGCCCTACAAGGCCTGCCGGAAGCTTTTGTGTATAAGAGCCTGTTAGAGTGTGTACTCTCATCCCAGGAGCTTCTACAATGATGTCATTGTTAGACTAGCTACAGTTTCTTTAATGAAACGGGCTGTGTGTGTGTGTGTGTGTGTGTGTCTGTCTGTGTCTGTTTGTGTGCAGTCTTGAAATACATAGGACATCAGCCCACAACACACATCAGCTGTTTGATTTCCTGTTTAATACAATGAACAATGAGGAGTGCTTCAGTGAGTCTTTCCTTTCTATACTGTATATACATGTCAGCTATAACTGCCACTGAACATGCATCTTATAGCCATCCAAACTATAGCCATAATGATTCTGGTTCCTTTAGCAGTTCAATTCAGGATTCCTTAGTACTTTTAAGGAATAAATATAAATAAAAGGGAAAAAAAAGAAATGTAATTATGAAATAATTTCTATAAAAAATGTAAATACTTTTTTTCAAAATGTGTTTTTGCATGTGTGTTATTTTAGAGGTAGCGTGCATGCAGACTAGTAATTAGCCTTAATAGGCTCTGTACACAAGTGTACTGACAAAGTTCCGCTGTCGCCAGAAAACGTACTCGGTTACTAGCGTAACCTCGGTTCTCTCTAGAAGAGGGAACGAGTACTGCGTCTTAGCTAAGACGCTACGGGAAAAGTCTCTTTTCATGAAATACTGAGGCAAAAAATTATCCCTAATTTTGAATTGGGGAAGTCGTGGCCTAATGGTTAGAGAGTCGGACTCCCAATCGAAAGGTTGTGAGTTCGAGTCCCGGGCCGGCAGGAATTGTGGGTGGGGGGAGTGCATGTACAGTTCTTTCTCCACCTTCAATACCATGACTTAGGTGCCCTTGAGCAAGGCATCGAACCCCCAACTGCTCCCCAGGCGCCGCAGCATAAATGGCTTCCAACTGCTCCGGGTGTGTGCTCACAGTGTGTGTGTGTGTTCACTGCTCTGTGTGTGTGCATTTCGGATGGGTTAAACGCAGAGCACAAATTCTGAGTATGGGTCACCATACTTGGCTGAATGTCACGTCACTCACTTTAGAATTGTTGTAAAGCGCATTTGCAGCAGCACACAGCCATAGGCGAGACGGCTCGCTCGCTCATTGGCTGCTCTGCGGCAACTGCACAAGCCTATCAAGTGCAGGCTGATGCAACATCAGACCAATAAGGGCGCTTCGTGCCCTTCTTGCCACTTCACGCCGAAACGGGTGTGGCCCAACCCTATAAAAGGAGCTCGAAATGGCTGACTCACCTGATTTATATCATCGCCGAAGCGAACCAGAGTGAATCGTACACACGGCAGAGAACGCAGTACTCGTTCCCTCTTCTAGAGAGAACCGAGGTTATGCTAGTAACCGAGTACGTTCTCTTACGAGAGTTCTCTCATACTGCATCTTAGCTAAGACGCTACGGGAACCCCATGTAAAGCGCCGTGCACACAGGGATCGCACACCAATAAACCTGGAAGCAACGCCCAGGATTTACAGTGCACAGTCACCCGAGGGACTCACAGAGAGCCCAGGACAGGAGGGGGGGAAGACCCTCCGTCCCATATCTAGCAGCGCCCGTAGACGCGGCAATATGACATCACACAGTCGAGGCAAGGCCTGACCAAAGTCTGACTCTCAGCCAGAACTGCAGGGGGCGCATGCAGAGCAGGCCCAACTGAAGAACTGGTGATGCTGTGGCCATGAGACCTAGCATCTTCTGAAATTCTCTGAGCGAGACGGTCGCGCCGCAGCGGAGAGAACTCGCTGCGCGCTGAATGCCCAACGTGCGCTGTGGTGACAGCCGCGCCATCATGGAACGTGAGTCCAGAGCTATACCCAAGAACAGTATTGTCTGAATGGGGTTCAGCGAACTCTTCGTCCAGTTGACACTGAGACCGAGTTTCTTGAGGTGATCGAGTAAAATGGCCCTGTGTTCCACGAGCTCTGATCGTGATTGAGCCTGAATCAGCCAGTCGTCCAAATAGTTCAGCACTCGCATGCCTCTGAGTCTGCGAGTGCTGCGTCCATGCACCTCGTAAACGTACGAGGAGCCACGGACAAGCCGAACGGCAGGACTGAAAACTGGTATGTTTGGCCCTTGAAGGCGAATCTCAAGTATCGCCTGTGACGTGACACTATCTGTATTTGAAAATACGCGTCCTTCAGATCTATTGACATGAACCAGTCTCCTCTGCGAATATGCGCGAGGAGTTTCCTGGTCGTAAGCATTCTGAAACTGTGTTTCACCAATGCCTTGTTCAGCTGTCTTAGATCCAGTATGGGCCTGAGACCCCCGTCTTTCTTGGGCACTAGAAAGTATCTGCTGTACAGCCCCCCTTCGCTTTGAGCTTGAGATACAGGCTCCACAGCCCCTTTGCTCAACAGTTTTGATATTTCGGCCCGAAGTAGGTGTGCTACTTCTGTTTCGATGCCCGCTGAAAAGCGTGGAGGGCGTCGAAAAAACTGTAGCGAGTAGCCTCTCTTTATAATGCCTAGCACCCAATCCGAAACCCCTGGAAGCGCTGACCATGCATATGCATGAATGGCTAAGGGCTGGATGCGAAGCGCGCTCTGTTGACTGGGCAGATCTTATGGGCGCGAGCCCTGTGTGCAGGGCTGTGCTTATATGTGGAGATGGGCACTGAGGAGTGGGCATCGTCACTACATTTATAGCACCATCGGCCGTGGCCGGAACACCAGAAATAACACTCTTTTCGGGAAATATCTGGGTAGCCGTGATAACGGCTTTTGTGTGCAGGCAAGCGGGCAACTGTGCAGGCTTGCGCGTTGCAGAAAACGCTGAGACAGTCACAATTCCTGGAACTGCAACAGCGGCGCGCTTGGGTGAGAGCTCGGCCACAGCGGAACTCGTACACCAGCGCTTTCCTAGAAGTGCTAGGATGACTTCGGGGCTTCCGGCTTCACCGTAATCCTCTGCCATGACTCCCGCGGTGCGGGCGACGGCTGGTAGAGCGAGAACGGGGTCCCGAGCTGCGTTGCTGACGCTGACGCAATGAAGCAGCTGGAGGCGGGGGGCGTGACTGAGAGCTTTGCGGGGCCGGTCTAGCACGACTCGCTGCAGAAACCGGAGCGCTTCGGTAAGAAGTGCTTAAAGGCTTGTGATGCTTTCTGGTCCTCAACGAATCTCTCGACAAACTTGTTGACAGACGATCCGAAGAGGCCAGCAGGAGTCAGCGGGGCGTCGAGGAACGCAGCGCGCTCAGACTCTGCCATGTCCGAAAGCGTTAGCCACAGATGTCTCTCAGCCACCGTAGCGGAAGCCATAACCCGTCCCATGGCCTGTGCAGCGGACTTAGTAGCGCGGAGGGAGAGATCCGAAGCACTCCTCAGATCCGCGAGGCAGATAGCTTCAGGCCCCATCTCATCCAGCTTGCGGAGGAGAACGCCCTGGAAAATCTGCAGCGTTGCCATGGTGTGTAGCGCAGACGCAGCCTGCCCAGCAGCAGAAAAGATCCGTGCGAGCAGAGATGACGTCATGCGGCAGGCTTTCGATGGCAACGCCGCTTTCGTCCGCCGTCCAGCAGAGGGCGGGCAAAGGTGCGCTGCTATAGCCTGTTCCACCGGCGGAAGTGACTGGTAGCCTCTGTTTTTAGCATCGTCCAGTGTGGAGAATGCTGGCGAAACAGACAAACGAGTTCGCGCCGAGAGTGGAGCGTTCCAAGCTTTTGCCACTTCTTCATGAAGCTCAGGAAGAAACTGGGCGGGCTTTGAGCTGGGAGAAATACGCTCATCAGACAGAAAGCTACCATCCAGCCGGGAACGAGAGGGGGGCGCTGGTGCAGACCACTCGAGGCCGAGGCTCGCCGCGGCCAGTGTGAGCACTCGCATCAGCTCCTTCTCGATATCAGCCCGTCTGCCGGCCTCTGAGTAGAAGGTGCGAGATCCCCGGAGCTCGCCCAACCCTCACTGCCCGAGGCTAGCAGAGAGCACGTGTCCTCTTCCTCCGACGCGGCCCTGAGATCCACTTCCTCGGATGACGCGGCAGCAGACAACGGGCGCTGACCATCGGGAAGCGATGCAGGGGAGGCCGGTGAAGCAGGAAGAACCGGCGAGCTCGGTAGAGCTGGAGGCAGTTTCCGGTAATCGCTGGGAGTGGCGCTTTTTACGGCGCTGCGGTGCAGCGAAGGATGCAGGCTCGGATAAGAATCTCCATCTCGCCTATGGCTGTGTGCTGCTGCAAATGTGCTTTACAACAATTCAAAATTAAGGATAATTTTTTGCTTCAGTATTTCGTGAAAAGAGACTTTTCCCGTAGTGTCTTAGCTAAGATGCAGTACGAGAGAACTCTCGTAAGAGAACGGCACACCATATTAGATTAAACTGGTAGCTATATATATATATATATTAGTTGTGGGCTTTTATTGGCGTTAACGTGCTGCGTTAAAGCGAGACTCTTATTGGGCAATAAAAAAAAATATCGCCGTTAATCTATTCTCAAAGTTGGGTTGGGAGCGGGGTCTATACTACACAAGCTATGATGACTTTCACATTGATATTTTAGCTAGGATGTATACCTAGCCGAGTCTTCGCACCTGTGTGTATGCCTACTGTGAAATTACCACATCAAACGTGACGTGCTAACATGGATGCAGCTAAGATGCCGCCGGGTTTGCTTCAGGGAATTTTTTTTTTAAAGAAGCTTACCAATGGAAACCTCAACAAGACTGGAATCCGTTAACATGGGTGCATAAAAAAATATGAAACGCATAGACACTGCAGATGGATTATGTGTGAAACAGGCGTAAGGTTGTTTGCACCTTGTGCAATGTGGAATTCGTTTACAGCTTTCTCAAGCAGTTTGTGATGCATTGTGATGGTCTAATGCACCACCTGGCTTGAGAAACCCATTCTAAAAGACTTACTTTTAGTCATTATTTTATTTGGGTAGCACACATATGATGAATGCCTTCGGCAGAATTCAAATGAGCCATTTTAATCTAGATTAATCTAGATTTATTCCAAGATAACAGTAAAATTAATCTAGATTGAAAAAATAAGCTATGCCTACCACTAATATAAATAAATATATATATATATATACTGACGAAACATGTATATGTCATCATATGAATGACAGTTGTAATTTGTTTTATTCACTAAAATGATATGACTTTTTAGAGATTCATTCATCCAGGAGTTGGAGTACAGTGGTTGTATTGTATGTGCATGTGCCTGATTTACTAAAAAGAAAAGACTCAGAGTCATTTATTGGTATCATATCATTTCATGGCAGAAAATGTACTGCAGAAAAACATATTTTTAGAAAGCACATGAGACATCTATTAACAGTATAGAAGATAGGTTTGTTTTGATGTTTAACCCCTTAGCATCCCTGTAGAATTTGCCTAAAATGCCTAAAACACGCAGTGTGCCACGGGCAGTGGAACACTAACAGCTTTAAATAATAATAAGAGACATATAGAGAGACAATATGTAAGACATTTCTTGAAATGTTATAGTAGATACATTATAAATATGACAAAAATAAAGTCTTAAACCCCAGAAACTGTGTATTATTGAGGGGGAAAAAAGGGGGAGGGGGGTTAAAAACATTTTTTTAATTGTATATAAAGAGGACCTTTCCTTTAATGGCCTTGTTCACTGAAATGGTGGAAGACCCCTCGTGTCCCAGTCTTCCTCCTCTTTCCATTCCTCATTGCTTTCTTCACAGAGCTGCTCTTTCACAGTAAAATGAGTCAGACATTGAGTGTCCTAGTGGCATGTGATTATGACCTACAACCTCAATAATGTGGTTACAAATAAACAAACATGGAAACAAATAAACAAAGAGTTACAATCGCAATACTGGAGACAAAGACACAAGCGTTCAGTCTGTTCATAAGTCTGAACTTTTTTTTTTTTTTTAGAGAAGAAGCACATGATCATTGATTCCATAGAGCCTGAGCTACTTAAATGGTTAACATATATATATATATATATATATATATATATATATATATATATATATATATATATATATATATATATATATATATATATAGTGAATTTTGCATGATATCTTCAAAGATATCAGAAAAGGACTGTTTACATAAAGTTATAGAATCAAAACTCATAACCAGACACAAAACCAGAAGTCTTAAACAGTAGTCCCATTGATAAAAGGGTGATTTAGACACATTTACTGTACAGCTTGAATAACATGTTTTTGTAAAGAATTAATATAACTGGATTTACAAAAATATGAGGTGCAAAATTCTGCTTTTAAACCCTCTAGAAATATATTAAAAAAAGTATATTATATCAATGAGATTTCTTCCCACTTTATGGAAGCAAATAAACTGATTTACTTTTTGGTAGTCTGTGTGGGAGGTCGTATGATGTTCTGGGCTACAATCATTTGTCGTCATCATCAAGTTATTTGTGTAATTTTTTTCCACTCTTTCATGGATTGTCAAATCTAACAACAATTCACATTCAAAGACAGAGACAGAGTTGCAGCCATTCTGATTTTTTATGGGCATGAGGAAAGAATAGGAGGCAGAAGTGTGATCGTGACTCTGAACCCACATGTGTAAGGTATAAGTAAAATGTTGTGTACTTTTTACTGCATTATGTTGCCTTGTACCTAACATGTGGAATGACAATAAAGTTGAATCTAATATAATAATAGTGAGTAAATAATAACAAAATTGTCATTTCTAGCTAAACTGTTCCTTTAAATATTTGTGAATGTCACTACACTAGGTAAATATCAAATAAAGTAGTATCTGAAAACAAATGATACTACTTATTTTCTCAGAACTAACTTCTCTAAATTCTTGCAATGACTTTTAAATCGCTGACCTGAAGGTCATTTTGAGAGGAAGTTTCTACTAATGTTTGACCACAAGTGTCCCCATTTTGAACAGTGTATCTAGTGTTTTATCATTTCAAGCCTAACAAACATGCATTTGTTGTGTTTAGAAATGCGCTTGCACATCTTTCTTTAAAATAAATGTCATTATGGTTTGATATTGTACATGTAGAGACATATTTTTTAAGTTTCCCTTAGGTCTCCATGTTATAGGGTTTATCAGTTTTTAATAATAATAATAATAATAAAAAATATTAGGGAATTGAAACTTTTTATAAACATTTTTTGGAGGCTTTAAAGGGGTCATATGATGCTTTTTAAAAAATCATTATTTTGTGTATTTGGTGTAACAGAATATGTTGACATGCTTTAATGTAAAAAACAAAACAAACAAACAAAAAAACATTATTTTCAAATACTGTAAATTATTGTAGGTCCTCTATACCCCGCCTCTCTCAAATGCTTCATTTTCTACAAAGTCCCTCCTTTGGACAAGCCCAGTCTGCTCTGATTGGCCAGCTGACCCAGTGCATTGTGATTGGGCGAAGTGCTTTTGCTTTAGCTTAGATACACACAGGATCTCCCTGACATGGCTGTTCAACACTAACTGAACATTTGGGCGGCATTACACAAATATTTTCACATAGTGAAAATGTGGGGGTGTGATTGAATGAATTTTGGGGGGGGGGGGGGGGTGGCAGAGTCTTAACTTAACTTTACAATATTCTCTTTGGTTGTGAGACTTTAGTCTTTGCAACTTTACAGATCTTCTTCATGCACCAAGAGCTTTTAACACTCCAAAGAAAAAGGAAATATTTAAATCGCACCATACGATCCCTTTAAGAAAAGTAATAAGGTTATTTAATCAGTATTCAAATAATTTGTCAGAAGTTTCACCTATTGAGTGTTTGGGATTTCCCTAAAACGTTGATCACTTTTTTTTGTGCTAGTTTCTATTACTTTCAACTTTCTAAATGATTATGTCTCAGTGGGTATCAGAATCATCTAATCAGCTGATCTCACAGGAACACCTTTGAGTTCCTGCCTCTCAGTGGTTAAAAAAATTAACTCCAGTATTCTTAATAAATATTACACCAGACTGAAACTTCCTTATGATGACCACTTATGTCCAGTTTTACAAGCAGGGTAAGTCCCCCAAAGCTCAACAAAGCTTTCCTCAAGCAGACTCTGAGAAACTTTGCCCTGCAGATAATATCACTTAAAAAAAAAAACACTAAATTGAGTTTCTGTGGCCATTGTGCAGCAAATGACAGCAGGGAAAGGAAAGAGAGAGTGTGGCCTGTTTCTTTCCCCATGTTATCATCCAAAACTCACTCTCGCTCACACTTTCTCTCTCTTCCTCCAAGTGAGCCACATGGCTGTGTGTCTCAGCCAAATTACTGAGTGACAGCAGACATGAGAAAACACACTCCCAGGCTCCACTTACAAAATCCTCTCATAGACAACACACACAAATAAGACAGCTTTTGAATTACTTGAAAATATATGCTTTGCAGCTTGAAGCAATGCAAAAGTTTTTCAAGTGACAAACTTCATGCTGAGACACTCACAAGTACTGCACAGTGTCTCACTCACACATCCAGAACACTTTATCAAGCCATGGTGACAACCTCAAGAACACAATTTTCTACTTTAACAAAATGTCTTTGGTCTCACATCCTAGGTGCTATGCACACTGTAAAACCCAATAGTTTACCTTACTTAGATATTAGTTATTTACTTAGTTATTATACTTACTAGGTTTTATTAGGTTACAGCTAATTCGAAGGCAAAGAAAATAAGGCTTGCTTGAGTGACGCTTGCTTAAAATATTAGCCAAAATAAGTAGCCACAAAGGACCCAGTGACATCAATTCACCAGTGAGAGGCAGCAGTGAACTAATATGTTGTTAATGTGAAACAAAACAGCAGAAGAAGAAATAAGGAAGATCAGAGCATTCGCAAACAAGCAACATTTGTAATCTGTGCTGACAACCTTTAGCTCAAGTTATTTGGCACCGACTTTGCTGAAGGTGGGAAAAGAAGCAGACCGACTACTTGCATTTAACCACTGGACAAAGATTGATTAGTCTATACAAGATTAATAAGGTAAGTTATCAAAATAATAGTAGTAATAATAATAATAATAATAATAATAGTGTATAAATGTATTGTGATGTCTGCTGCTAAATTTTATTTAGTTACTTAGACTTACTTTGTGTCTATATCGGATGCAAGGTGCGCAGCGCGACACAACAAAAGACAATAGATCTATTTCTGTGTTTGCAAAAAGTGATTTTTTTTATGTGGGTGGAGGCTATCTGGTGGCAGAAAATGCACTCAACATTCTCTTGAATAGACTAGAAAACTTTGTTGTCATTAATGGAAGTGCATTAGCATGGTTCAAATTGTACTTATCTGACCTCCATCAAGTTTGTTGCAGGGAATGAAATGGTATCATATTGTTTACAAGTGCAGTATGGAGTACCTCAAGGCTCAGTACTAGGGCCATTACTTTTCATGCTTTACATGTTACCCTTGGGAGATATCATCAGGAAACACAGTGTAAGCTTTCACTGTATTGCTGATAATACTCAGCTTTATATTTCTTTGTTGCTCAGAGAAACATACCAATTTGAAAAATTAATGGAATGCATAGTCAAAATAAAAACCTGGATGAGGAGTAATTTATTTCTGATAGATTTGAGAGAAAAAAAAACAGAGGTGGTAATTATAGGACCTAAAAACTCTGGCTGCTCTGTCAATTCTTCGTCATCTGTTAGGAACCTATGTGTGCTATTTGATAGCAATCTTTCCTTTGAATGCCACATTTCTAGTATTTGTAAAATTGCATGTTCCATCTCAAAAATATATCTAAATTACAACCTATGCTGTCAATGTCAAATGCAGAGACATTAATTCATGTGTTCATGACCTCAGGGTCAGATTAATGTAATGCTTTATTTGGGTGGTTGTTTTACATGCTTAATAAACAAATTCCAGCTAGTCCAAAATGCAGCAGCTAGAGTTCTTACTAGAACCAGTAACCTGGATCAAGTATGTATAATGGTAGATGGTAGCACCTAGAGAGGACCTCTACAGCCCTGAATATCAGCGGCGACCAGGACAACTACAGTAGATGAGCCCCAGAGACAGATCCACAAGACTTTGTCTTCTAGACAGTCACTGGGACAAGACCACAGGAAACAGATGATTCTTCTGCACAATCTGACTTTGCTGCAGCCTGGAATTGAACTGCTGGTTTCGTCTGTCCGGAGGATAACTGAGTCTGGTTTTTTCTCCATTCTGTCACCGATGGAGTTTAGGTTCATTGCCTCTGTCACCTCTGGCTTGCTTAGTTGAGGACACTAAATTCCCAGCGATATCGTCAACTTAGTTTGCACAGATACTATGTAAACTGAAATTAGCTGGATGATGACATAAATGAATTCAGTGATGAAGTGCCTTTTTGCTTTATTGACACACTATTTTCCTATTTAATGCTGTCCCAATCTGTATTGTTAAAAGCGCCATAAAAATAAACGTGACTTGACTTGGCTTGACCATAGCATCGTTGTCAATTTTGCAGGGGCAAGCATTACATTTAAATAAAACAAAAGTAAAAATGTTGACATTTATTACACAACACAATTTATGTAACGTGCACAGTGCAAAGCAGTGATGTAAAACAAGCTTGACGTTTTGGCAAAGCACCAGTGAACGTACTCGGTTACTAACGTAACCTCGGTTCCCTGAGATGAGGGAACGAGTACTGCGTAAGCTAGCTTACGCTATGGGAAAAGGTCCCCTTTTCTCGAGAATATGAAGCCAAAAATTATCCTTAATTTTTAAATAATGTAAAACGCAGTGCTGCAGCACAGCAGACCCAAGCGAAGCGGCTCGTGCGCTTATTGGCTGTGCTGCGGCAACTGCAGCAACCTATGGTGAGGCGGCGGAGAGTAACGAACCAATGGGGGCGCTTCGCGCCCATTGGACGTCAGAGCGCGCCAAAATAGGCGTGGCTGGAACTATATAAGCCACCACTTCACCATAGGGATCAGGTTTTAAATCGACTGAAGCGATCACCCGGTCCGAGCACATAGCACGGCAGGTTACGCAGTACTCGTTCCCTCATCTCAGGGAACCGAGGTTACATTAGTAACCGAGTACGTTCCCTTTCGAGAGTACTCTCGTACTGCGTAAGCTAGCTTACGCTATGGGAACACAATGTAAAACGCCGTGCGTGCTTGGGAACTTCGACCTGTCACAGCCCGAGGCGAGAGCTCGGGGCTTTATAGCAGGAGAAATCCCAGTCCCAACAGCCAACCTTAGTGAGCTTTATATAGGGAACGAAAAAAGGGGGACGTGATAAGGCTTAGCACGTCTATATAGAAAGTACCCTGGCCTGCAGGGCAGGGACTTGCAGATTATAGAATCTAATAAATGTGGACGGAGAGGCCCAGCCTGCCGCCGCACAGATATCATCCAGTGGTATCCCGCAGGACCACGCCCATGACGAGGCCATACCTCGGGTGGAATGGGCTCTGATGCCGAACGGGCAGTGAAGGCCCTTAGATTTGTAAGCCAGCGAGATAGTGTCTACTATCCATCGCGATAGGCTTTGCTTCGTGGTGGCGAGACCTCGGGTGCGCCCACCAAAGCATATGAAGAGCTGGTCCGACCTCCTGAATAAGACGGAGCGCGCAATATAGGTTTTAAGAGCCCTGACGGGGCAGATGAAGCTCGCGTTGCTTTCGTCGCTTTGCGAGGAAAGGGCTGACAGCGAGATGACCTGCGCTCTGAACGGTGTTGAGAGCACCTTGGGGACATAGCCGTGTCTTGGTCTGAGAATGACTCTGGAGTCATTAGGCCCAAACTCGAGACAGTCAGCGCTTACAGATAGCGCATGTAAATCCCCCACTCGCTTGACTGAGGCCAGAGCCAGTAGAAAAGCGGTTTTGAACGAAAGAAGCTTCATATCGACAGACTGAAGCGGTTCAAAAGGGGGGCCCTTTAAGGCCTCTAGGACCGTAGACAGGTCCCAGGAAGGGATTGAAGGGGGTCGGGGAGGGTTCATCCGACGAGCTCCCTTAAGGAAACGAATGACCAGTTCGTTTTTTCCCAGTGATAGGCCGGCCACCGGAGCATGAGAAGCTGCAATGGCTGCCACATACACTTTGAGCGTAGACGGGGATCTGCCCGCATCTAAACGCTCCTGTAGGAAGGAGAGTATCTCCGACACGTCACATAAGTGAGGGTCTAGGTTCCGTGTCCCGCACCAGGTGGAGAACACTGACCATTTCTGCGCGTATAGGCGCCTGGTTGAGGGCGCTCTGGCTTCCGTAATGGTCCTTAACACTCCCTCAGGGAGGTTCCCGGGTACCCGTTGAGGGGCCATACATGAAGGGCCTAAAGTTCGGGGTGGGGATGCCAGAGCGCGCCCTTCAGCTGTGTGAGGAGATCTTTCCGCAGCGGTATTGGCCATGGGGCTGTACTGGACAGCTGCATCAGCTCGGAGAACCAAGGTTGGGTCGTCCAGAGTGGGGCTACTAGCAGCATAGCACATCTGCTCTTCCTGACCCGATCGATGACCTGCGGCAGCATCGCGACCGGTGGGAAGGCATAAAGCGGGCGTCTGGGCCAATCGAGGGCCAGCGCGTCCCTGCTCTTTGAAAAATATATTGGGCAATGAGCGTTGTCTTCTGAGGCGAAGAGGTCGACCTCTGCCCTGCCGAAGATGCTCCACATCAACTGAACCGTCTGTGGGTGAAGAGACCACTCCCCAGGGGGAACATTCGCCCTGGAAAGCATGTCCGGGCCCCGGTTCAGGATGCCAGGTACATGCGCTGCCTTTAGCGAGCGCAGATTGCAATGTGCCCATGTCAGAAGACGCTCGGTCAGGGTGTGCAAGGTTTCTGACCTGACACCACCCTGGCGATTTATGTAGGCCACCACTGACATGCTGTCTGATCTGACTAGAACGTGATGGCCCTTTAAAAATGGGAGGAAAGCTTTCAGGGATAGTTCGACCGCTATCATCTCCAGACAGTTTATGTGTAACAGTCGCTCCGGGCTCGACCAGAGGCCGGAGGCAGACCTGCCCTCGTACAGGGCGCCCCAACCGAGGTTGGATGCATCTGTCGAGACTACTTTCCATTTCGAGACAGCGCCCGTGCTTACGCCTAACTGATACCAGTTGGCTATTTTCCAAGGGGCCAGAGCTGCGATGCAGCCGTGGGTCACCCTGATGCGCGCGCGGCCGGAAATCCAGGCGCGCGCTGGAACACGGTCTCTCAGCCAGCGCTGTAGTGGGCGCATGCGCAGCAGGCCCAGTTTGAGAACCGCAGAGGCTGATGCCATCAGACCTAGCATTTCCTGAAATCGTTTGAGCGGGTAAAGAGACCCGGCTTTGAATGACACGGCTAAATGCTGAATAGTGAAAGCGCGCTGTGACGTCAGACGCGCTGTACATGTCACAGAGTCTATGTCTATCCCCAAAAAGGAAATCCTCTAGCTGGGAGACAGAGCGCTCTTGACAGTGTTGATCGTGAGACCCAGGCATTCTAAATGGCTGAGGATCCAGGATCTGTGTGTCGTCAGTAGTTCCTCGGAATGGGCTAAAACTAGCCAGTCGTCGAGGTAGTTCAATACTCGCACTC
Source organism: Carassius carassius (assembly GCF_963082965.1). NCBI lineage: Eukaryota > Metazoa > Chordata > Actinopteri > Cypriniformes > Cyprinidae > Carassius > Carassius carassius. Next base: position 11,784,462 of record NC_081796.1, read on the forward strand.
CCCGCATTCTCAGGGGTGCGAGAGCGGCATCCATGCACCGTGTAAACGTACGGGGCGCTACGGAGAGGCCGAATGGAAGAACCATGTACTGATAAGTCTGCCCCTCGAAGGCGAATCTCAAGAATGGCCTGTGATGGGGTGCTATTTGAATGTGAAAGTAAGCGTCTTTCAGATCCACTGAGAAAAACCAATCCCTCGGGCGAATTTGCGCGAGTATTTGTTTGGTAGTTAACATTTTGAACGATCGCGTCATAAGCGCTTTGTTCAAACGTCTGAGATCTAGGATGGGTCTGAGACCGCCATCCTTTTTTGGTACGAGGAAGTAGCGGCTGTAAAAGCCTGACTCGCGCTGCGCAGGGGGGACAGTTTCTATCGCCCCTTTTGCAAGAAGGTTTATCAGTTCGGCGCGAAGGACGTGTGTCATTTCGCTTTTCACTTTCGTTTCAACCACGGCGCGAAAGCGCGGCGGTCTGCGAGCGAACTGGAGCGAGTAACCTCGTTTTATTATATTCAAAACCCAATCTGATATGCCGGGGATGGCCTGCCATGCAGCGGCTCGTGCGGCTATGGGTTGAATGTGTTTCGGGCACTGGCCGCCTGTTATGAGGGGACCAGTAGCTCGAGTATGCTGTGCTTGTGACACTGTGGTGACAGCGCTTATTTGTAGGGTTGCGCACTGAGAAGTGGGCACGCGCGCTACATTTAGAGCACCTCCGGCGCGAGCGGGAAGGTGGGCATGAAAGGAGACCCGAGTGAGTCTTTGTGACACTTGGGGGAGTGTGTATACATGTAGGGGTGCGTACTGTGTAGTGGGCACACTGCCTACATAGAAAAAGCTCTTTTTGTGCTTTATTGAGGTCGCCGTGAAAACGGTGTTTGTGTGCAGGCGTGCGTGCATTGTAACAGGCTCGTTTACTGCAGTATAGACATCTCCAACCGCCTTAAGTGAGGGGATTGGAGGAAGCATGTGAGGTTTCTTGTGTGGTGGTCCGGCCGCAGCGGGACTTAACCACGGTCTTTTCAGCCCGAAGGTCAGGAGGGCTTCGGAGGCTCGGGGTTCAGCACAATCCTGGGCCGAGGTCCCCGTCTCTCTGGCGGTTTGCGGCTCGTAGAGCGAGAGCGGTGCTGGGTTTTGGTCGCTGGGCGAGACTGTAAGTCTGGCTGCGATGGCTTCGAGGTCTGAGGGGGCGGCGCATTTCTACGGCGTCCCGCAGCAGAGCTAGAGCGTTTCGGCAGGAAGTGTCTCATTGCCTGCGACGTTTTCTGAGCCTCAGTGAAGCGTTCAGCGAAACCCTTAACCGACTGGCCAAAGAGGCCGGAAGGCGAGATAGGAGAGTCGAGAAAGGCGGATTTGTCGGCGTCTTTCATCTCCGTGAGCGTGAGCCAGAGGTGTCGCTCTAAAACAGTGAGGCTTGCCATGCTTCGGCCGATCGCTTGTGCTGTGGTCTTTGTCGCACGCAGGGCTAGATCAGTAGCGCTGCGGAGATCTTTAAAGTCATAGGTATCTGGGGCAGACTCGTCCAGGTTATGGAGAAGTCTGGCCTGAAAAACCTGCAGCACAGCCATGGTGTGTAGAGCCGAAGCAGCTTGACCAGCGGAGGTGTAAGCTCGGCCAGCGAGAGCTGAGGTGGTGCGGCACGGCTTGGATGGATGCACAGGCTTCGACCGCCATCCAGCGGCTGAGGGCGGGCAGAGGTGTGCAGCAATAGCCTCCTCGAGAGGGGGGAGGCTCTCGTAACCGTGGTCTCGGGCGCCGTCGACAGAGGAGAGCGCTGACGAGACAGAAGTCTTCAAGCGTGCGGAGAATGGGGCTTTCCACGACTTCGTGAGTTCATTGTGAACTTCCGGGAAGAAGGGGGCGTTTCTTTGCGGAGGGGCCGAAGGGCGCCCCTGCAGGAACCATTCATCCAGCCTGCTTTTAGCGGGCTCGTCTGGAGGAGACCAGTCGAGCTGAAGGTCGCTGACAGCCCTTGTAAGCACGCGAGTAAGCTCCGCGTCGATATCGGCGCGTTGTCCGGTGCAGCTGAGTGCTGTAGAGGGGGGGGGTCCGCAATGGAGCCCGACCATTCCTCACTACTGGACGCGGCGAGAGAAAGGCTGTCGTGTCTGTCCTCTTCCGCCTCAGGCGCTCCGAAGGAGAAGGGGGCGCTGGTGAGCAGGGACTGGCGCTGCTCATCCACGAAGAGGACAGGCGAAGGAGTGAGAGCGGGCGAGGCACGCGGGGAGTGTTCCGGCGTGAGCTCGCGTGTAACAGTATGCTCAGGCATTCTCTGATCGCGGCGTTTCTTACGCGGCACTTGAGAGAGAAGAGGCGGAGCGGGTGGAGCATCGTGGCTGGTTTGAGCTAATCGAGCCCGCAGGGTCGATATAGCCATGTCGTCGCACTCAGGGCAGCCGCCCTTGAAGAGTGCGCTCTCAGCATGCTCGCGGCCCAGGCAGGAGACACAGATGATGTGGCGGTCCTCGCTGGGCAGAGGGCCTCGGCAGGAAGCGCAGGCCCGAGGCATTTGAAACAACGCCTCGAATTCTGGAGGAAAAAAGTGTGATGCAGCGGCAAACACACTAGCTTTGAAAAGGATATAGTCACGCCGGATGGCGCAGCAGGAAGCGAGTGCTGAAGGCGGCGTCGAGATGAAGCACGAGCCGGCGTCCTCAGATCTGCGTTGCAGTGCTATCCCGCTGAGAGGCTTTTCGACGCCGTGTAGAGGCTTCTCCGGAGAAGACAGCGAAGTGCAGGTGAGATCGCTGAAGGAGATGAAATCTGATCCCTATGGTGAAGCGGTGGCTTATATAGTTCCAGCCACGCCTATTTTGGCGCGCTCTGACGTCCAATGGGCGCGACGCGCCCCCATTGGTTCGTTACTCTCCGCCGCCTCACCATAGGTTGCTGCAGTTGCCGCAGCACAGCCAATAAGCGCGCGAGCCGCTTCGCTTGGGTCTGCTGTGCTGCAGCACTGCGTTTTACATTATTTAAAAATTAAGGATAATTTTTGGCTTCATATTCTCGAGAAAAGGGGACCTTTTCCCATAGCGTAAGCTAGCTTACGCAGTACGAGAGTACTCTCGAAAGGGAACTCTATCTCCACATCTTATCTCAGCTCTGATTACTGATTACATATGTCGTGTCAGCCTCAGCTGACAGCACGGCTGATGTCCTGACATGTGCGCAGTTCTTTTAAAGTCTGTTTTATTGAGGACACTGATGTAGGTAAACAAAACCACAGCATTATTTTAGGTGAGACAGAGGTTCGATCTTATAGCTTTAGAGCCTAAATTCTTAGAAACTGACACAGTTACTACATATGCAAACGAAGCTGAGAGGCACCATGGTGATTATAACTGCAGTTCTGAGACAGACTGTTGAGTTTTCTATAATGAGATGAATGCCGTGCTAGGTTTATCTTGCTGAGAGAAATGTCTGTAGACAAGTTTAGCACAAGGAAGCTGATAGCTTTTTTTGGTGGGGGGTATGCTTTGAAATATGCTGTACTGACATCTGAATACAACTACGGGAAGTATTTCTCAACTATATGTGAGACTTCTTCATAATTTTGTATATGAATAGCATGAAAAAAATGCTGTCTTGGTGGAATCAAGGTTTATTTATATAGCACATCTCATACACAATGATAATTCAAAGTGCTTTACATAAAATGAATGAAAATAATCACACAAAAATATTATTAATAAAAACTTTTTCTATTTAAAATTAATTAAAACATTTAAGAATATAAAAAGATTATACATAAAATATAGTGAAAATCAGTCAAACTTTTGCGATTTGTTTCAGTGTTCTTTAACACTTAGTTTCTATAGGGAAGTTTGAGTCACTATATTTTATTATTTGTGTAGTATCCCTTAACTCATTCATGTAAAACATTCAAATCAAAAGAAAACAGAGAGTGAAAATGGCAAAGGTAAGTTTTCATATGCACATGACTGTCCTTCCCTGCCTCTCTCGCTTTTCTGTCAATTATACCACATAAATGAAACCATCTGTGTAAACAGACAAGTTTGTTAGCCCCTCCTGTTGTCTTTATTGATGAAGCACTACACTTAATGTATTAATGAGATAGTTTTAATGGTGGGAAAAGACAGAAAAACAGAGAAAGTGAGAAAAGAGTGTAAAACTACACCAGGATGTTTTTCTTCACTCCCTTTTCATGTGCTTTCTTTTATTGGGCTTGTATTTTTCTCTCTTGTCATCCTTTCTTTTATGTATTTACATTGTTCATTTACACTGTTTTCTTTTCCTTGGTGTCTAGAAATGATTAACTACAGTCTTGTTTTTGTTTTTTTTCTGTTGATGGGTACATTTCCTCCAATATCAGATAAACGGGGAATCCAGAGTAACGTTAAGTGTCTTAGATATACTGTAAAAACTGAAACAAAAACAGTTATGCAGAAGCAGAGAAAATGCAGAGGGTAGAAAGTCCTCACAAAAGTTCCCATCTGCCCACCCATTGTGCTGTGATTGGTCTAAGGCAAAGAATGTAATGCAACGTGCTGACAGCGGTTTTCCACCACTGGTGAAGTGTGAACGTAATGTCAACCTCAAAACACCATCACCTAAAAATACTGTAAAAACATCAATGGATTGTTCAAAACATCAATCAGCAAACTGTCCTCTTTTGGTACCAGACTGTCTCCTCTGCATGTTTTTGAATTAAAACACTAGCCATGGGGTTTTTATTTGCCCATATAAAGGTAGTTAGAGATAAAAGGTGTTCCCTAACAATAGAAAAGTGTGAAATTTCCTGTGGTTTAAGGCCAAGTGCCAATAGAAATGCTGACGTTGTGAAGGGTTTCATTTGGAAATTAATCACATCAGCATTGAATAAAAATATGGTGCTTTTTTTTTCTGTGATCTCGAAAAAAGCAATGTGTGATTTGAATTAGACATAAGGATGAGTAAGTATTATTAGTTTTTTTAATTATTTAATTCCATTTTTTTTTTTTCATTTTATAGATGAACAATTCTAACTCAAAGGGTAAAAACATAATAATAAATTAACTCACATAGACTATATGAATACAGGTTGCATATTTATACATGTAGTATCTCATAAGGCTACTAAATTAACAATAATGCACCTGAAAGGCAATATTATTGATACAGTCAGATGTGTCCAACACCTGTGTTATTAATCTGTGTAATTCAAGTGAAGCATTTAGCTGGAGGTATTAAGAGGGAAGGAAAGGAAAAGGTGAGCGAAGGTGCATAGAGAGGAAATGGTGCATGATTCCTGCTGGAGTTCTCACATAAGGGTGGATCTGCAGGAACATGAGGAGCAGGTATCTGCCTGTTCAGCTGGCATGGGATTCAGGAATCTTGGAACGTTGAGTTTGCCAAGCAGCCTTGCTGGCTCCAAGCACAATCTTTTTAGCTGCTGCCGGCACTATGAGTTGCCGTTGAACCAGTGCATGACACGTTCAGCGAGGTCAACAACTTTACTTCATGGTAGCTTTGAGAATTTGCCAGAGTGATTTTCCTTTGTTGCCAGTTTATAACAGCTGTAGGAGAACTATGAAGGCTGAATTGAATCCAAAAGTAAAAAATAAAGTCATATCAAACTGTCAGAAATAAATTTTATTTGCCAGTTTAAAAGGGAGGTGAAGCAGTCAGACAAGTTTACATTACACTTCAACTAAAAAATATGTAACAAACACGATTAATGTTACCATTTAAAAATATATATATATGTTTTGCTATAGCTTTTGAAGCAAGGGCACCACCATCTTGCAATTACACAGCGTGTGACGTCACAGGGTTGGTTCGCTCTGTTGGCCAGTGCAGTAATATAAGCATATCTGTTGTTTCTGTTGTTTGTCATTGATTGTGATTGTTATATATTTTTTAATTAAAGTGGAAATCACTTTACTAAATAATGTAAGATTGTCTGACTGCTTCACTTCCCCTTTAAAATGCATTAATGCTAAATAAAGATGAACTTGAATCACTTTCATCTTAAACACACACACTCAGATCTGTGTAGCCGGGCATTAGCTGATCAGATAACACGATTAAATGAGTGATATTCTGTCCTGCAACAGTAATTGGCGATTAGCTGAGAACAATATATTAGGGCTTAATAGCTTGCGCTATTTATAAACCATCATCAATGATGATACAAGATTCTGTTAGCGCACAATTCACAGTTTGTCTCAGTCTATATATATATATATATATATATGGTTGGTAATCTTTAGAGGCCACTTTCTCAAAAATGTGTTTTATGACTGCCACCATTTAAATGTTTTATACAGCTACATCATTAGAAAAAATACCTTTTTTATTCAGTGTACAGTATATTTCATCAGATCAAATTCTGATACATTCTTCATTTCTTTCCTCATAAAAACACAGCCTTGTGCACAAAGTACTGCTTGTGAACAAGAAAAGTATGTCTTACCATCTACTTTTTTTCTGCTTCCTGTCAGCTATCTTTTTCTGCTCTCCTATTGGATGCCTCATGATGTGTAGTTTTAAATATGACTAGGTGAGGTTAAGTGGGGTAGCCAGTGACCCAACTTGCCTTGACAGCTTAGTTTTGGCTTAGTCAAACCGATACTATTGAAATGAGTTGTTGAGGTCTGTTATGTAAAACGTAAACTCTAACACCCAGTCCATTCAGAATGTGCGCCTTCTGTCATGTCCATATTTAGCTTACAGTTCCAGCATGATGAAGACCTGTACGTATTAAAAGACAAATTAATTTTCTAAATACTTTAAATTCCTTCAGTTTATATATATATACTAAAGAATGTGTATATATATATATATATATATATATATATATATACATTCTTTAGTAAATTAATTTGTCTTATATACACATATAACATTTTTTAAACACATAAAGTACAAAGGACACTTAAGAACGTAGGTATCATGCTTTGTGCCTGACCAAAAGGAACTTTATTAAAGCTTTGATTGGTAAATCTGCCTTTGAACAACTTTGTAGGTTATCTTTTATTTGTATTTGTCTATACATGAGATTTGGAATGATTGTTTTATGAAACATTTGCTAATGGGGAACTGAGAACTTTGCCGCTTTCAGTAAAAATAAATTGATGACAAAAGGTGACAAGTGATTTGAAGATATATGTAATCCACACCTTACAAAAATAAATGTGACCCTGGACCACAAATGCAGTCTTAAGTCGCTGGGGCGTGTTTTTAGCAATAGCCAAAAAAACATTGTATGGGTCAAAATCATTCATTTTTTATGCCAAAAATCATTACGATATTAAATAAAGCTTATGTTCCATGAAGATATTTAGTAAATTTCCTACCATAAATATATCAAAACTTAATCTTTGATTAGTAATATGCATTGCTAAGAATTTATTTGGACAACTTCAAAGGTGATTTTCTCAGTATACTACATACTAGTATTAGCATACACCAAAATATACAAGTATGCATGAAATCTAGTGGACCCCACTGTGGTCCAACAGAATATTAAGATATAATGAATTTTATTTGTGATACACCTTTCTCAAAATTCTAAGCGCAAAATAATAATAATAAAGATTTCAAATAATGAAATAAAGATTTCAATTCTAAAAAGAAACAAATAATTCAATAATGCTGGTAAAAATTCCCCATGTTTCTGTTTTTACTTTTCTCATCTAACATGAAACGGCAAGCTAAACTCGTTCCTTCAAAAAGTTTTCCTCCAATGAACAGGCGATGTGTTGTACTTGGCAGGTAATTTTAATGAAGAAAAGGTAAAACTGAAATAACAAACACAACAAAATACAGATAAGTAAACCAAAATATATTCAGCACAAAACAAATAATATATTACTCCTTAATTGGGTCTTAAGTTATTAAATTAAATATACTCACTGACGATGCCCCATGAACAAACAAAAGATGGTTGGATAAAGATGGCATTAACTACAACATGTGTTTCCTCAACATGACTGCAACAAAAGCACAACAGGAAATGATCTCACTCAGGAAAATCTAAATTAAAAAATAAAACACACACCTTCAAAATAAAGGCATTCTACATTAAACAGTCTCTTGTAACTTTCTTAATTACACCACACTCCCCGCCTGGCATCTGTATAAGGCCATATATACTTTAACCTAAACAACTTCTTACTCCAAGAGTAGAACGACCTCAGAGACTGGTCTCAGGTAAGTCCTGGGGGGTTGGTGGGAGGCCACCTTTACTTCCACTTTCCTAACCAGCCCATCATCACTCTGAAAAGCCTTTGCTATTACTCCCATTGACCATTTATGCCTTCTTGCTTGTTTGTTCTTTAGCAGCACTATGTCTCCATCCTTGAGATTTGGCTTTTTGGTATGCCACTTTTGTCTGATCTGAAGTGTATTCAAGTACTCCAGCCTCCATCTTGCCCAGAACATGTCTGCTAATGCCTGAACTTTCTTCCAGTTATGGCCATTACCTCTGCCATCAATGTGCAAAGGACTTCATGGGTATTCTTCGACCTCCCTTCTTGGAGCAACATTGAATCCAGGATACGCCGTGCCGTTACTATCATGCGCTCCCAACTGCCTCCCATGTTAGACGCATGCGGGGGGTTAAAGACCCATGTGCACTTTTGACTGAGTAGGTATGCATTGACACTGTCCTCTTGAGCGTCTGGGGCAAGCTTTAACTCGTTGGTAGCCCCAACAAAATTTGTCCTGCAGAGGGCATTTATGCAGCTTGAAGCAGTCATCGACTCAATCACCTCCAAATGGACAGCTCTAGTGGACATACAAGTGAACAATATCGCCCACCTGTTGCTGTTGGCACTTCCACCTCTGGTCCGACGTGCTACAACTTCCCAAGGCCCAAACACGTCCAGCCCTACATAGGTAAATGGAGGCTCTTGCTACAGGCGCTCTGGGGGGAGGTCTGCCATCTGCTGCTGTTTGAACCTGCCACGCAATTTTCTGCATGTCACACATTTGTAGATAAGGCTGTTGATGGCTCGTTTTGCTCCCACTATCCATAGGCCACTTCCACGCACAGCGCCTTCTGTGAAGTGCCTTCCCTGGTGTTTAACCTGTTCGTGGTGATGGCGAATAAGTAACACAGCAAGATGATGCTTGCCAGGGATAAGGATGGGATGAGTCTCATCCGCAGGTAGGTTTGAATGGGTAATGCGTCCTCCTACACGTAGCAGACCCTCTTTGTCCCTCACAGGATGTAACTTCTTTAGAGGACAACTCCCAGGTAAGTCTTGTTTGCTTTCAAGGCATGTCATCTCTTCTGCGTGAACCTCGCATTGCACACTCTTTATGATGACGTGTTCTGCCTTGGTTACCTCAGAACTTCTAATGCCTTTCTTGCAGTAGTGCCATCCAACACATTCTGCGTCATGCGCTGGTTTGGGTAGGCTTCGTGCCACATGTAACAGTCGAGCTACAGCTCTTGTCAGTCGACTCCATGACGAAAAGCGTTCAAAACGCTTGGTGTCCAGTTGTTCTCCTGAGACCTTTGTCGAAAGCGCTGTGACCTTTGGGCGAAGTTCCACATCCGAGTCTGGATTGACCAGTTCAAAGGCCATAATGTCCGTTGATGACTCCTCAGGTTCCAATAAAAATCTTGGTCTCATCAACCAACTGGTTCCTTGCAACTGACTTGCAGGCACAGATCTTGAGCCGAGATCGACTGGATTGTTTTCGGTGGCTACATATCTCCACTGACCTGGATGGCTGGACTGTCTGATGCGTTGCACGCGGTTATTCACATATACGTAGAACCTTCGAGATTCATTAGTTATATATCCCAACACAACCTTACTGTCTGTGAAGAATGTGATCCTGTCCAACTTAAGCCCTATTTCCTCTCTGATCTGGTCTGCAATTTCTATGGCCAACACTGCAGAGCAGAGTTCTAGTCTCGGGATGCTAAGCTCTGCCAGAGGTGCCAGTTTGGCCTTGCCAAGTACGAAACTGACTTCTGTGTGACCTTCGTCAGTTTCCACCTTTAAGTAGGCAACTGCTGCAATTGCCTTTACCGAGGTGTCAGAAAAGACGCATAGCTCTGTAGCTTTGGCCCTGGTCAGTGAACATGTAGAATAGGTGCGACTGATGTTCAGATGATTAAGACCTTGCAGTGAGTCCTGCCACCGTTGCCACTTCTCAAATTTCTCCGGAGGCAGGGGAGTGTCCCAATCTGTACCTTGAGACACTAGTTCTCGTAGAAGGAGCCTGCCCTCGACCATCACAGGCGCAAGGAAGCCTAAAGGATCAAACACGCTGTTGATGGTCGAGAGCACGCCTCTGCGCGTGAAGGGTTTCTGAGGCTCTGGAATGTTAAAGGTGAATGTATCCCTTGTCCTATCCCAGGCTACACCCAGACTGCGCTGGATGGGTAAGTCGTCAACTGCAAGGTCCAGAGTCTCCATACCCCTGGCTCGATCTTCTTTAGGAAAGGCATTTATAACATCGACCTTGTTTGATGTGATCTTGTGGAGCTTTATGTTGTAATCTGCCAGCAGATTTTGGGCTCTCTTTAGAACATCAACTGCTTCAACCTCAGTCGGAAAAGACCGCAAGATAGAAGTCTTTCTTAATGAATTTACAGACATCCCTGCCGAAATCCTTCTCTCCCTCCTGTGCAGCTCTCCTCAACCCTTAGGTTGCAACAACAGGTGATGGGGAGTTTCCAAACACGTGGACCCTCATTCGGTAATCCACCACTTCACTTTCAGGGTTGTTGTCCTTGAACCACAGAAAGCACAAAACATCTCGATGCTCTTCCTGGACCAGAAAGCAATAAAACATTTGCCTAACGTCCGCAGTTATGGCTACTGGTTCCTTCCTGAACCTAAGAAGAACTCCCAGAAGACCATTGTTGAGATTGGGCCCCTGAAGCAAGACCTCATTCAGTGAGACACACTCAAAGTGAGCACTTGAGTCAAAAACTACCCTGATTTTACCGGGCTTGTGTGGGTGGTAGACTCCAAAAATGGGAAGGTACCACACCTCCCTTCCCTCTGATGGTGGTGCCAACTCCGCATGGTTGTTATCCAAAATCCTTTGCATAAACTCCAGGAAGTCTTCCTTCATGCTGGGTCTCTTCTGGAAAGCTCGCTGCAATGACAAAAGCCGTTGGTGTGCCTGGTGCCTGTTGTTAGGGAGTGGCTTCCTTGGGTTTCGGAAGGGCAAGGGTGCCACCCAGCTGCCACTTTCATCCTTAACAAATCCCTTGTCCATTAGCTGTAGGAAGGTCAAGTCGTCGATTGAAGGTGCTAACTGATTATTTTTTTCAGTCCTTTGGAAGATTGTTGCACCAAAGAGGCCCTCTTGCTGCTCCAGAGAATGAGGCCAAGGTAAGGAGATGTTCTGATGAAGACACTGTCTTAAATCCTCCTTAACTTTGACAAGGTTCTCACAAGGGAGCATATAACTGGGACGGCCATTGTCCATAATACACGTTTTAAATGTGTTTACTTCTGTAGGGGTTTGGGCTCCACCCAGGCAGATGTCACCGACAATGACCCAGCCGAGATCATGCTTCTGGGCAAATGGAGCGTTGTCTGGGCCATTAAACTCCCGACGAACCTTGTGGACCTGGAGAATGTCCCTCCCTAACAGGAGCAAGATGTCTGCAGCGTCATCGAGAGCAGGTTTTTTGGTCAACCATAGATCGCATGTGGCTGTGGTGGTACGCTGCTTCTGGGGTTGGGATTTCTGCTCGACTGTTTGGGACATTATTACACTCTATTAGAGTTGGAAGGGTGATACTTAGCTCTCCTGGGAGTGGCTCAACCATGAAACCATGAGCTCTTCTACCGGTCACCTTGACAACTCCAGCACATGTAGTCAGGATGTATGGAATTCGTGGTCCTTGTATTTGGAAGGCGTCAAAGAATTCCGTCTTGGCCAATGAGACGTTACTCTGATCATCTAAGATCACGTACATCCTTTTACTCTTCTCTGGTTGACCTTCAGGATAAACATTAACCAGACATATCTTCGAGCACGACTTTCCTCTGAAGCCTTTACCACAAACTTGTGTACACAGTGGTTTAGCCGCTAGGATTTGTTCATCATTGGGTGTGGTGACTGGCTCCCCGCCATGAACCTTGGAAGGGCTCTTTTCTTTGGAACCTTTTTGCTCCTTGTAAGATATCAGATCCTTTGACTCTCTTGGAGCAGGGCCAAAGTGCATAGCAGCCAAATGACGTTCACTTCCGCACTCTGCGCATTTGATAGAAGCGCCACAGTTCTTGGCCTGATGGGAGACTGAAGCACAGCAGCGAAAACACACTCCCTTATCCCTGAGGAATTTCTTCCTGTCATCCAAGAGCATAGCTCGAAAGCTCTTGCACTTCTTAAGTGCATGTGGTTTTTTATGTATGGGACATAGCATGTTCACATCTTCTGTTTGGTTCCACTCTCTATCTGTAGTCGTTTCCTCGTTGCCCACACTTGTTGATTCAATTGAGATTCCCCATTCTCTCCTTTCTCAGGGCTGGTGCAACTGTATTGGTCACATAAAAACTTGGATCGTTTCTTGCCCTGGCTTGTCTCCTTACAAAATCAGAGAAGACTGAAAATGGTGGGAAATGAACCCTGTGATTTTCCTTATATTTTGATCCTACTCTCATCCATTTATCCTGTAAATGGAAGGAAAATTTTTCTACAATGGGACTTACACCTCTTGCCGTGTCCAGATAGGCTAATCCTTGGAGATAACCATCTTCCTTAGCAGCTTCAAGTTCGCACAGTAAATCCCCAAGTTCTAGAAGTCTGTGGTTATCATGGTTGCCTATTCTTGGGAAGTTGTCCAGTTTTGCGAACAAAGCCTTCTCTATGGCTTCTGGAGCTCCATAAAGTCCATCCAGTCTTTCCCAAATGAGGTTGAGACCCACCAATGGTTGACGGACATTGGCAGCTTTCATCCTGCGAGCTTGATAACTCGATTCGGGACCTAGCCATTTTATGAGCAGGTCAATTTGTTTGTGGGCAGAGATATCAAGTCCCTTCACGACACTTATAAATGTTGACTTCCAGCCAAGGAAGTTTTCTGGCAGATCATCAAATTTGGTTAAACCCCCTGAAACCAGCTGACTTCTTATTAAGAACTTAGCCAAGTCTGATGTATTGCTATTTAGGTCCTGGCCAGGAGAGGGATTAGGAGTATAGTGGCTGAACACTTGCTGCTTTTTATGATCGGAAGTATCAACTTGTTGCCTTTCTTCAACTTTGATTTTTTGATGTAGGCTTTGGAATTGCTGACTGGAACGCTGCTTGCTATTTAGCTTAGGGGTATGTTGGTAGCTATCTGGCTGACATAACTCAGAGTGATGGAGATGTGCCTGATGTGGGCTTGAGTGTTTTGGCATCTCACAATCTCCATAAGAGGGGTGTGGTTTAAGACTGAGGGTCTCAAATGCTTTACAAATGGATCCGCCTTCTTCATCCAACGTTAACAGGGCAGATGGCCTCTGTTGGCTTATATCAAACTGCTCATCTGGGTGAGAATCATCCCTTTGTGAGTGCCTTTCCACATATTCACTCACTTTGTCTTGTGGACTTTGCGATGGTAATGACTCAATGTCCCGCTGGCTCCAGTGAGAGCTTAATTCGACAGCAGCATTTTCCATGACAATGGCCTTCGCTATAGCTGCCTCTGCTTCTGCTTCCTGCTTGAGCGCATCTAATTCTGCCTCTAGTCAAGCTTTTTCGATTTTAATGTTCATTTCCCTTCTGATGAAGGAGGCTCTGGCTTTCACTGCTTCCGCCTCTGCCCGTGCTGTAGCAGCTGCCATGCTGACCATAGATCGGTGAGAACGTGTAGATCGTCGTGCATAAGATGACGTGTGTGATTTTGCATCAGCGTTCTTCATATTGTTTTGTATTTTTGGGGTCTCATTCATTGAAACTTGAGACTGAGGTTCTTTCTCTGAAACCATCTTCTTCAAAGAGGACGTCATTTTACTTTACGGTTCTCATCTAACATGAAACAGCAAGCTAAACTCGTTCCTTCAAAAAGTTTTCCTGCAATGAACAGGTGATGTGTTGTACTTGGCAGGTAATTTTAATGAAGAAAAGGTAAAACTGAAATAACAAAATACAGATAAGTAAACAAAAATATATTCAGCACAAAACAAATAATATATTACTCCTTAATTGGGTCTTGAGTTATTAAATTAAATATACTCACTGATGATGCCCCATGAACAAACAAAAGATGGATGGACAGAGATGGCATTAACTACAACATGTGCTTCCTTAACATGACTGCAATAAAAGCACAACAGGAAATGATCTCACTCACAGGAAATCTAAATTACAAAATAAAACACACACCTTCAAAATAAAGGCATTCTACATTAAATAGTCTCTTGTAACTTTCTTAATTACACCACACTGTTTAAGAGCTACAAGAAGAGAAGCGGTTTGAATCAGCAAGCTATGAGAATGAATAATCTATTCTTGTTCCCAGAATCGATTCAGTACTATTAATGACTTTGTATTCATCTTCAATTCTTGTTTTTCATTTCTCAAGAAATATTTGGACAGTTTCTTCATGATACTTTGCTTCACGCTCTTAAATACAATATATATTGTGAACGAAGCTCAATATGTAAACATGTATCTGCAGATCTACTGTTTGTCCAAAAGCAGTATTAAATTCCTAAATAAATCATCTGCTGATGGATCAAGGACACACTGCACTTTAGTTCTGCCGCATTTCCTTATGAAGGATTCACTGGATTCTTTAGAAATCAAAGCCATGTGGTGCATGGACACAATACTTTAATCTCTTGCTTTTCATGAAGCTGAAGATGGCTGCAACAACATGTCTGTTGAAAAAACACACTTCCTTTTTTACATTTCCTTTTATGCTTCTTTTTCCTTTCATTAAACTTACATTTTCATCTCTAAAAACAATTATGTTCTTTCTTTCTTTATTTTCTTTCTTTAAAAAAAATAAATAAATACTGGGCTGCCAATAAGGTTTCTTTCTTATACATATGAAGATATACAGCTGCTGCATATCAACAGGTTTGTGTGATCCTGGTCAAAATCAGGGGGGAAAAAAAGTTGAGACTCTGATAAGTGTCCCACAGTCCATCATTACTGTGATCTAGGTGATCTCACTGTGTATGTACTGTAGTTTACTGAGGGACTTACTATAAACTCTTTGCCTTCTGCTTGTCATGTAGTTATACATTATTCAGGTCACACTCACTCACAAGAACGCTGACCTTGACACTGCTGGCCCTAACAACCATCAAACACACTGCCATAAGGCTCTGATCTGGAAAGAAAAGAAAGAAAAAGGACCAAGTGTGGCACATATGAGCACAAGTTAACTTGCGAAGAGAGGTGATGACTTGATATCATTGTAAAAATTATACATAATTATTTACATAATTCCAACTTCACTAATTTCTACTATTCATAATGATATCTAGACATTTGTGACTTCAATTCAATCAAGTCAAAGTGGTCCAGTAAAGCACTAGTGTTGCTTTGACATCACTTTGATTTCAGTTGAGCTTTCAATTAAACCTTTAACCTCTAAATTTAATGACCAACCAATTGAACAGTAGTGTAATGTAAATATTAAATATATAAACGTTTAAAGCTAAAGTGAATTGTATTTTTCACAGTGTAGTTTTTAAGTTTTATGGTCACTTTAAATGAATCTCATTTGAAAGGTTGTCAATTCACCTGATTACATTCTTGGAAGAGCATTTTTTGGGTTCAGTAAGCTGGTAAGCTTTGGCTATGTAATTTTGGTAGAATTCCAGCAAGGCTTCCTCCGTTAATCTTTAAGCTTTCAGATAGAGTTTGAGGGGGGAAAGAGCCAGAGGTGTCAGATGCATAAACCTGCTGTCACTGCAGCACATGTTTCATGTCACAGCTGTGTGAGTGAGGCCAACAATGATTTAGTGAGGGTTTCAGTTTCCCCGACCCGGATCAGGGTTACTAAGACAAAGAGACGTCTTGCTTGTTTTTCCTTCATGTCTGTCTCACTTTCTCTACCAGCTGTTTTCAAACAAACTAGGACCTTAAGGGCGATTGACCGTTCCTCCTATTACATTTCCATTAGGCTGACAGGAGAAACCACTTCTGAACAGGATCTGTTTTAGCATGTAATGGAACAGGTGTTTAACATAAAGCAATGCTGAGCTTTTTGAAGCCCCCTCAGGTGCTATGACCCCTATGACTAAAACATACTCTGAACATAAGCTGGAACAACCAACACCTTCCCATTATGAATCAGTAATCTTTCCATTCATGCTGACTTACTACTTGCTGAATACTGCACAGCATTTACTGTATAGTGATTTTAATGAGCAGTGCTCCATTATTTCTAGCGTTTGGTAAAGCATTACAAGTAACAAGAGATACGCAATCAGATTACTTTTTTTCACATAACTAGTAAAATAACACATTACTTTTTAATTTACAAGAAAATATTTGAGTTATTTTTTTTCAATAAAGTCGTGACAGTTACTTTGCTTTTCCATATATTGATTAACAGTTATCCTGTCCCCATATTGAGAGAAATCTGGAGTAAGTGTGCAGGCACTGTGTGTGTTGCCTAATATACTTCATGTATTTAATCCCATTTTAACCCATGTATTTGCTGCTGACCTTCAATGATCCAATTCAACCATACAAATATGCAAAATGACTATAGATAAACATTTGTGTTACTTTTTTTTTTTAATTGCTGAAGAATGTTGAACTTTTTTCCCCCTGCATCTTATTCTTCAAGCAATCCAGAATGGCATCGCAGCTGAAAAGTTTGTTTGAGCTATGCCCGCCTCTACAGATATTGATTAAAATTTTCATTATTCTTTTGACTTTTGTTGCGAAAGAAACAATATAAAAATAGAACATTATGACTGGATCTTTGAGAAAGAACTGGATCCAGATTAAGTATAGACAATTCCTTTATTATTAGTTTCAGTTGAATGATAATATGAATTATGAGAATAATTATGTTTTAAAGTAAAAAAAATTCACACCAAAGCACATGCATTAAGTATAGGCACCAATGAGCCAGTTCACTTTGACGGACAACTGACTGATGATGCTCAATACATTTCTTGAGTCCGGTGCATTTCAGAAGTCAGTGTACTGTTACATGTCACGTACTAACTAACAGTTAATCTCACATCCTGAAACAGGTCCAACCTGCATGACTCACCCCATAAACCGTCTCCGTGCACCAACTGCTCAAACATGAAACAGACAGCTTTGAAGAGGCTCGTTTCTTGTCTTCCCACTTAAGAAATCCCTCTTCCTACACCTTTTCCCATAAATCATACACAATGTTCTGATGTAAGAAGTTCATATTGTACATGCACATGACAGGGTTATATAACTAGGATTGTAGCCTCTTTAACAGTTATAAAGCATTAATAGCAATGATTGTGTCTTTATTTTACCTTTATAAGACCATGACACAATATGAGGAATTTTGTTGTGGATTTTTAATTATGGGAACAAGATATTTTTTTTTCCAACTAAATTAAAACATGTCAATTGCAACCTCTGAGTATATGAATAACTATATTGAGCAATTAACTTTACAATAAGTTGAAAATGCCAGGAATTTTTCTTTTCTTCATCTGTTGTGGTCAGTTTCATTTCACTTTATTTCCAGTAACATGGGGCATCCCCAAAAACAAACAAGCGAGCAGTCATCTACTCACATAGACATGTACTGAACAGTTTGAGTAATCTCTAGTCAAAAAGAGAAGAAAGGGAGAGCCCAATGTGTTGTAGATTACAGAAAAATTGCTGAGAAACCTCACAAGAGCCAAATGGGAATCTGAATGAGTATTCGCTGTTTGCTGCTCTACTTTCTTTTTACAGAATATTTTTAGAGTGCAAATGTTTGCTAACATTTTCTCGCTATGACTGTTGTTTCCAGCGCTGTAAACATTTACAATTAAACCTACAGCTGCATGTTGAGTTAAAGTATTACATCAGAATTTTATCATTGAATTTTCAAGAATATAGATAGAATTAGCATTTTTGTAAACATGTGCATCCTTACCAGTGTGTGTAGATTATATCTTGTTGGGCTGTACCATTCTCCAAATGGTAGGGATGGTATGCAGGGGCTGGTGGGAAAATCACTCACCCACTTCCACCCTTCCTATCAGGTAGACAGGTTGCTCTTGAGGGGCCATCACTCACTTACCCATATCCTTTACCCCCTGATATTATCTCTCTCACACATATATACATTCCTCCTGAGGTGTGCCACACTATACACACACACACTCCAGCATGACTCTGTGTGGGAAGGACATT
The DNA here is from genome assembly GCF_963082965.1 of Carassius carassius. Taxonomy (NCBI): domain Eukaryota; kingdom Metazoa; phylum Chordata; class Actinopteri; order Cypriniformes; family Cyprinidae; genus Carassius; species Carassius carassius. The sequence continues at coordinate 11,802,727 of NC_081796.1, forward strand.
TTTGTAATGTTGGGAATAGACTTTTTTTTTCTTTTCCTGAGAGCGTGAGAGAGAGACAGTTGTGCACAAAACAGATAAAGGCTGAAAGTTACAAAGGACAAGCTATGACAGAATGACGTTAGCAGGCATGAGGTAAAGTTCAAGTCAAAGGGAAATTAGAAAAACACATTCGTTGGACGTGTCTGTGCCAGAAACCATTATAATAACAGAACAGCAAATGTTGTCAAATGTTCCTTGACCACAGGCGGCACAACAGGGGACATTCAAATACTGCAGTCAAAAACAAGTAATGAACCACATCTAACTAGTTTTTCATTGCACGAATTCTATGACTAACTAAGGAGAGCATTGTCTGTCCATGTCATGTTGGTGGTGTGAGAGTTTGTATTTTTAGTTAGTAGTTTCCTAGTAGTTATTCAGCTCAAATCAGTTAATTATTGATTCAATTCAATTCAATAACAGTGTCAATGTTGCGAAATTCATGAATTATAAACAAGTCTGATTCACCTATAAGCAGCTATACAAAAGACAAAAAAAAATGTTAGTCGAGGGACCAGTTCTCCTCTGGCCTAAGTGAACAAGCAGTGTGATATTGATCGGGATAAGATGGCTTTAGGTGGGAAGGAAGAGTTGTAGTTTGTCCAGCAGGTTTTGTCCAGATGTGCCGTTTGATCAGACTTCCCAGTACATTTAAGATGGACTGATTTGCTAGAATGAATCAGACATTCCAACAAAACATATGAGAGAAGACCATTTAGCACAAACCAATTCAGCAGAATTTACCATTCACTTGCTCATAAAACTGCACAAAGATAGTAACATTAAAAACAGCAATGCAATACTTACTTTTAATCAGTTTTAGTCAATTACTCCCCATCACATGGGTATGGACACGTATCAGTGATAAGTAACCACAAGCATGTACTGCATGTGTGTTTGAGATACAGTACATAAAATTATTACATCATTCTTGAGTAAAGTCATGAGAAGATCCTAATAGAAAACAGTGACACAGATAAACCGAATCCTGTCAGAGAAATCAATTTAGCCTACACATTTTTACATTGCCCACAGCTGATGTGGCAACGTGATTATTCATGATTTACAATTATGGAGTCATTTGAAGAAAATTCTGGGGATGATCAAGAATGTTAACAGCAACTGAGACATCTGTGGTATGCAGAAAAATAACTTAACATCATTCAAGCAGGGTTAGGAACACACACAGACACACTTAAAACAACAAAAATACACTCACATATAATTCCAGTAAACCCAATTATGCAAACCATATCCCCTTTTTACATCCGTGTTTCTCTAGTAATTTGCAGCTTTTTAGCATTAACTGGAAAACAAGCTTGAATTTCTCAACTTGAAGATTGAGAAGCAACAAAGTTCTCTTAAGCAACTGGTAAAATTAATAATATGATTAACCAGATACATCCAAATTTGTTTAAATAATAGTTGTTTATATGGCAATTATATTTACCAGAAGCAATTCTGAAACACTCTGGCTCCACTTCAGAATTCATGGATCTGTACCAAGTTCATAACATCTTTACGGTGACTTGCTGATGTTCACATCCATAACCAGGGTCATGGGAAAGTTCAGATTAAAAGTCATCTTTTTGACAAAAATCAAAGATAAGTGCAACAGTATATTTTGAAATCGCATTGTTTCTGCGATGTTAGACATCAAACTGTCGGCTTGTGAATCTTTCAGGAATGGGACACTCCTTAGTAAAGATTGATCAACTGTTACACCAACATGCAAAAAGCAGCTATTTCTTCAGTACAGAATATGTATGGGTGGAGTGGGTTCACCTTGTACAGAGACTTTAAATGAATTATAACAGGTGAGAGAATATCTCAAACATCTTAAAGCTTGAGGCTAAAACTGTTATGTAAAAACTCACATTCCATCTTATTTGAAATACGGGCTTTCGGTTAAAATTAATAATGCTTTGGAACAGAATATTCTCCAATTAAAAACTCTTAAAATGTAATGTAGGAGTATGATTAAAATGGATATGTAATGATTGGCTTTCTGTAAGCACAGTCTCAAATCACTGGTCATGCTTTCATTATCCTGTAGTTTACACTCCAATTTCAACTTAATGACTAGAAATTCCTTAGTAGCAATATTTTAGAGAGAGAGAAAATAGCATTTTGTTGACCATTGCAATGCTACACATTTTGAAACCACAGATTTCAGTGTTCTCAAGTCAAAAGGGAGTAATTGCATCATATCCACATCAGCAGGACAGTAAGAAAAACACACAATCAAAGAGGATGTAAAACTTAACTCGGACCTAAAATATACATATAGATATCCTTGCAGTAGAACTTTCTAAATATTTCTTGTCCGGTCCTGTATTAAAAGACATTGCCAACCTCAAATAAAATGACCATATAAGGAGCTAAATCACAAATTATAATTCAAATACATCTTCATAGGAAACAAAATAAGATATTGTTAGTCAATGAATAAAATAAAACTCAAGCAAAGCATCTTTCTTCACCTTTTGTACAGGATACTAAATGTCTACCTACATCATCTGTTTTGTCTAAACAGGTGATGCCATTCAGCTCTTGGGAATCAGCTGCTACCGTCTTTCAACATTCTGGCAGCCTGTCATCAACCACTCACAAGTCTAATTGCAGTGAGACAGAGAAAGAGACTAAGGGAAAGTTTATCTCAGAAATTACCGCTCACTTAAACAAGTTCTGTCATGAAAGCACTTCAAACTGCTTTAACAGGCTGTTAAAGAACTTGCTTCTGGAACCCTGTATGCTATAGTGCCAGTGAGAGACAGATTTCTCAATGAAGCTACAGGGAGACTGAGATACAGTTGTTCCTAATAACGTCAGTCTCACAGTGTGTGTGTGTGTGTGTGTGTATACACACACACACACACACACACACACAGTGCAGGAAACTTTATGTTGTTAATTATTACTGACCCTTATATGTTATAAATCGGAATGACTTTCATCTATGCAACAGAATAGGAGACATTTTGAAGAATATTCATGCTGCTCTTTAGTAGTAAGTAGTAAAAGTAGTTATTTTAAGTAGTAAAAAAATAAATACATACACAAAATGATTTATTTACTTATTTTAGATTTTTTTTTTTTACTTCAATATTTTAGACGTGCAAGGCAGCTACAAAATGTCTCATGTCATGGCATGTACAGTAACATATTCATTCCTGTATGATAGTGTCACAAAGAGCCTGATAAAACTTTTTTTTTTCACCTGATCAAATAACTGAACCGCCACTCAACAATAAAACAAACCATAAAGCAGAACCATAAAACTGTTGAATAAGAGAGAAGGAAATGTTCATTATGTTTTATTATTTTACAACCAAAAGTAATACAATAAGGCTTTTCATCTCTTTTATGGTTTCCATGTATGTACTGTAAGATAGTCGGGAAAAAAAATGTATCACTGATCAAAGGTTTAACCTATTTTTAAGGTAAAAAATCATATGTCAATATATGCAATATATTAAAATGTAGCCCCATATGATTACACATTTTGAGACACTCTATGATGCCATGAGGACATATTGCACTAATACTTTAGCAAATTTACTTGTATACCAGAGTTTGCAAACTTTAAATTATACAGCTCTTTACAAATTTGTTATCCCTTAACGTGTGTAAAATGCAATTTCAAAATTCATATGCCTCAACAATGTGTATGAGGGGCTGAAGGGTGTAAAAGCATGATGTGAAAAGAGATAGTGTTGCAAAGACATGCTGGCTGTGCAATATTCCTGGGATGTTGATGATGTTGATATCAGGAATGTGTATGAAGGGGAGAGGCTGTTTTAAAAAAAGGGCCAACCTGACATGTTCACACACACACACACACACACACACACACACACACACACACATTAAGCCTCTCATCAAAAAACCTCAACTTGACCCCAAAGAACTAGTTAATTATAGACCAATCTCGAATCTCCCTTTTCTGTCCAAGATACTAGAAAAGGTGGTATCCTCACAATTATATTTCTTCTTAGAGAAAAATGGTGTATGTGAGGATTTCCAGTCAGGATTTAGACCGTATCATAGTACTGAGAGTGCTCTCCTTAAAGTTACAAATGACCTGCTCTTATCATCTGATCGTGGGTGTATCTCTCTATTGGTTTTATTGGATCTTAGTGCTGCGTTTGACACAATTGACCACAACATTCTTTTGCATAGACATGAACACTTTGTTGGCATTTATGGAAGTGCATTAGCATGGTTTAAATCGTACTTATATAACGGCCATCAGTTCGTAGCAGTGAATGAAGATGTATCATATCGATCACAAGTGCAGTATGGAGTACCTCAAGGCTCAGTACTAGGGCCGCTACTCTTCACGCTTTATATGTTACCCTTGGGAGATCTCATCAGGAAACATGGTGTTAGCTTTCACTGTTATGCTAATGATACTCAGCTCTATATTTCTTCGCGGCCCATTGAAACACACCAATTTGAAAAACTAATGGAATGCATAGTCGATATAAAAAACTGGATGACGAGTAATTTCTTACTGCTAAATTCTGAAAAAACAAAGGTGTTAATTATAGGGCCTAAAAACTCTGCTTGTAATAACCTAGAACACTGTCTAAGACTTGATGGTTGCTCTGTCATTTTTTCGTCATCAGTTAGGAACCTAGGTGTGCTATTTGATCGCTATTTGTGTCGCTGTTGGACAGTGTTTTCTCTACTTCCTGTTGGCCTTCTGTAGCAAATCGTAGCTCCGTGTAGCTGTTTTTATTTTATTTTTTCTCTAGAATCTTTATCTTATTATCACTCTCTGTTTTTTAAAGTGGTAAAATCTAACTTAATTCACACCATATTTCTGATATTATCGATCAATCTTATCAGATTAACTTTGATCGTTCACTTTTATTTTATTTCCATGAGTGCAGTACACCTGCAAAGCGTTAGCACTCGTTAGCTTGTCATTAGCGTCTTCATTCGAACCTATCGCTGTATTCTTTTCTCCTCTCGCTCCAGTTTTTCACAAGTTCATCAAACAACCGCAGTAAGAAGTTTCATCAAGCACGGTGAGTAATGGCTTCTCCTATCATTGTTTCTTGCACCTCTTGCCACATGTACAGTTTATCTATCTCTGTCGCTGATGAGGGATTCACATCTGATAAATGCAGGGAAATAGTTAGGCTGACAGAGAAGATTTCAGAATTAGAGACGCATCCAAACTTTAATTGAGGACAGTAAGAATGTTAGGGCTCTAGATATGGCTTTGGATGCGTCTAGCTCAGGGATTCCTGTACATTGTTCGGTTCCTGAAACAGAGCCCTTGCAGCAGGGCAACTGGGTGACGGTGAGGCAGCGTAGTCGTGGGTCAAAACACCGCTCTTCTGTTCCGATCAAAACATTAAACAGGTTCTCCCCACTCAGTGATGCACCCACTGAGAGACCTGATGAAAGTGCTCTAGTTATTGGTGATTCTATTGTACGGAACGTGAATATAGAGACACCAGCCACCATAGTCAAATGTTTACCGGGAGCCAGAGCGCCTGACATCTTGGCAAATTTAAAAGTGCTGGCTAATGCTAAACGTAAATACAGTAAGATTGTTATTCATGCCGGCGCTAATGGTGTTCGACTTCGCCAGTCGGAGATCACTAAAAATAACATTAAAGAGGTGTGTGAACTTGCAAGCACGATGTCAGACACTGTAATATGCTCTGGTCCCCTCCCTGCTTACCGTGGTGATGAGATGCATAGCAGATTGTCATCACTCAATGGCTGGATGTCTAAGTGGTGCCCACAGAATAACATAGGTTTCATAGACAATTGGATAAGCTTTTGGGGCAGACCTGACCTGCTTAAAAGAGATTGTCTTCATCCCTCCTGGGGTGGCGCCACTCTTCTCTCTAGAAATTTGGCAAATAGTCTTCGTGTTTATACTTGACTAACTGGGGCCCAGGTCAGGAAGCAGACAGACTGGCTAAACCGACCGTCTGCTAGCCGCCTCCTGTCACAGAGGTCAGTTAATTCTCAGCACATAGAGACTTTTTCACCTAGATATCACACTATAGAGACTGTGTCTGTTCCCCGAACTAGAAAATACAAAAAACGTCCTAACCAAGTTAAGATTAACAATTTAATTGAGGTTCAACAAATACAAAACAGAAGCAATATGGATAAACAAATGATGAAGCTTGGCTTATTGAATATCAGATCCCTTTCTACGAAAACACTTTTTGTAAATAATATGATCACTGATCATAATATAGATGTACTCTGTTTGACAGAAACCTGGCTAAAACCTGATGATTACATTATTTTAAATGAGTCCACCCCCCAAGATCACCGTTATAAACATGAGCCGCGTCTAAAAGGCAAAGGTGGAGGTGTTGCTTCAATTTATAACAACGTTTTCAGGATCTCTCAGAGAGCAGGCTTCAAGTATAACTCATTTGAAGTAATGGTGCTTCATATAACATTATCCAGAGAAACAAATGTTAATGATAAGTTATGTTTGTACTGGCTACTGTATACAGGCCACCAGGGCACCATACAGACTTTATTAAAGAGTTTGGTGATTTTACATCCGAGTTAGTTCTGGCTGCAGATAAAGTCTTAATAGTTGGTGATTTTAATATCCATGTTGATAATGAAAACGATGCATTGGGATCAGCATTTATAGACATTCTGAACTCTATTGGTGTTAGACAACACGTTTCAGGACCTACTCATTGTCGAAATCATACTCTAGATTTAATACTGTCACATGGAATTGATGTTGATGGTGTTGAAATTATTCAGCCAAGTGATGATATCTCAGATCATTATTTAGTTCTGTGCAAACTTCATATAGCCAAAATTGTAAATCCTACTTCTTGTTACAAGTATGGAAGAACCATCACTTCTAACACAAAAGACTGCTTTTTAAGTTATCTTCCTGATGTATCCAAATTCCTTAGCATATCCAAAACCTCAGAACTTGATGATGTAACAGAAACTATGGACTCTCTCTTTTCTAGCACTTTAAATACAGTTGCTCCTTTACGCTTAAGGGAGGTTAAGGAAAACAGTTTGACACCATGGTATAATGAGCATACTCGCACCCTAAAGAGAGCAGCCCGAAAAATGGAGCGCAGCTGGAGGAAAACAAAACTAGAGGTATTTCGTATTGCTTGGCGGGAAAGTAACATATCCTACAGAAAAGCATTAAAAACTGCTAGATCCGATTACTTTTCTTCTCTTTTAGAAGAAAACAAACATAACCCCAGGTATTTATTCAATACAGTGGCTAAATTAACGAAACATAAAGCCTCAACAAGTGTTGACATTTCCCAACATCACAGCAGTAATGACTTTATGAACTACTTTACTTCTAAAATCGATACTATTAGAGATAAAATTGCAACCATTCAGCTGTCAGATACAGTATCATATCACACAGTGCACTATAGACCCCCTGAGGAACAGTTCCACTCATTCTCTACTATAGGAGAGGAAGAATTGTATAAACTTGTTAAATCATCTAAACCAACAACATGTATGTTAGACCCTATACCATCTAAGCTCCTAATAGAGGTGCTTCCAGAAGTCATAGATCCTCTTCTGACTATTATTAATTCCTCATTGTCATTAGGATATGTCCCCAAAACCTTCAAACTGGCTGTTATTAAGCCTCTCATCAAAAAACCACAGCTTGACCCCAAAGAACTAGTTAATTATAGACCAATCTCGAATCTCCCTTTTCTGTCCAAGATACTAGAAAAGGTGGTATCCTCACAATTATATTCCTTCTTAGAGAAAAATGGTATATGTGAGTATTTCCAGTCAGGATTTAGACCGTATCATAGTACTGAGACTGCTCTCCTTAGAGTTACAAATGATCTGCTCTTATCATCTGATCGTGGGTGTATCTCTCTATTAGTTTTATTGGATCTTAGTGCTGCGTTTGACACAATTGACCACAAAATTCTTTTGCATAGACTTGAACACTTTGTTGGCATCAGTGGAAGTGCATTAGCATGGTTTAAATCGTACTTTTATGACCGCCATCAGTTCGTAGCAGTGAATGAAGATGTATCCTATCGATCACAAGTGCAGTATGGAGTACCTCAAGGCTCAGTACTAGGGCCGCTACTCTTCACGCTCTATATGTTACCCATGGGAGATATCATCAGGAAACATGGTGTTAGCTTTCACTGTTATGCTGATGATACTCAACTCTATATTTCTTCGCAGCCCGGTGAAACACACCAATTTGAAAAACTAATGGATTGCTTAGTCGATATAAAAAACTGGATGACAAGTAATTTCTTACTGCTAAATTCTGAAAAAACAGAGGTGTTAATTATAGGACCTAAAAACTCCGCTTGTAATAACCTAGAACACTGTCTAAGACTTGATGGTTGCTCTGTCAATTCTTCGTCATCAGTTAGGAACCTAGGTGTGCTATTTGATCGCAATCTTTCCTTAGAAAGCCACGTTTCTAGCATTTGTAAAACTGCATTTTTCCATCTCAAAAATATATCTAAATTACGGCCTATGCTCTCAATGTCAAATGCAGAAATGTTAATCCATGCTTTTATGACCTCAAGGTTAGATTATTGTAACGCTTTATTGGGTGATTGTTCTGCACGCTTAGTAAACAAACTACAGCTAGTCCAAAATGCAGCAGCAAGAGTTCTTACTAGAACCAGGAAGTATGACCATATTAGCCCGGTCCTGTCAACACTGCACTGGCTCCCTATCAAGCATCGTATAGATTTTAAAATATTGCTTATTACCTATAAAGCCCTGAATGGTTTAGCACCTCAGTATTTGAATGAGCTCCTTTTACATTATAATCCTCTACGTCCGCTACGTTCTCAAAACTCAGGCAATTTGATAATACATAGAATATCAAAATCAACTGCGGGCGGCAGATCCTTTTCCTATTTGGCGCCTAAACTCTGGAATAACCTACCTAACATTGTTCGGGAGGCAGACACACTCTTGCAGTTTAAATCTAGATTAAAGACCCATCTCTTTAACCTGGCATACACATAACATACTAATATGCTTTTATTATCCAAATCCATTAAAGGATTTTTAGGCTGCATTAATTAGGTAAACCGGAACCGGAAACACTTCCCATAACACCCTATGTACTTGCTACATCATTAAAAGAATGGCATCTACGCTAATATTTGTCTGTTTCTCTTTTGTTCCGAGGTCACCATGGCCACCAGATCAAGTCTGTGTCCAGATCAGAGGGTCACTGCAGTCACCCGGATCCAGTATGTATCCAGACCAGATGCTGGATCAGCACCTAGAAAGGACCTCTACATCCCTGAAAGACAGCGGAGACCAGGACAACTAGAGCCCCAGATACAGATCCCCTGTAAAGACCTTGTCTCAAAGGAGCACCAGGACAAGACCACAGGAAACAGATGATTCTTCTGCACAATTTGACTTTGCTGCAGCCTGGAATTGAACTACTGGTTTCGTCTGGTCAGAGGAGAACTGGCCCCCCAACTGAGCCTGGTTTCTCCCAAGGTTTTTTTTCTCCATTCTGTCACCGATGGAGTTTCGGTTCCTTGCCGCTGTCGCCTCTGGCCTGCTTAGTTGGGGACACTTCATCTACAGCGATATCGTTGACTTGATTGCAAATAAATGCACAGACACTATTTAATTGAACAGAGATGACATCACTGAATTCAATGATGAACTGCCTTTAACTATCATTTTTTCATTATTGACACTGTTTTCCTAATGAATGTTGTTCAGTTGCTTTGACGCAATGTATTTTGTTTAAAGCGTTATATAAATAAAGGTGACTTGACTTGACACACCCACACACACACACACACACACACACATTTCATATCTCGTGCCTCCCATGGGGCTGCTGATTGACAACAAACCTACAGAAGTTGCTGGTGTCATTCAAATGTGTATGACTCACAGAACAGACACTCTCTCTCACATTACTCCAGAGATCTGCACCCAAAAATGCGAGGGCTTTTTCTCAGGAGAGCAGCAGGATACTTAAGCAAACACCTACATGCTGTCTGTAGATGTCTAGAAGTAATAATTGAAATATTAAAGAGATATCATTTGGAGCTATGGGCTGAAATGCAGCAAAGATGAGTTACTCAGACATTGGATGTTGACAAGGTCATGAGCTGAGTGAATCTCAGTATAGGAAACATATTCATATCCCAGTGTTCTAAAGGTCATATGACAATATATACTATACTGTATGTATATAGTATGCATCTCTGTGTGTGTGTGTGTGTGTGTGTGTGTGTGTGTGTGTGTGTGTGTGTAATAAGTAACTCAATACTCTGTCACAGATTATTAAATGTTTGTTGTTGAAAGCAATCCATTAAAGAGATAAACTGGAATGAAACACAAGTGCAAAAGTCATAGGCTACATACAACGACATTCAACATATCTTCTGATGTTCATTCATGTGTATTTTATGCTATAACTAGCAGGTAGTGATCAGTTCACATTTGTACCACTTGAACATCTGTAAACCACTTGAAAATCTTATCATTGCTTCTTCTTTACTACTTTTATAGCATGAAATAAACATGAATGAACATGCCATCTCCACCACAGAAAGATGCCAATACACCATAGTTCAAAGACATTAATCTAACTCTCCTGTTTGAGTTGTGCGTCAAACAAAATGGCATATTTTGCTTTATGATTGGTCAAATCCCTTGTCAATCAAACTCTAGGTGAAGGGTGAAATCCCACCCTACATTCCAGATGCCATCACAATATGTAAGAAAAGATTATAGCAACTTCCGTTTCATGACGACTTTAAGTGTATTGGAGATCTTACCACAGTTCTTCTGGATTTAGTCTGTCTCAGTTTCTCTCTCTCTCTCTCTCTCTCCCTTCCTCTGTTGCATGCTGGGAACGAGTGAACGGAGTTTGGCGTGGCTGAGAGTTGTTGTGGTTGAGTGTAACTTTTCTCTTCTTTTTTTCTCTTTCTTGAATTGTGTTTGGTAAAGCAGTAGGTTTTTTTCTTTTTTTTCGGCTGACGTCGGTCAGGGAGTGGGGAAAATGGGGATAAATGTGGGTGATTTTTTAAAACTGACTATTAGACATGGCTGTAAGTGTATGCCTGATGCGTCTGTGTCGGTAGAAGATTGTTTATGAAATAAAGAGTTGTAAAAGTCAAAGTCTCTCTCTCTCTCTCTCTCTCTCTCTCTCTCTATATATATATATATATATATATATATATATATACACAGTACAGACCAAAAGTTTGGACACACCTTCTCATTCAAAGAGTTTTCTTTATTTTCATGACTATGAAAATTGCAGAGTCACACTGAAGGCATCAAGGGCTATTTGACCAAGAAGGAGAGTGATGGGGTGCTGCGCCAGATGACCTGGCCTCCACAGTCACCGGACCTGAACCCAATCGAGATGGTTTAGGGGTGAGCTGAACCGCAGACAGAAGCCAAAAGGGCCAACAAGTGCTAAGCATCTCTCGAGGAACTCCTTCAAGACTGTTGGAAGACCATTTCAGGTGACTACCTCTTGAAGCTCATCAAGAGAATGCCAAGAGTGTGCAAAGCAATAATCAAAGCAAAAGGTGGCTACTTTGAAGAACCTAGAATATAACATATTTTCAGTTGTTTCACACTTTTTTGTTATGTATATAATTCCATATATAATTCCACATGTGTTAATTCATAGTTTTGATGCCTTCAGTGTGAATCTACAATTTTTATAGTCATGAAAATAAAGAAAACTCTTTGAATGAGAAGGTGTGTCCAAACTTTTGGTCTGTACTGTATATATATATATATATATATATATATATATATATATATATATATATATATTAGGAGTGTAACGGGACATGTATTCATACCGAACCGTCACGATACAGACATCACAGTTCAGATCATACAGTCAGTCATAGGCGATCAGTCCAGAGGGGGGCTATAAATCTGAACCTGGTTTTATTTTGCCGGATCTCTATTCTGAAATTGCACACAAATGGTGTTGCAATCATTTCCCCAATTGCAATTTGTGTGGAATTTTTATGAAGTCTGTATAGAGGAGAAAATACCGTAAAAAGCAGATCAAGCTTACTGTTCGCATTGCTTGAAATATAAGACAAATATGTGGGGGTTTATATGAAAGTATCTCTGAGAGGAATTGGCCATCTTCAGAAATGTTTCGATGGCATTTTCTAAAATACATATTAGTGTTTATAAGTGCAGTTGCTGAAACTACATATTGCTGCTGTTCCATAAGCGCCACCTGGTGTCAGATAATAAATTAGCATTTTCATTCAATTGGTCCACTGTTTTTGTTTTGTGCAGGTGTCTTATGTAGCATAATTTCACAAATCAAAAGTCAGATTATTCTGTATTTGCTTGAAATTATACAAATCTAATTAAAATCAATTAACAACTGCTCATGCAAAATGAGTGTGTAGCACTACTGTCTGTTCAAAATAAATTAAAAAACGAATTTCTTGTTACTGGAGCGTAATTCACTTTTTTTGTTCTCTGTGGTTCTGCAGGCTGAGACCAGTTCTGTCAGGTCAGCGTTGGAGTTGTAGAAACCTACTATTTATGGCACAGGCTGTGAAGGGAGTCAAGATTTTTTAACTTCCCCTATCCCGTGAAGCCTTGAATCAGGAGGTTTGTGAAAAAGAAGCAAAGAGACTAGGTGACGTATGCTCATATGCATGCATCCATGTGAGGCTGCCATTCTGTGGAACAGAGGAGCCAGCCATTCACAGCAAGCTCTTCATGCATTCATCTTTCATCGAAAGACCCTTGCTGAAATGTGATCCAACAGGAATTTGCGCCAGTCTCTCCCGTCCAATCACAGACAAGCAAATGCAATGGAGGACCATCAATGGTGAGGAAGGTCTCATTTATCGGCTTTCTGCTCATTCAACCTTGTGTCAAATTTCCCTTACACAGAGTTACAAAAATGATGGTCTGACCTCCCCAAAAGTGACATCCACTGAGAACAAATGAAAGCACTTACCTGAATGATTAAGAAAGATTAGTTAATACACATACATTACCATTCAAAAGTTGGTTCGGTAAGATTTTTCATTTTTGAAAGAAGTCTCTTAGGGTGACTAAGCTTCAATTATTTGATAAAAATCTAAATCTAAATCTTTTTTTTCACAGGGTTTGGAACATCCCCTTAGTTTGGAGGCCATTTGTTCTCACTTCATAGGCCAATTTATGCCATTTGGTACACATCACAAGAGAGAGAGATGGAAAGTTTGGATAATTTTACTAACTCGGATCTTTGAATCTCGTTCTTCAAAATGAACAGATTTTTTTTTTCAAGACATTCTGTTCATTTCAGCAGAATATAATTAAAATGTTACATTCTAATAACCAAATTTTACAACACATTTACTTACACTACGCTGATCAAATGGCACAACACATCTACTTACGAGGGCAAGTTATGAGAATAAGGGCAAGTTATGAGAAACAGAAATGATTAATTCATTGTTTCAGATTATGCAGTTGATTCGTTTCCCTCACCTCCTGGTCTACAGTAAGTCATTCGTTCTTTTGTCATGTCACATCCCCATTAACTGAAGCTATGCAGTCTGTACCAGAAACAGAATTGATTAGTTCACCTCTCGAGTCTTCGGGGGTTGGAGCTAGAAGGAATACAGCTATGGCCAGATTGTCCTACCAGGACATGCCCACATCAATATTGCGTAATTTTTTCAAGCTGAACAACAATTAATTACTGTATTTGCATTATTGTAAGGGTAGGTTTAGGGTTACGGTAGGTGTAGACGTTAATAAAGAACAATCTGATAGTTAGCTAATTAAATTTATTGTTATTTAATGGTAAGATTTTACATCACTTCTGGTAATAGCTGTATCCCTTCTAGACACAATAGAGTTTGAGTCTTTCGTACATCTTGTCACAGCCCAATAGGCTATGCAGTCCCGGAAACAGAACAGTTAATCTCTTCAGTCTTTGGGTTTGAGTCGTTTGTTCTTTTGTCTCGTGTCCGCTTTTCAATATCTTAAACAAACACAAACATTACATTATTAACTGTATGTTGTTATTATGTAGGTATATTTGCTTTACCAAAGTGATTTTTCTTCATTATATGGATAGGGCTTAAAGCCTTTACCAACTATTTATTATCAGATTCAATGTTAACCATCATGACAGAAATGTACAAATTATTAACTAATTTCTGTATAAAATACTGCTGTCATGTCACGTGACAAAAGAATGAATGACTCAAAGACTCGGGAGGTGAACTAATAATTTCTCTTTATGGTACAGACTGCATAGCCTCTAATCTATAGGGCTGCCACAGGATGAATAAAACGACTCGAACCAAAAGACTCAAGAGGTAAACCAATCATTTCTGTTACTGTAAAGAATCAATAGGATGTTGCACATATGTGGTCAACACAAAATAAACAAATCCTTCTCTGCGACAGCTCAATTGCAGTGATAACTGATATTAAAGATAAGTTCAAATTGAATGAATCATTCATGAACGACACATCACTACACTCCGCACACGTACGCACACAGATACTTTCAGGAGCACAGAATTTTTTTTATGTTGTTGTGTAACTTTTATTAATAAAATAGATTCACAAATGAATCTCTACGTTTTACATATTTCTAAATAAACATTGCTGTTTTTTAAGTAATTATACTCTTTACTGGTAGTAGAGAGATGCGGATAATTCACACACCCCCAATCTTTCTCCCTTTCTCATTAATTCATTCAAAACAAATGCTATATTCATCCAAATAAATGTAATTTTACTTTGCTACTTCTATCAAGCTGTAACTGATGTCATTTTGTGCTGCAATAAATCGATGTAACTAATCAGTTTTGACAAGTTGGCAAGTACAACAGACTACAAAACTTATTAAAAATGACAAAACAATTATTGAAAAAAAGATGTTTATTATTCATTCAACCAAAGAGGACTGGTTATCGGCAGATGCTAATAATCTCAAAACTGGCTTCTACGTATCGATTTGAACTTTCACTAATGGTTTATTTTTGTAACAGCAAACTGCACATACATAATCAAACAAAAGAAGCATCCATAACCAATTTATCAAATTGCAGTTATCATTTGTAATGTAAAAAAAACTGTTTATTTGGAATTAAAATCAATTTGAGAATAGTAGTTTAGCGTCGTTGCAATAAGTTGCAGAAATTAAATCAGTTTCATCATCCGTCCAGCTGAATCTTATATATAGATATACAAAACATCTTAGAAATGCATTTATTTATGTGGAAAAAATACAGAGCCCTGATGCTGAGTACAGGCTAACTCCAAAAACCAAAGCATTCCTTACCCTCTTCCACCTCTTTATGCCTACTGTTTAAAACCCAGCTGTCCGCAGGAAACAGCAGATCTTCATCTCTTCACAGCAAAGCAGCAGAGTTGACTTTGATGGCAAGGAGCTGTCAGCTCACATGGGGCAGAACTTGTAGGTCTTTTCCTGAAAAGTTTGGCATTCACTCGTGTCTCCGGTTTCAGGCTTCTATTGAGAGAACGACAGGCTGACTAGCAGCTGTCCTGAAGGTCTGTGAGGAAATGAAGGAAGCAAGTCATTAGTTTATGGGGATGAATAGGCATGACTAAGTGATAGAACAACATAGCATGTCTATTAATTAGGTTTCTAGAATTTCTACTGTGCTTTAGGGGGAGGAACATCTAATAACATCTTTTGTACATATCACTCTTGCTTAGATGGAAGAAACCTATACTTTACAACACTATTTGAAGTACTGAAAGGATTTGTTTCTTAAATTGCCCCACAGCTGTTTCAGCCATTTTCCTCACAGGTTTATTCATCATTGGAGGTTAGTTCCTGAAACTTACATTGCTCTTTGTTTCTTCTTGCTCCTTTCAACCTTTCTTTGACAGTTATCAGCAAAATGATGCTGTGTTCATTCCAGCTTTATTTACTGAGGCTTTACTAATGTGAGGTTTTATTTCATCTTTGATCTGTTTTCCTGTAAGAACTCAGTGAGACCTGAAGCCTTTCCTTAATTGAACTGCTAAAGCTTGAACAGGTTTGTCAGGACTTACTGATGCTCACGGAGTTCATTTATGTCACATTATCATGTATTTACCTTGTTTTAAATGTCAAAAAAATCATGTGATTAACCCTTGTGCACTGTTCGATTTCTGTGTACACCCTTTATGGAGCTGGTCAAAATGACCCTAATTACAATTCCTCAAAAATCACACTATGAAAAACAATAAAGATTCATGTACAAACTGTAAACTTATATTATCAACATTTGTCAAATATTCCCCCCAAAATATATCTGAAGATATGATTTAATGAAAATGTTTTTAATCCATTTTTTAAAACGGTTTTGTTTTGACAAAATTTGAAAATAATATGTTTAATTTGCATATTTTTTGCATACATTTTTTTTTCTTAGAACATCATAACTGAACAATTAAATGTAGCTGTATAATGAAAATATTTACTTTTCTTAAGTTGGCTGTTTTGTAAACTCATTTCATAAAGTCTAGAAGTTACTTTAGACATGATGAGCACACAGCAAGTGTGTGCTTTTGGCATATGAATTTCTTGCACTTCACACACATGGTGCTGGTTTTGCTGTCGCGCTTGGATGGGCACACCTCACATCTCTTCCGTTTTTTTCCATCATCTGTGTTCACTCCTTTATTTTCTGTGGGTCTGACTCCAGATGCATGTTTCTGCCCTCCATGTTCAGAATCTCTCTGGGTAGCTCAGGTTTGTCATTTGTAATTTGCCATTAATTTTGAACACCATGATTTAGCTTTTTGAAGTGTGTTTGGTTAGGGTTAGAGCACTTTTAGATAGACGTACACTTTAGAACTGGAGTTGATGCCCTGACATACATGAAATAAATGTTTTTATTTTGTGTCTGTACAGTTTCTTTTGAATAGCTGCCTATGAGAGTCAAATTGACCCGCGAACATCACAAACGTAATAGTAATTTTGCTTGTATATGTCAAAAAACACCAGCATGTTGAAACTTTGCATGCATGTCCATGATGATAAATGAGAAAAAGTCAAAAAAATATCAAGAAAAGAGAAAAGGTTTAATATTATTCCAGGTAGCTTGAAAAAATAAATAATAGGTCATTTTTACCATCGGTGGCTGACAAAATATTTTTCTGTATTGAAATAAGTGTGGAAATCCTAATTTTTTAGCTTCATAAAGTAGTAAAAAAAATACAATAACAAAATATAATCAAGAAATGTTATTATAATGGGTCAGTACAGTTTCCTTAGAGCATTAAAATATGCGGGTCAAATTGACCCGCGAACATCACAAACGTAATAGTAATTTTGTTTGTATATGTCAAAAAACACCAGCATGTTGAAATGTTCATGATGATAAATGAAAAAAAGTCACAAAATATCAAGAAAAAAAACATAGGTTAACCAGTATTTCCAACAACTAGAAAATCTAAACGGGTCAAATTGACCCGCAACATACCACAAGGGTTAAGGTAAAGGAGATACTGACCCACTAAGCTCCAGCTCAATGACAAGAAATATAATTTATTCTTGGGAAACAGTGTGTAATTTACTGTGAGAGCTTAAAAGAGTGGGTTAAACTTCAATTATACGTTCAGTGATTCAGACTGTCATCCTCACCTTGGAATTTTAAAACAGGTCAACACACGTTGCTATTTCATTCAGCTTTATTCACTCTGCTTTATTCACTCAACAAAGAGCCTGGGAAGTTGTTTAGGGAGATGACACACTCCAGTATATATTACTGCTTAGAAATATGTATATATTACTAAACTAGGCCTGTGCAGTGTAAACCCAATCACTGTGAAAACAGTTTCCTTATAATAACTCAACAAAAAGTGAGTTGTCCAACTTCTAGGTGTGCTGCTCTCAGTTGTGTGCGAGTACTGGGACTGGAACTGGAACTGCAAAGACTGCTCAAAGGAAGTCATTTGTGCAGCTGCAACCTATAAATTAGTGGTGTTAAACTTGGACAAGCATGTCAAACAACAAGTGTATTGCTTGAATAAAGCAATGTTTCTTGGAGTAGCACTGAGATATTCTGAGGGAGTGAATTCTGCATCCATATCTGATTATAGAGTATCAGAATCTGATCATCACTATAGATTATACAGCAACTGCTATTTGGGCATCTGCAGATTCAATCATTCCTATACATACTATATATATGATGCCAGGTCGATAGAAGGACAGACAGATTGATGGATGGATGGATGTATAGTGATGATTAGTTAAGGTATTCCACATATACTGTATGTGGTGGTTAAGCTGTTCTCTGTGGTTTTACAAGCATTGTTGTGTGGTTGCTGACTGGTCCAAGTCAAAAGAGCATATAAACACACCTTTCCCCTTGCAAAAGTTAGGTGTCAACTTTGTTTAGTCTGCACCATTACAGTGACAAGACTATCTAGGACCAGACTAACAACTTCCTGTCAGCCTCAGTTCAAGTTGGGTGAAAGTGCACCATCAACAGTTCAGACACTAGTGTTAAAGTGCATATCCACAACACATAAATTGTACGGTAGTACAGTATGTAAAGTCTACAGTTGTAGTAAATTAAAGTGTACAGTACTTTCGTCAACCTTTTTCTTGAAAAAAAGAAGCTTGCATATAATCTATAGCTGCAGATCTATTTGTTTGTAATGACACAGGAAGTGGGCCCGACACTAATAGCAAGAGCTGCCGGGAGAACATAAAGGACAGGATTCAGAAATGCTTTTGACAAACACATGCACATCCTCTCTTTAATGAATATAATGTGGATGTTATGACACAGTGGCTTATGATGTAGCCTGGAGGACTGTTATCACAGAATATCTCTGTTGTCTAAGCATGAATCTCTGAGAGGTGATTCAGGATCTACAGGCCATGTCCCCATCCATCTGTCCACTAAAATTAATTGTCTCTTCCGTTCATTACAGCGCTTCCTGACATTTATGTTTGATGCAAAAGAGACTTCAAATGAGTTTTCACTTTGTACACCATATGGCAAAAGTATGTGAACACTGAACAATCAAATATCATATGAGCTTGGTAAGCATTTCATTTCAAAGTAGTTGGTTCTCTCATACACTGTATATGAGAAAATATGAAAGCATGAAATTCTAAAGACAACAATGTTTCCAAAATCGAATAACTATGAATGAATACATTATTATATTGTCATTAGACTTTCCCACCTTCAATAATATGAACTGTATAAAGCTTTAAAACATTAATAATAAATAAAAAATGTTAGTGTTCAAAATAATATAAAAAAATTATAGTAAAAATAAATACTACTGTAAAAATAATACTGTAATTAGAGTAAAATGGTTTATATATATATATATATATATATATATATATATATATATATATGTGTGTGTGTGTGTGTGTGTGTGTGTGTGTGTGTGTGTGTGTCTGTGTGTGTGTGCAATAAAATAAATGCACTACATTTTTGTGTTAAATATAATTTATCAGTATCTTATGCTAACATACTAACTTTGACAGCCCTAAAATTTCTCTGAAACTTTTTCGTGGACCACCAGACATCACATGAAGTCTCCTGGGACCCTAATTTGAAACCCCCCTCCTCTAGAATTTCATTGTATGGTGTTGGAGTTAAAATGGTATTGTCTGCAATTAAGGGATAATATCCACATGCTTTTGACCATGTAATGTATAACCGGATTAGCATTTAACAGAATGGAAAATAGAAGAGAAACAGCAATGGTGAAATATGGTGAGAACATGCATCATCATTTGTCACAAGTTTATCTAATGTGTAAAATGAATTGCTACAGGTATCTACCCGTCTCTTTAAATAAATTTGCGACTGATGGCACAGTGTTTGAAAATGCCCCTCCATCCTTTGGAGCACATGCCATCCTCTTTTACTGATCAGTTGAGCTGATCAGTGTTTTAGTGGGAGCAGCAGATGATGTGCCATGTAATTTCTCACTCCACTACTCCCTGTCAGGATGTGTTGAGGAGAAAGTCCTCTGACATAAATGATCAAACTTCTTGATTCAACTCCCTGGCTTTCCAAATTTAATCTTATGCAAATCATCACAGGTTATATTGTATTGTGAATGTTAGCAGAGGAGAGAATTATAATGATATGATATTGTATGCTTAATCTAGTTGCACTAATTCATATGTTTCCTATTGATTGCAGTGTTTTAGAAAAACCAAATAATTTTATGGTGTCAGAATCCCAAGTCTCAGTTCAATTTTATTATTACCCTTATTCAACAGTAGATAGGGAGACATTTTTTTTGTAACATTTACAGTATTTACACATTAGTGAAAGTGACATTCAGCCAAGTATGGTGACCCATACTCAGAATTTGTGCTCTGCATTTAACCCATCCGAAGTGCACACACACAGAGCAGTGATAACACACACACACACTGTGAACACACACCCGGAGCAGTGGGCAGCCATTTATGCTGCAGCGCACGGGGAGCAGTTGGGGGTTCGGTGCCTTGCTCAAGGGCACCTAAGTCGTGGTATTGAAGGTGGAGAGAGAACTGTACATGCACTCCCCCCACCCACAATTCCTGCCGACCCGAGACTCGAACTCACAACCTTTCGATTGCCAGTCCGACTCTCTAACCATTAGGCCACGACTTCCCTGCTTAGCTCACTATACAACTGTGTACAGTTATTATCTGAAACAAAGCTCTATTCATAATGCCATTTTAACTAATAATGCTTCTTCCAGTGAACTTTCTCCAACACTTATAGCATAAACTGCTTCTAAATCCTCCTAAATTCACATCCCATATCCCATTACGATGCATTCTGGGCACTGCACTATTATTAAATGCACATTAAGTTATTCAGAATTTTTTTTATATTTCAAAGCATTATTTATTTATTTATTTTTACATACAATGGATATACCATGGTGGTCTTTGAATTACCTTAGTATACCATATAATGTCAAATGTGTATGGTAATCATACAGTACCATAATAATATACCAAAGTACTATGGTATTGCAATCTAATACCATTACTTTACCAACAAAGTCAAAGTCAAAGTCACCTTTATTTATATAGCGCTTTAAACAAAATACATTGCGTCAAAGCAACTGAACAACATTCATTAGGAAAACAGTGTGTCAATAATGACAGTACTGCCATAGTTTTTATTGTAACAGATAAAAGATGAATATACAAAATAAACTTTAACATGCAACAGAAAACACAACATCAAAATATATAGACAGAATATGTATAAAAATATATAATTTTTTTTTTTTTTTAATGTATATGTGTGATGTGATGTGACGTCTACTCCTATAACAACACACTCAGCCATACAGACACATCTAATTTTCAGAGCAGTGGAGAGGACACAGAATTCAGAGATGATGACACTACGAGACCACAGATGCTATGCTTCACTGCAGTTTTGGGATGGGCTGGGGCTCAGTGCTCTATTTTAAGTTTGTCCTGACCTCAGAACCTAGTTTGAAAGCATTGTGCAAAATTACAACAGACCAAAGTCTTGCAGTGCAAACACATTTGATTTCTGTCAGAATACCTGGAGTAATCTGAAACTGTCCTCACTTTGCTTCACTTTCTCTTTCAGAAATTAACAAACTGATCTCTTCCTCCTCATTTTTCACGGTCTGCCTGTAAGGGTTTGTCAGAAACGGAGAGGTCACAAGGGTCACTGAGAGTTGTCAGGGTGTTTTGATCAAGCCAAACCAAGGGAAAACATGGACAGAAAAAAGTCTGCTCATCAAAGATATGTTTACTTTTATAGTTAATCATTATTTTATAATTATTATTATTTTTTTTTAAATCAAATTTAATGTTAATACAACTGGATAAATTATCAAAAAATTTTAAGAATCCAAATTTCTATTGTTTGTGCACATATTCCCGATATTCATTTATCCAGCACTTCTCTCCACTGAGCTTTTGTCTAACTGACCTGTTTAGAGGTGAGTGCAAAGAAAATACTTCATTCATTTCTCCTGGAGCCTTTGAACGCTCCCACAAGAGCACTAAATATTTACTTGAGGTGCCTCTGTTTGTTTAAAGTTGGGAGACACACCAGGGATGCTGAAGGGGCCGGTTGGGGGAACTTGGGACAAAACACCTCTTTGCTTATGATGACTGCCAGACCACCAGGTTGGTCTTGCCTGTCTTCCTTTGAGCACCATTTTTCCTCCTTTTGAGGGCATGAGGGATTGAATACTACAGGCCTACACTAACATATTTCTCTCTTTTCAAGGTATCCATACTGAGCCTACTGTTATAGTTTTAGCTGGTCTTAAGATTGTAAGTTTCACAGTCACGGTATGGATTTCAAGAGCTAAACAATAAATATTGCTTTCATCCAAATGATCAAAGGGGTCAAAAAAGCAATATGATGCTTTTTTAAAGATAATTAGTTTGTGTATTTGATGTAACAGAATATGTTGACATGCTTTAATGTTCAAAAAACACATTTATTGTAGGTTCTTTATGCCCCGCCTGTCTTAAACATGTCGTTTTCTACAAAGTCCCTCATTCAGACAAGAGCAATCTACTCTGATTGGCCAACTGACCCAGTGCATTGTGATTGGCCAAACACCGCAAGCACTCGTCGGAAATGTAATGCCCCTTTCCATTATCACGAGCTTCATCTTTAAAAATAAATGTAAAGACAGTTAATAATGTCCTTAGTTTTACCATCAGTTCAAGCCTGAAAGGGGAACAGAGTGGTGTGACAGACACAGTGATGAAAATAGCCTACAATGCCAGTGTCTTTTTCTATAATGTGGGGCAGTTCCAACTTTGCAGGGACAGTCTGGCGCTTATGACTTAGAGCCTGTAAGTAAATTTTTTATATTTAAAGAATTTGCCGCTGAAGACTCACGTGAGTTTTGAGCAGTGTAGTGTAGCGCTTGTTGTTTGTCGTTCCTCTGATCACAAATGCAATAATCTGTAATTATGTTCCCACTGGATGCAGCAAATGCCTAATTTATAATGTGTTTTATTGTTTTTGTCTAGTTGCTAATCACAACGCACTGGATAGCTGCCCAATCAGCACACACCTCGCTATTAAGAATGATGAGCTTTGTAAAAAATGGAGGTGTTTCAGAAAGGCGGGGCATAGAGGAGAAACAACAATGTACATTATGTGGAAAATAAAGTTGTTGTTTTTACCTTAAACTGCACTTAACACATTGAATTACACTAAATACACAAAATAATGTTTTTTTTTAGCAGCGTCATATGAACCCTTTAAGATAAAAATGGCTGTCAAGTGAAGTAAAACATGAGTCAATGGCTGTAAAACTGTTTTAACAAAAACAAAAATAAAAAATAAATATTAAGCTGTAACTAAGGAATAAACAACCAATTTATATTTTTGCTGCATATGCTACAAATTCAAACATGCATAAATGGCGGTCAACATGTCCCCTCCTGACTGCTTGCTCCGCTGACTGTCTACCCGCTGCCGAGCTCTGCCTGGATCTGGTTTTGCTGAGCGGTGCCAGCCTGAGTTATTTTCTGTTCATTGCCTGTTCATTCTAGGGCTGTGCAATTAATAGAAATTGCCATAAAATCACGATTTGAGCATGCGCGATTTCTAAATGGCTTTATAGCACGATTTTCTGCGGACCTGAACAAAACAGACTGGGCATGTGCCAAACTCCAGGTTCACACACTGTCTGTGATGCGCCTTTTACCGAGTCGATGTTAACGGATCAGAGCATTCACACTGCACGCAATAAAAGGCTAGAAATAAAAAAAATTATAACTAGCACATGAGAATAGAGACAGTTGTGAGTGCACAGGACGCAGTTTAAAGTGAGAGGAGACACGTTTTAAGTGCTTGCACTCTCTCCGCGCTAGAGCAGCGTGTATCTGCAAGTACGTCTGGTTTTGTGACAGAGCAAAGGAAATCTGCATGCGAACGGAGAGATTCGCGCTCGCACATTATTTTAATGTGCTCTCGCTGCTGCTTCTGCATCGCTTGCACATACTGCAAATGGACTACGTGTGAACCTGTATAATGTATAATAAAAAAATATATTTCAACACCTGAGAGGCACCGCTACAATTAATGAGCTCTATGAACAATGCATGGCAAAAAAAAAAAAATTCCCTGGACACTGGATCTGGATTTATTTATTTATATTTTTTTGCCATAAGTCTATACATTTTGTTACACCTTTACTATAGTGATTATTTTGACTTATGTCTGTTCTAGAGATGTTACAACTTTTTGATAAAGCTCTAATTGGTTTTCTTTCGGAAATATGTTATATGAAAAATCATCCTGAATGCATTTATGACTGTAAAGCATATCCGTGTGTGTCAAAATTGTGATTAAAATCAAAATCTCAAAATTATCAAAGAAATCGCGATAGTTTTTTTTTTTTTTTTTTTCATATCGCACAGCCATACTGTAGTTCATTCAGTGAATACAGTTAACAATCTAGCTTCTGAGTACTAAGTTATCAACCCAACAATAGCAGGGTCAGTAAATTTTTTTTGCAGTGGGCCGCGCAAACATGTGTTTGGTTGTGTGGGCCGCGAGGTGAAAAAGGTTGGGAACCAGTGTTCTATATAAAGAAAACTGACCAACACAATCTACAAAAAGCAGCGCAAATTGGCAAAATGGGTTAAGACATGCTTTTTTGAGAATTAAATAATGGCACAGATACATAGATTGGTGCTCCCCTGCCCACCCTTCAAGAACTGTATACATCCAGAGTGAGGAAAAGTGCTCAGAAAATCACTCTGGATCCCTCTCATCCAAGTTACCCCATCTTTGAACTTTTGCCATCTGGCTGGCGCTTCAGAGCCACAAATACCTGGACAGTCAGGCACAAGAACAGTTTCTTCACCCAGGCAGTCTATCTCACGAACAGTACAATGTTCCCCACTTACGCAATAAAAATATCCTTATATTATTTGTTACCCCTCCATCCTAGTACATCTCTGCATCTTACTCAATCCTATTCCATTATCATCTATAGCACAACTGTTTATACAGTTTATTTATTTTTGTGTTTGTGTTGTTGTCTCTGTGCACTGGAAGCTTATGTCACTAAAACAAATTCCTTGTATGCGCAAGCATACTTGGCAATTAAGCTCTTTCTGATTCTAATTCTGGAAACTGACTGCCACAAACCATTGGAAATCATGTTGCATCATTTATTCAAATACTCACCATCCCATTATTTTTGCATCTGAAAGAGAATCTCCTGCAAATGTATATGTAATAAGGTCAACTGCAAAAATATTTGTCCACGACTTTTCAATGCTGTTTTTATTTGTATTTTTTACTTAGTAAATTCTGACAGTTTTTTAATGCCAAAAGTTTGCATCTTCTTTAAAGTAAAAAATTAACAAAAATGATCCCATTTACTTCCTTAGTACAGGTTCTTGGTCTTATAGAACTTAGAGTAGTAGCATATTTAATTTTTGACAGGACTGAAATTATAGACTTTCTTTCTCATAAAAACTCTCAGACAAAAAACTTCATAAAACAATTTTTAAAAATGTCGGTTTTGAAATTTAAATAATCTAGGACCTTATACAGACTACAAATCTATCCCTCACAGCCTCATTTTCATCCACATGAAATTCAATATGGCATCCACACTGACTAAAGTCCATTGTCCATGATTCATTGGTGCACATTATAACAAAAACAAATATATATATATATATATATATATATATATATATTACAGCCCTTTTGCTCCAATCTCGTGTCTCCCCTATGAAATATCCATTGATGAATAAAATACATTCCCACCCTTTTATTTTCTCTTTGAATACCCAAATCCATGCAGAAATACTGAATAAAGTGGGTTACAAAGTCCTATTTATATTGACTTTAGGTAAAGTTTAACATTTGCTTTGAGGTACTGAAATAATATGTGTTAAGTATATGGTACATATCTTCATTAAGTAGTGTATTACCTAAAGAATATTATAAACATGAATAATGATGTTTACATACACTTTAATGTCAACATAAACAGGACCAATACTAAGATGTTTTCAACGCTGATGTTTTCTAAATCAGCATATCAAAAATGATTTATGAAGGATCGTGTGCTGGCAAAAATTCAACTTTGCCATGAATGAATTACATTTAATATTACATTCGAATAGAAACCAGCTATTTTAAGTAGGTGTTCGTAATCTTTGACATTATTGTTTTCATTGTATTTTTCAACAAATAAATTCAGCCTTGATTAGCATAAGACATATTTTTTAAATGGTAGTGTACTTAAGGCCAGTATTTATTTGTGCTAATCATCCACAGAGTAACTTCCAGAGCAAAGCATGTATAATACAGTTATGCAGTTCATGTGTCAGTGTTTTCTGCCTGCTTTTTCTGGTCTTTCAGACCTTAGGAGTTACAGCTGAGATCACTGCAGTGGTACAGTTAACCAGGGACTGGCATATACAGTGATTCAGCATCAACTGAAAAATGCTTCATCCCTCACTGCTCTCCCATATTTAACAGTAAGCTCATCAAATTATTTGTACAAACAACAATAATCTGGTGAACAAAAGAACAAGATGCTTTTTAAGTACCAAAGTACAGTGATGGTAATAGATAGTAATACCATGGTGGGGGGAGTGCATGTACAGTTCTCTCACCACCCTCAATACCACGACTTAGGTGCCCTTGAGCAAGGCACTGAACCCCCAACTGCTCCCCGGGCGCCGCAGCATAAATGGCTGCCCACTGCTCCGGGTGTGTGTTCACAGTGTGTGTGTGTTATCACTACTCTGTGTGTGTGCACTTCGGATGGGTTAAATGCAGAGCACAAATTCTGAGTATGGGTCACCATACTTGGCCGAATGTCACTTCACTTCACTTCACTTCCATGACACTGAATGACTGCATGCAAATTAATATACCAGGTTATTTACAAAGAATAACAAGTAACACAACCAAAAAACAATAACATAGTATAACCATAATATCATATTTAAAACAATGTGGTAATACTATATTACTTTAGTGTAATATGCACACTTTTCTTAACGATTTCTTTCCGTCATTACCTATTCTTTAGCCTTTATTAGTGAGAACTGCATGTGGAACAATGAAATTTCATATTTAGTGTTACATTTAGTAGAAAAATACTCAACTGTATAGGGCAATAAAAACACATGATAAAAATACTCCTCTATAAAGATAATTGCTTTTACAGTCTCAGCGGACATGTTGTTTCATGGATCAGCAGTTAATTCGATTTGTAGAGCCTTTATTGAAGAATGCACTGACTCAATGAATTACAGTATTTGGCCTGAAGAACTGAGAATTACTTACTGACAATGACTTCAATAGAACTGACTTTGCTCTCTTCAAAGCAGCTGACATGAAGTTATTTGCTACACTGAGTTGTCAATCTGTTGTGCAAATGAATAGAACAATTGATGTTGACGAGCCTTAACAAGACTTAGAAATTCTGATATAAAAGCCATATAGTTCCAAGTTGCTCTCTTTTTTTATTTTCTGTTCTCCCACTCACCTCCTGTTCACTCGCACCCATAAAACAAAAGTGCACGGCTCAATTTCTTTATTGTTCTTTTCACTTTCGTCCTTGTGCATAATCTTTTTCACACACTGTCATGCTGAGAAGCTCCAAATGTTTATGTCCCATCAGTCTTTTTCTCTTCTGACCCTGCCGAGCCCCCACAGAGTGACTTCTGACCTCCCACCTGTTACTTCCTGTCACGGATTTGAAGAAGTGCTATGAAAGTATCCAGGTAATTAATTAAATATTTGTTTTTAAATAAATTATAGACTGCTACATGAATGAGATGGAAATTAATTGGCACTTCTGGTTCCATCATCACAGAAGTCAAGATTTTATTTTTTATTTTTTTTAATTTATGTTTTATTCTATGATTTTCAAAGCTTTTACATGTCTTGAAAAAAAGGCATTTGATAACAAGCTAAATGAGACTACAGATGTTGTCAAAGTCATTAAATGTCATCACGTCGAACACGTAACTTGCGACTATTTCACAATTTTAAATAAGGAGTGAAAGAATTATCAGGGCCTTAGTGGTGGTGACATTAAATTAATGTGACCATGGTGTAGATTGTTTAACCTAACCTTTGCTTTCTATTTGTTTATTTATTAATTTAGTGAAAAAAGAAGAAATATATATTTTGTTGGTCACAGAGCTAATAACAAGTTAATGAAAAAAAAAAAATAATATATATATATATATATATATATATATATATGGTAAATAATACAAAAAAAAGAGAAAAACTTTATTAGTTATGTAATCATTTATTATTTACCGAGAACTAGATAAGAAGGGTTTAAACAAAAAACTTGAAAACCAAAGCCAAGACATCTTTGAAACCATGTTCAGCCCCCAAAACTTTCCACTGAGCCATCAGAAACAGGACGACCAGCCTCTAGATATTCATAGATACTATACAGTCTAGGATCACTTGATCCAAGGGGGAAAAAAATATTTAACTCAACTATTAAAAGTTTGAGTAGATTAAATTTATTTTTTACTAAATGTTGACAAAATATGTCAGATTTTTGTCACTTAAGTTGTTCTGTTTTTTTTTTTTTGTTATATAGGAAAGCTTTCCAGTTAAGCGTTGCAGTTTACTTCCTTTGTGAGTTCCATAGGACATCTGATAGTCAAAACAAAATACTGCTTGGATTTACCATTATACAGAAGGGTTTACATTTCATTGAAAATTTCACATCAACACTGATCAATAAATCATCAGATTATCTGTAGCCTTTTATATTCTATATTACGTATTGATATT
The DNA here is from genome assembly GCF_963082965.1 of Carassius carassius. NCBI lineage: Eukaryota > Metazoa > Chordata > Actinopteri > Cypriniformes > Cyprinidae > Carassius > Carassius carassius. Next base: position 11,831,544 of record NC_081796.1, read on the forward strand.
CTATATACGTAATAGCCATTCATATTCTATAGGCAGCATAGACCGAACACTAAATCTGTTTACATTGAGAGCATAGATGTGGCAGTCATGTAAGGATTCAGCCTGCTCTCTGTGAACTCATCACCAGCAGCTTCTCTGAAATATTCAGTGGGACAGAGAGAGAGAGTTTCTGTAAAAAGAATTAACCAGATTCCTCCCTCAGTGGAGTGGAGATAAGACTGACCTCTCTTCTATACAGAGACAAAGAGATTGCGAGTCTAAGTAAGACATGGACAGAAGGAGACTGTCACCTCCTCCATATGGTGGCTGTTCTCCTCAGTGGGACTAGTGAATGGGGTAATAAATCCCTCTGTGGAACAGAGAGGCAAGTGCTAAAAGAAGCCCTCAGATGGGGCACATCAGAATATGTTTCTCCTCTTCAGATGTCGGGCCTCAGGAAGATAGAAAGCAATAAACTCAATATGGCCCTGAGAGATTAGAGCATAATCATGCTAAAGTTTCAGTAAAGCACATTGAACTTACTGTACATTTAAGAATAACTGGAGCTTTGGAAATACATAAATGTATTTTTGGAGATTACCACATCAACGTCCAAAATCAGACATCCCTGTTAGGGATTTTAAGATGTATTATTTCATCGTTTGTTGTAAACCCTATGAAAATATGCATGTGGCGAAACAATATGTAAAGACCTACAGCTTCTCAAAAGGTGACAGAAAGACACATGTAAGGACGTCAGGGTACATTTTCACAAACATTGCAGTACTGAAGATGGCTGATTTATGCAATAAGAAATCAAATAATAAAAATAATGTTGAAAATAGTTTGAACGATCTGTAGACTTCTCAGAATCAACTCATATTTCCAAGAGCCAATCAACAATATATCTCTCACCTGCCACAAACACACATGCCACGTCCTACAAGTAGTTTTAACAAGAAGTAACTTAAATCAGCATCTTTATACCATCACAACTGACTTTAATATAACATTCAGATATTTAAAATTAATGAAATTTAAATAAATAAACATTTAAATTTTTAAACATATTACAAGTAAAATTTATAGCAAATCACAGTATTTGTTTTATTGTATTGTATTTTTGCTTTTTGAAACTATTATAAAATGTTTTTGGTATTTGAAATAAGACTGTATTTAAATAAAATACAAGTTAAGATTAGATGAGAAAATTGAAAAACTTAAAAACGATACTTTGACATTAGACATGTTGCCTAAATAAGTACTAAATTAACTAAAACGAAAATATAGCTGCAAGCATCAATTAAGGGGCCAAGCACAACAGAAGTAAAATGAAGAGATAAGTATCTGTCTTTAATTACTCAATAAAGACCAGGGTTCTCTAACCTTGCTCCTGTAGAGCTACCTTCCTGAAAACTTAAGTTCCAACCCTGTTTCAACCTGTCCTAACCTGTCTGTTATTAAGTAGCCCTGATGCCCTTATCCTTAGTATAACATTTAATAAATTTGGTCTGAATCTGCTAAAGCATTGCAAAGATATAGCCTCATGTCCATTTCCACACAAATTTCAAATGCTTTAAAGGTGCAATAGAATGCATTGATACAATATTTATAATTATTCTCTGATGTCCCCAGAGTGTAATTATGAAGTTTTATCTCAAAATACCCCACAGATAATTTTTTATAGCTTTTTGAAATTGCCACTTTTGGGGTATTGTTACCCCAATTGTTACTGTGGATTTAAGTTACCCCAATAACGTAATATTTAGCCCTAAATGTTAATTTGTCCAGGGCAAATTCATCAAAAACATGTATTTTACCCAACTGGAATGCGATTTTTACCGGGGGATCCCCCTCAAAACTTGATTGGGCTAGTTTTGAGTATTAGTTGGCAGAGCTTCAAGAGCTCATGCTAGTGGGCATACCAGTGTGTTACAGTTTAACTGGTGGTGACCGTGTTACTGACTTCACATTGCTTCCAAATGCAATTTTTTAACTACCACTAGAGCCCGACCGATATGGATTTTTGGGGGCCGATGCCGATACCGATATTAACTCGAAAAGAGCCGATTTATAAGCCGATATTTGATTTTAAAAATAATCTGGATATTAGACCCATTTCCTATAAACTGCATTTACACAACATTCAATAGCAAAATATCTGCCTGTTCTATGTATGTGGGCTGTATAAACCATTTTCCAGAATGGACCATGTTAAAAAAAAGCCTTAGATTACAGTCTCAATGACTAAACAATTGCACATCAAAAGTATATATTTTTTTAATGATCAAAAAACAGTCTGGTTTTAAACATTTAACACTTTTACTTTCTTCCAGTTGAAGCTGGTTTTCACAGTCTGTGTGTGTACTGTAAATAAATTATAATACTAAAGTTAAAGTATTTGCAGAATAGTCCCACACTTTGCTGCTACAGCATTCACCTTTTTCAGCCATCTGTAGGCAGAAAGAGAGAAGGAGAAAGAATAAGCATGTGTATTAATAATATCACCATGTATCATTACTCATGTCATCATTAGAATTATAATAATAATAAACTGGGATCTCCTACATAAGCAAAAATGAGAAATATATATATATATATTTTTATTTGTCAAGCAATAGGTATTACCTACTTATATTTAACAATATTATTTCAACATTTTCCTGTTATGTCTGTAAAGCTGCTTTGAAACAATATGTAAAAAAAAAAAAAAAGCGCTTGTTCAGCTCACATTTATTTACATGTCCCCTCTGGTTTAATCATTTCTGACGCACCTACTGTAGTTACTGTAACTACACTATATTTGCTCTCACAGACACATTCACAACAGACCCGTATATCTTCTCCTCTTCTCTTTGTGCAGTCTGAATCAAAACATCGTCTTGCCTACTATTACCGGAAGATTACGGAATCAATTCGAAGTTGAATGGTTAACGTTAGTGTCATGAACACACCACTGTCAATTTTGAGAAGAACCACCTTCAAACAAGTTAATAGCAAGCATTTAAGGGGCCTGCTAAAAAGGAAGCTATTAGCGTTAGAGTAACGTAACCAGCCTGAATTCACCAAATTGTTCTCTGGACCTGAGGGTAGCCTCTTCTTCCTTGCTTCTCTCTTAATTCTCATCAGCAGGACTAGCGCTATCGCTCGCTTCTTACAACGGGACAGATATATGTTTGCTGCTGACCGAAAGGAGGAGGAACAGACTATGAAAGAGCTCCCGCTAAACGTTTTTAAAACTCCGCCTATGCCATAGCGCAGCGCAAATCGCGTTGTATCTGAAGGGCAACGCTGAGCCCAGCGGCAAGCGCCGTGCATACCGTGTACTGTGTGAAAGGCCCAATTACGCGGTCATTATGTGGGAAACACACCACAATAGAATAAGAATAAGTTAAACGCTAACGTTATAGTTTGACCTCCTATTAACGTTCGCGGTCTTCCACTGATAAACATGGTATTAGCTTTGTGGCTAATCTAATATAGCAATGCATTAGTGGCTGTAAGTGATGTTACAGAATATTTAGAAGTAATAATGATAGGACCGTTAGCTAGAACTACCACACAGTTTTTATATACAGGGTATGAACTAAATCTGCAATCATTTCACATGATGAACGACAGACTCACCGTCAAAACAGTTGATCGCTTTCTTCTGTAGTGGACTTCTGGCGCTGTTGTTAACTCTGGAGCTGCAGAGCTCCCTCTGGTGGGCACACTATGCAACACTCATAACATGAGTGAAGCATGAGACTCTGTTTCTCATGTTTCACCGGCCGTTATAAATGCCGATGCCGATTTAAATGCAATTAGCTTATATCGGCCGATAATATCGGCCGGCCGATATATCGGTCGGGCTCTAACTACCACATTCCTATTTACGATCATTCATCACGTTTTAAGTGCTTGCACTCTCTCCGCGCTAGAGCAGCGTGTATCTGCAAGTACGTCTGGTTTTGTGACAGAGCAAAGGAAATCTGCATGCGAACGGAGAGATTCGCGCTCGCACATTATTTTAATGTGCTCTCGCTGCTGCTTCTGCATCGCTTGCACATACTGCAAATGGACTACGTGTGAACCTGTATAATGTATAATAAAAAAATATATTTCAACACCTGAGAGGCACCGCTACAATTAATGAGCTCTATGAACAATGCATGGCAAAAAAAAAAAAATTCCCTGGACACTGGATCTGGATTTATTTATTTATATTTTTTTGCCATAAGTCTATACATTTTGTTACACCTTTACTATAGTGATTATTTTGACTCATGTCTGTTCTAGAGATGTTACAACTTTTTGAAAAAGCTCTAATTGGTTTTCTTTCTGAAATATGTTATATGAAAAATCATCCTGAATGCATTTATGACTGTAAAGCATATCCGTGTGTGTCAAAATTGTGATTAAAATCAAAATCTCAAAATTATCAAAGAAATCGCGATAGTTTTTTTTTTTTTTTTTTTCATATCGCACAGCCATACTGTAGTTCATTCAGTGAATACAGTTAACAATCTAGCTTCTGAGTACTAAGTTATCAACCCAACAATAGCAGGGTCAGTAAATTTTTTTTGCAGTGGGCCGCGCAAACATGTGTTTGGTTGTGTGGGCCGCGAGGTGAAAAAGGTTGGGAACCAGTGTTCTATATAAAGAAAACTGACCAACACAATCTACAAAAAGCAGCGCAAATTGGCAAAATGGGTTAAGACATGCTTTTTTGAGAATTAAATAATGGCACAGATACATAGATTGGTGCTCCCCTGCCCACCCTTCAAGAACTGTATACATCCAGAGTGAGGAAAAGTGCTCAGAAAATCACTCTGGATCCCTCTCATCCAAGTTACCCCATCTTTGAACTTTTGCCATCTGGCTGGCGCTTCAGAGCCACAAATACCTGGACAGTCAGGCACAAGAACAGTTTCTTCACCCAGGCAGTCTATCTCACGAACAGTACAATGTTCCCCACTTACGCAATAAAAATATCCTTATATTATTTGTTACCCCTCCATCCTAGTACATCTCTGCATCTTACTCAATCCTATTCCATTATCATCTATAGCACAACTGTTTATACAGTTTATTTATTTTTGTGTTTGTGTTGTTGTCTCTGTGCACTGGAAGCTTATGTCACTAAAACAAATTCCTTGTATGCGCAAGCATACTTGGCAATTAAGCTCTTTCTGATTCTAATTCTGGAAACTGACTGCCACAAACCATTGGAAATCATGTTGCATCATTTATTCAAATACTCACCATCCCATTATTTTTGCATCTGAAAGAGAATCTCCTGCAAATGTATATGTAATAAGGTCAACTGCAAAAATATTTGTCCACGACTTTTCAATGCTGTTTTTATTTGTATTTTTTACTTAGTAAATTCTGACAGTTTTTTAATGCCAAAAGTTTGCATCTTCTTTAAAGTAAAAAATTAACAAAAATGATCCCATTTACTTCCTTAGTACAGGTTCTTGGTCTTATAGAACTTAGAGTAGTAGCATATTTAATTTTTGACAGGACTGAAATTATAGACTTTCTTTCTCATAAAAACTCTCAGACAAAAAACTTCATAAAACAATTTTTAAAAATGTCGGTTTTGAAATTTAAATAATCTAGGACCTTATACAGACTACAAATCTATCCCTCACAGCCTCATTTTCATCCACATGAAATTCAATATGGCATCCACACTGACTAAAGTCCATTGTCCATGATTCATTGGTGCACATTATAACAAAAACAAATATATATATATATATATATATATATATATATTACAGCCCTTTTGCTCCAATCTCGTGTCTCCCCTATGAAATATCCATTGATGAATAAAATACATTCCCACCCTTTTATTTTCTCTTTGAATACCCAAATCCATGCAGAAATACTGAATAAAGTGGGTTACAAAGTCCTATTTATATTGACTTTAGGTAAAGTTTAACATTTGCTTTGAGGTACTGAAATAATATGTGTTAAGTATATGGTACATATCTTCATTAAGTAGTGTATTACCTAAAGAATATTATAAACATGAATAATGATGTTTACATACACTTTAATGTCAACATAAACAGGACCAATACTAAGATGTTTTCAACGCTGATGTTTTCTAAATCAGCATATCAAAAATGATTTATGAAGGATCGTGTGCTGGCAAAAATTCAACTTTGCCATGAATGAATTACATTTAATATTACATTCGAATAGAAACCAGCTATTTTAAGTAGGTGTTCGTAATCTTTGACATTATTGTTTTCATTGTATTTTTCAACAAATAAATTCAGCCTTGATTAGCATAAGACATATTTTTTAAATGGTAGTGTACTTAAGGCCAGTATTTATTTGTGCTAATCATCCACAGAGTAACTTCCAGAGCAAAGCATGTATAATACAGTTATGCAGTTCATGTGTCAGTGTTTTCTGCCTGCTTTTTCTGGTCTTTCAGACCTTAGGAGTTACAGCTGAGATCACTGCAGTGGTACAGTTAACCAGGGACTGGCATATACAGTGATTCAGCATCAACTGAAAAATGCTTCATCCCTCACTGCTCTCCCATATTTAACAGTAAGCTCATCAAATTATTTGTACAAACAACAATAATCTGGTGAACAAAAGAACAAGATGCTTTTTAAGTACCAAAGTACAGTGATGGTAATAGATAGTAATACCATGGTGGGGGGAGTGCATGTACAGTTCTCTCACCACCCTCAATACCACGACTTAGGTGCCCTTGAGCAAGGCACTGAACCCCCAACTGCTCCCCGGGCGCCGCAGCATAAATGGCTGCCCACTGCTCCGGGTGTGTGTTCACAGTGTGTGTGTGTTATCACTACTCTGTGTGTGTGCACTTCGGATGGGTTAAATGCAGAGGACAAATTCTGAGTATGGGTCACCATACTTGGCCGAATGTCACTTCACTTCACTTCACTTCCATGACACTGAATGACTGCATGCAAATTAATATACCAGGTTATTTACAAAGAATAACAAGTAACACAACCAAAAAACAATAACATAGTATAACCATAATATCATATTTAAAACAATGTGGTAATACTATATTACTTTAGTGTAATATGCACACTTTTCTTAACGATTTCTTTCCGTCATTACCTATTCTTTAGCCTTTATTAGTGAGAACTGCATGTGGAACAATGAAATTTCATATTTAGTGTTACATTTAGTAGAAAAATACTCAACTGTATAGGGCAATAAAAACACATGATAAAAATACTCCTCTATAAAGATAATTGCTTTTACAGTCTCAGCGGACATGTTGTTTCATGGATCAGCAGTTAATTCGATTTGTAGAGCCTTTATTGAAGAATGCACTGACTCAATGAATTACAGTATTTGGCCTGAAGAACTGAGAATTACTTACTGACAATGACTTCAATAGAACTGACTTTGCTCTCTTCAAAGCAGCTGACATGAAGTTATTTGCTACACTGAGTTGTCAATCTGTTGTGCAAATGAATAGAACAATTGATGTTGACGAGCCTTAACAAGACTTAGAAATTCTGATATAAAAGCCATATAGTTCCAAGTTGCTCTCTTTTTTTATTTTCTGTTCTCCCACTCACCTCCTGTTCACTCGCACCCATAAAACAAAAGTGCACGGCTCAATTTCTTTATTGTTCTTTTCACTTTCGTCCTTGTGCATAATCTTTTTCACACACTGTCATGCTGAGAAGCTCCAAATGTTTATGTCCCATCAGTCTTTTTCTCTTCTGACCCTGCCGAGCCCCCACAGAGTGACTTCTGACCTCCCACCTGTTACTTCCTGTCACGGATTTGAAGAAGTGCTATGAAAGTATCCAGGTAATTAATTAAATATTTGTTTTTAAATAAATTATAGACTGCTACATGAATGAGATGGAAATTAATTGGCACTTCTGGTTCCATCATCACAGAAGTCAAGATTTTATTTTTTATTTTTTTTAATTTATGTTTTATTCTATGATTTTCAAAGCTTTTACATGTCTTGAAAAAAAGGCATTTGATAACAAGCTAAATGAGACTACAGATGTTGTCAAAGTCATTAAATGTCATCACGTCGAACACGTAACTTGCGACTATTTCACAATTTTAAATAAGGAGTGAAAGAATTATCAGGGCCTTAGTGGTGGTGACATTAAATTAATGTGACCATGGTGTAGATTGTTTAACCTAACCTTTGCTTTCTATTTGTTTATTTATTAATTTAGTGAAAAAAGAAGAAATATATATTTTGTTGGTCACAGAGCTAATAACAAGTTAATGAAAAAAAAAAAATAATATATATATATATATATATATATATATATATGGTAAATAATACAAAAAAAAGAGAAAAACTTTATTAGTTATGTAATCATTTATTATTTACCGAGAACTAGATAAGAAGGGTTTAAACAAAAAACTTGAAAACCAAAGCCAAGACATCTTTGAAACCATGTTCAGCCCCCAAAACTTTCCACTGAGCCATCAGAAACAGGACGACCAGCCTCTAGATATTCATAGATACTATACAGTCTAGGATCACTTGATCCAAGGGGGAAAAAAATATTTAACTCAACTATTAAAAGTTTGAGTAGATTAAATTTATTTTTTACTAAATGTTGACAAAATATGTCACAGATTTTTGTCACTTAAGTTGTTCTGTTTTTTTTTTGTTATATAGGAAAGCTTTCCAGTTAAGCGTTGCAGTTTACTTCCTTTGTGAGTTCCATAGGACATCTGATAGTCAAAACAAAATACTGCTTGGATTTACCATTATACAGAAGGGTTTACATTTCATTGAAAATTTCACATCAACACTGATCAATAAATCATCAGATTATCTGTAGCCTTTTATATTCTATATTACGTATTGATATTCTATATACGTAATAGCCATTCATATTCTATAGGCAGCATAGACCGAACACTAAATCTGTTTACATTGAGAGCATAGATGTGGCAGTCATGTAAGGATTCAGCCTGCTCTCTGTGAACTCATCACCAGCAGCTTCTCTGAAATATTCAGTGGGACAGAGAGAGAGAGTTTCTGTAAAAAGAATTAACCAGATTCCTCCCTCAGTGGAGTGGAGATAAGACTGACCTCTCTTCTATACAGAGACAAAGAGATTGCGAGTCTAAGTAAGACATGGACAGAAGGAGACTGTCACCTCCTCCATATGGTGGCTGTTCTCCTCAGTGGGACTAGTGAATGGGGTAATAAATCCCTCTGTGGAACAGAGAGGCAAGTGCTAAAAGAAGCCCTCAGATGGGGCACATCAGAATATGTTTCTCCTCTTCAGATGTCGGGCCTCAGGAAGATAGAAAGCAATAAACTCAATATGGCCCTGAGAGATTAGAGCATAATCATGCTAAAGTTTCAGTAAAGCACATTGAACTTACTGTACATTTAAGAATAACTGGAGCTTTGGAAATACATAAATGTATTTTTGGAGATTACCACATCAACGTCCAAAATCAGACATCCCTGTTAGGGATTTTAAGATGTATTATTTCATCGTTTGTTGTAAACCCTATGAAAATATGCATGTGGCGAAACAATATGTAAAGACCTACAGCTTCTCAAAAGGTGACAGAAAGACACATGTAAGGACGTCAGGGTACATTTTCACAAACATTGCAGTACTGAAGATGGCTGATTTATGCAATAAGAAATCAAATAATAAAAATAATGTTGAAAATAGTTTGAACGATCTGTAGACTTCTCAGAATCAACTCATATTTCCAAGAGCCAATCAACAATATATCTCTCACCTGCCACAAACACACATGCCACGTCCTACAAGTAGTTTTAACAAGAAGTAACTTAAATCAGCATCTTTATACCATCACAACTGACTTTAATATAACATTCAGATATTTAAAATTAATGAAATTTAAATAAATAAACATTTAAATTTTTAAACATATTACAAGTAAAATTTATAGCAAATCACAGTATTTGTTTTATTGTATTGTATTTTTGCTTTTTGAAACTATTATAAAATGTTTTTGGTATTTGAAATAAGACTGTATTTAAATAAAATACAAGTTAAGATTAGATGAGAAAATTGAAAAACTTAAAAACGATACTTTGACATTAGACATGTTGCCTAAATAAGTACTAAATTAACTAAAACGAAAATATAGCTGCAAGCATCAATTAAGGGGCCAAGCACAACAGAAGTAAAATGAAGAGATAAGTATCTGTCTTTAATTACTCAATAAAGACCAGGGTTCTCTAACCTTGCTCCTGTAGAGCTACCTTCCTGAAAACTTAAGTTCCAACCCTGTTTCAACCTGTCCTAACCTGTCTGTTATTAAGTAGCCCTGATGCCCTTATCCTTAGTATAACATTTAATAAATTTGGTCTGAATCTGCTAAAGCATTGCAAAGATATAGCCTCATGTCCATTTCCACACAAATTTCAAATGCTTTAAAGGTGCAATAGAATGCATTGATACAATATTTATAATTATTCTCTGATGTCCCCAGAGTGTAATTATGAAGTTTTATCTCAAAATACCCCACAGATAATTTTTTATAGCTTTTTGAAATTGCCACTTTTGGGGTATTGTTACCCCAATTGTTACTGTGGATTTAAGTTACCCCAATAACGTAATATTTAGCCCTAAATGTTAATTTGTCCAGGGCAAATTCATCAAAAACATGTATTTTACCCAACTGGAATGCGATTTTTACCGGGGGATCCCCCTCAAAACTTGATTGGGCTAGTTTTGAGTATTAGTTGGCAGAGCTTCAAGAGCTCATGCTAGTGGGCATACCAGTGTGTTACAGTTTAACTGGTGGTGACCGTGTTACTGACTTCACATTGCTTCCAAATGCAATTTTTTAACTACCACTAGAGCCCGACCGATATGGATTTTTGGGGGCCGATGCCGATACCGATATTAACTCGAAAAGAGCCGATTTATAAGCCGATATTTGATTTTAAAAATAATCTGGATATTAGACCCATTTCCTATAAACTGCATTTACACAACATTCAATAGCAAAATATCTGCCTGTTCTATGTATGTGGGCTGTATAAACCATTTTCCAGAATGGACCATGTTAAAAAAAAGCCTTAGATTACAGTCTCAATGACTAAACAATTGCACATCAAAAGTATATATTTTTTTAATGATCAAAAAACAGTCTGGTTTTAAACATTTAACACTTTTACTTTCTTCCAGTTGAAGCTGGTTTTCACAGTCTGTGTGTGTACTGTAAATAAATTATAATACTAAAGTTAAAGTATTTGCAGAATAGTCCCACACTTTGCTGCTACAGCATTCACCTTTTTCAGCCATCTGTAGGCAGAAAGAGAGAAGGAGAAAGAATAAGCATGTGTATTAATAATATCACCATGTATCATTACTCATGTCATCATTAGAATTATAATAATAATAAACTGGGATCTCCTACATAAGCAAAAATGAGAAATATATATATATATATTTTTATTTGTCAAGCAATAGGTATTACCTACTTATATTTAACAATATTATTTCAACATTTTCCTGTTATGTCTGTAAAGCTGCTTTGAAACAATATGTAAAAAAAAAAAAAAAGCGCTTGTTCAGCTCACATTTATTTACATGTCCCCTCTGGTTTAATCATTTCTGACGCACCTACTGTAGTTACTGTAACTACACTATATTTGCTCTCACAGACACATTCACAACAGACCCGTATATCTTCTCCTCTTCTCTTTGTGCAGTCTGAATCAAAACATCGTCTTGCCTACTATTACCGGAAGATTACGGAATCAATTCGAAGTTGAATGGTTAACGTTAGTGTCATGAACACACCACTGTCAATTTTGAGAAGAACCACCTTCAAACAAGTTAATAGCAAGCATTTAAGGGGCCTGCTAAAAAGGAAGCTATTAGCGTTAGAGTAACGTAACCAGCCTGAATTCACCAAATTGTTCTCTGGACCTGAGGGTAGCCTCTTCTTCCTTGCTTCTCTCTTAATTCTCATCAGCAGGACTAGCGCTATCGCTCGCTTCTTACAACGGGACAGATATATGTTTGCTGCTGACCGAAAGGAGGAGGAACAGACTATGAAAGAGCTCCCGCTAAACGTTTTTAAAACTCCGCCTATGCCATAGCGCAGCGCAAATCGCGTTGTATCTGAAGGGCAACGCTGAGCCCAGCGGCAAGCGCCGTGCATACCGTGTACTGTGTGAAAGGCCCAATTACGCGGTCATTATGTGGGAAACACACCACAATAGAATAAGAATAAGTTAAACGCTAACGTTATAGTTTGACCTCCTATTAACGTTCGCGGTCTTCCACTGATAAACATGGTATTAGCTTTGTGGCTAATCTAATATAGCAATGCATTAGTGGCTGTAAGTGATGTTACAGAATATTTAGAAGTAATAATGATAGGACCGTTAGCTAGAACTACCACACAGTTTTTATATACAGGGTATGAACTAAATCTGCAATCATTTCACATGATGAACGACAGACTCACCGTCAAAACAGTTGATCGCTTTCTTCTGTAGTGGACTTCTGGCGCTGTTGTTAACTCTGGAGCTGCAGAGCTCCCTCTGGTGGGCACACTATGCAACACTCATAACATGAGTGAAGCATGAGACTCTGTTTCTCATGTTTCACCGGCCGTTATAAATGCCGATGCCGATTTAAATGCAATTAGCTTATATCGGCCGATAATATCGGCCGGCCGATATATCGGTCGGGCTCTAACTACCACATTCCTATTTACGATCATTCTGGTGGCACGTGAAGGCAGCATTAGTGAAAACAGGCAGAGACAATGGTAGCTTTAGCAACATTAGCCTTACAGAGAACCAAGAAGCTCTTTTGGAAAACAAAATATGATGCATGATGTCTGGAGCCTGGATGTTTGCACTCAAAACGTTGGTATCAATCCCTCTTTCAGAAGCAATCTTTGTACAACTCCAGCGCTGATCTGACCCTCATTTGTGAGGCAGTCTGGTGTAAAATGTTAGCACAAATTTATAGGACTTTTCCATTTTTTTTCCCGGGACATTTCCTCCGAAAATGAAAAAGTTAACCACCATTTCCTCAGCGGTCTATAGAGACTCCTGTGTTCGTTGGTGCATCCCAACACATGACACTTTTAATGGCTATGTGGCGCTGACATTGTACCTCCAGCAGCTACAGCAAGTGAACAGTAATGGTGGACCACAGCTTCTTACTCAGGGAGGTGTATATGCTATGTCATCATAGTACTGAGAAACCTGGAACTGCTAGTGTGCAGAGACTGTTTGTGAATTATTTGGATTATAAAACAATAAGTGGGTGGATTTTTACCATTATAGTCTGATTGTTTTCACACACTGTGGCCACAAAACTGTGTTCAAACACCTTTTAAAAGTGATTTTTGCATTCTATGGCACCTTTAATGACAATTACAAGAATAGTTTGGTCTAATGGAAATCATTTAATAACTGTTTGCCAGCATTGTCTGAAGATGTTCTGAATCAATTTTGGTGATAATCAGACAATATAGGAAAAGTGCATAAAAAACTGAATTACTTTGCATTTGACTCGGCATGAATCAGAGGAAAAAATATTTAGCTTTTAGGCCCTACAATTCAAAAGTTATTGGCAGAAATGAGTGCTGATTTGGCTTATTGGTGGTGCTATTGAGTTTGCTTGGCTCCTAATAAATTAAAGCTAAATATAGCATAAAAACTATGCCTAAACTAAAAAAGAACAAAAGGCTAAATAAATGAATACAAATAAAATGTTGAATTAAAAAAGAAAACTAAAAATACAAACCTAGCTTAAATTATATGTTAGCAACAAAATAAAAAATACAAATACAAATACTATTAAGAAAAAATACTACTTTTAACACAGTAACAAAAACAATAACAAAAGTGATTACTTGTTATGTCATGAACTGCTCTTAACCATTCAGTCAGTGATGACCAATGAGTTTGTTTTTACAATACTAATTTACAAAACTAATTTGCTCATAAGAGTCACTGGCTACCATATATAACTGTATTGGTCCTCTGAACTCAAGTTCCTTTCAGACTGACAGACAGGCAGACAGACTGTCATAGTAGAGGAAAGAAATCAGAGGTTTCCTTATTCACATTTCTTTGTTACTGTCATTCATGCTCCAGGTCAAATTTCAGAGTAAACTTTCCCAAACAGCCATTATCAGATAGCAGCCCTAAACAAATTTTGAACAAACATTTTATTGTACTGTTGCTTGATCTTTTTGTCACCTTCAAAAGATGTAGGATGTCATGTCAAGACATGTTTCTATACACTATACACACTGAGACAGGCACTATTAAAAAGGAATTAATCCTGTTGTCTGCTTTGTTATGGTGGCCAGGCAAGTCCTTACCCCTGTGAGTGTGCATCTGCTCCAGTGTGAAAGATTTCTCCTTAACACCCAAACAAACAAATTAAATTGGTCCACTTAATCAACACAGTGGGTTTAATGCTGCCTAGGGCTATTGGTTTAATTTCCTCTGATGTTCAGTAAGTCAGGAAAATAATTAATGGTGATTATTAGAGTCTAACTACATGATCAGTGTTAGTTTAGTACCTTTACACCAATTAGCAGGTTGGTTAACATGGGTTGCAATCATCATGTATTAATCAATATTATTACCTGCTGGCTCTGTTGAATAATTGATTCTGATTGGTCAGTCATTCTGAGGTATGTTATGTAAGGGATAATGTACATCCAGCTGCTTCGCGTCAGGGTCCTGATCACCCTGTCTTGGTTTATTCTGCGAGAACATCCGGCTGGATGTATATTATCCTGCTTATTAGATGGCTACTTGCCACATAAGTAAATAATTCAATGCAAAATATTGATTTGAGTTGAAATATTTGAATGCAAAGCTTCTGTGAAGACAGTGTCATGATCTCAAGTGAGAGTACCCGTCATGGCCACCAGATGGCACTCCAAATTGGACTTCACATATCCATTGAACTCCATTATCCCATTCACCCTGCACCTGCCACTCTTCCTACACACAGACACACACACACACACACAAACACAGTGACTATTGCACTACATTTCCCAGAAGCACCCTTCCTTGCACTCTGATTACTCTCCAGCTGCAGCTCATTGGATTTTAGTATTTAAGCTCTGTTCGCCGTCATTGACCCCTGCCTGTATGACCACAATGTTTCTTTTTAAAAGCTTGCAAATGGATTCCATGTCCTGTGATGACTCCTTCGTTACAGAAGACCTCGCCACGAATTAATCCAGCGGCTTACCCAACGAACACTGGTCAGGTATGAACACAGCAAGTCTGTTATCAGGGCACACAGACTATCGAACGTTACATTGGGGAATATTTGGCCTTAGCCAATGGCTCAGATCCACCGGACTGTCTGTTAATAGACTTTTTCTCTGATGGCCTTAATCAACCTTTAAAGTCTGAAGTAATTCATGAGGGTCCTCGTTCATCATTCTGCAACTTCTTGGGTTATGTACTGTTGACTACTGGATCAGCGTTCACTGTGGGTGTTGTGGATGAGGAACATCGCAGTCCTGCAGTATCTCCAATTCCAGAAACGTTCCACGACGCGGCCGCTATTCTAGAGTCTGCTTTCGTCAGGCCTGTCAAGCGACACCCCTGCACAAGATGTCCACCAGCCCAGCACTTCTGCACAAGATGGCTGCCAGCCCAGCGCCTCTGCACAAGATGGCCACCAGCCCAGCACCACTGCACAAGATGGCCGCCAGCCCAGCACCACTGCACAGGATGGCCGCCAATCCGGCCCCCCAGCACGGAATGGCAGCCACAGTTGATCTTCCGGAGTCAAGTCATGTCCCCATTGATCTTCCAGAGTTAAGTCAAGTCCCCGTTGACCTTCCAAAATCAAGTCGAGTCCCTGTTAATCTTCATGAGTCAAGTCAAGTCACCGTCGATCTTCCTGAATCGAAGTCCAGTCAAGTCACCGCTGACCATCCAGAGTCGGGTCAAGTCACCGCTGACCATCCATAGTCAAGTCAAGTCACCAAGGATCTTCATGAACTAAGTCAAGTCACCAAGGATTTTAATGAACAAAGTCAAGTCACCAATGATCTTTGTGAATCAAGCCAACTCACCATTAATCTCCATGAGTCAGGTCAAGCCACAGTTGCTCTTCATGAGTCAAGTCAAGCCACAGTTGGTCTTCATGAGTCAAGTCAAGCCACAGTTGATCTTCATGAACAAAGTCAAGTAACAGTTGATCTTCGTAAACAAAGTCAAGTCACAGTTGATCTTTGTAAACAAAGTCAAGTCACAGTTGATCTTTGTAAGCAAAGTCAAGTCACAGTTGATCTTCATGAACAAAATCAATCCACAGTTGATCTTCATGAACAAAGTCAAGTCACCAAGGGTCTTCGTGAACTAAATCAAGTCACGTTGATCTTCCACAAGTTCACCCTTACATCTAATCTGAAAGTGAATAGTAAGCATATTTTGCTGTCCTGGGGGAGGGGTCCGGGCCTGGAGCATAGCCCGAACCCAAAGAACTCCCCCTATACCTAATTTGGGATAAAAATAGATTAGAAGTGAGGAGATGGGGTGGAGGAGGGATGCTGAAAAACTGTCGTAGGACAGGAGGTAGGAAGGCTGCATATATATATACACTTGTTGTGCTAGTTAAGATGGTTAGCTAAATGAGATGCACCTGTGCCATGTCATGTTTCAGCAGACCTTGTAGAACCTTGTCACGTCTCAACAGACCTTCCAGAACCTTGTCATGTCTCAACAGATCTTTCAATGGGTCATCATGTCTCAGCTATAGCCCTTGAAGGGACTTCAGAACTCGCTCCAGCCTATGAATCCATTCCAGAACCCACTCCAGTTCAGAGATTGACTCCAGACTCCACTACAGAGTCCACTTCAGTCCTTGAATTCACTCCAATGCCTGTGCCAGTCCTTGAACCATTCCAAGAGTCTGCTCCACCCTGATGGGCTTCTGTCTTGTCTGCTCGACTGTGGTGGTCCTCTGCCCCGCCCTCGTGGGTTTCTGTCCCATCTGCTTGGCTGTGGTGGTCCTCTGCTCCACCCTGGTGGGCTTCTGTCCCATCTGCTCAACTGTGGTGGCCCTCTTCTCTGCCTTGGTGGGCTCCAGTTCTGCCTGCGCCACCCCGGTGGGCTCAAGTTACGCCAGCGCCGCCTCAGTGTGCTCCAGTTATGCCTGCTCCGCCCAGGTGAGCTCCAGTTCCACCTGCTCCACCCTGGATTCCTGCTCTGTCAGCACTGCCTCGGCACTTCCACGTGGACCTGGCCCTCCATCCCGCCTCCGCTCCACCTCCCACCTGAACTTTGGACTGTTCTTTAGTTAGGAGCATCTGGAAGCCACTCCTTAAGTGGGGGCTATGTCAAGATCACAAGTGAGAGTACCCGTCATGGCCACCAGAGGGCACTCCAAACTGGACTTCAAATATCCATTGAACTCCATTTCCCATTCACCCTGCACCTGCCACTCTTCCTACAACCACATACACACACACACACACACACACACACATACACAGTGACTATTGCACTACATTTCCCACAATCACTCTTCCTTCTACTCTGATTACTCTCCAGCTACAGCTCATTGGATTTTAGTATTTAAGCTGCCAGCTTGTTCATGGCAAGGTCTTGTCTTACTACGGTTTGCATTTCTGAGCGTTTACTATTTCTGTTGTCGGCCTGTTACTGATTTGGTCTGTCTGCCATTTACAATTACTACTGCTGGCCTACTGGATTATTGCTAGTTTATTGGACTATCAGTCTCTGCTTGATACCCTGACATTCCACCTGTGCACCGACTATGGTTCTGCCTGTCCTTCTCTGGTGTGTTCGCTGTCATTGATCCCTGTCTGTATGACAGGTTGTTATCCAGGCATAACATACCTCTGAATGTCGCGACTGACCAATCAGAATCAAGTATTCCACAGAGCTGTGTAATAACCCTTGATAAAAACCGGCAAAATCTAATAACACAGGCCCAACCAGGTAACTGAAGTCGACACTATACTCTTGCTAGGAACAGTTTTTCTTGGTGAGAGCTTTGCATTTGACTAGCTAATAAAATATTAAAACTCAATTCAATATTATATGTACAATTATTTTATTATATCATCCTGGTATCACAGACTTACTCTCTCATTTCATAGAAATTCAGCTGTTGCCATTTTGCAATGATTGTTTTGTACACAGTAATGGATTATAAGATAACTATCAAACTAGTAAGATTTTAAATAAATATATGTTATCATCTTAATTATTTATGTGGTGAAATGTTGTGTAATAAGTGGTATGACTACCGTATTTCTTAAATTTCTGTTTTAGAACTTGTCGTTTGAAAGCAACTGCTTTTTTCTCTTAAGCCTTGCATTCAAATATTTCAACTTAGAACTATATTTTGTGTCTAATTATTTTCTTATGTGGAAATTAGTCGCTTCACTTTGGGGTCTTGATCACTCTGTTGGGGTTTATTCTGTCTTAACAACCGGTTTGATGTACATTATCCCTTACATAATGCTTGCACAGATTTCCGTAGCAATAGTTTTATCCTGGGGTTTTCAAACTTTTTAATACCACAAACCTTTAAATATTTTTTTTTTCCTGAACTTTTCTGTGGACCCCAACACCCCACTGAAAACAACTTGTTTAAAGATGAGCACCCTCAGTAAGTCATTTCTATGGGTGGTTTCTACTACTTTTCTAAGTGCCTAAGTCAAAGAAATCCAGTTTAGTGTCATTAATATTCTAGTCTTTAAAAATAATTTTATTATCTGCAAGACAAAAAAGTCTGTTCGCCTTGAAAAGTAATACAACACGTACCTTTCCTAAGCAAGCAGCACAATGACTCATGTACAAATTATTATGTTTATTGCTTAGTGTTAGGGTATGTTGAAATACATTAAAAATAGTAATAGTAAACACCACAATCTAAAAGTTTATTAGCTGTGAGAAAAGTATACAAAGCATCTGTTACCGTTCCATGTTACATAACCGTCAGACAATATTCTTTAAAATAACACCCACTTGTTTAATATATGATCTTTCCAAATGGACAAATGTTAAAATATCCTGTTAAACAGCCCCTCCTCTTTAGTGCACTGCCTATGCAGGATAGCTGGACAGTTTGGATTTGAATAACTCTTTACAGGTGCTGGTCATACAATTAGAATATCATCAAAAAGTTGATTTATTTCACTAATTCCATTCAAAAAGTGAAACTTGTATATTACATTCATTCATTACACACAGACATATATATTTTAAATGTTTCTTTTAATTTTGATGATTATAACTGACAAGTAAGGAAAATCACAAATTCAGTATCTCAGAAAATTAGAATATTGTGAAAAGGTTCAATATTGAAGACACCTGGTGCCAAACTCTAATCAGCTAATTAACTCAAAACACCTGCAAAGACCTTTAAATGGTCTCTCAGTCTAGTTCTGTAGGCTACACAATCATGGGGAAGACTTGACAGTTGTCCAAAAGATGATCATAGACAACTTGCACAGGGAGGGCAAGACACAAAAGGTCATTGCAAAAGAGGCTGGCTGTTCACAGAGCTCTGTGTCCAAGCACATTAATAGAGGCACGAAGGGAAGGAAATGTGGAAGAAAAAAAAGTGTAAAATCAATCGGGATAAACGCACCTTGGAGAGGATTGTGAAACAAGACCCATTCAAAAATGTGGGGGAGATTCACAAAGAGTGGACTGCAGCTGGCGTCAGTGCTTCAAGAACCACTACGCACAGACGTATGCAAGACATGGGTTTTAAATGTCGCATTCCTTGTGTCAAGCCACTCTTGAACAACAGACAGCGTCAGAAGCATCTCGCTTCAAAAAGGACTGGACTGCTGCTGAGTGGTCCAAAGTTATGTTCTCATGAAAGTAAATTTTGCATTTCCTTTGGAAAAAAGGGTCCCAGAGTCTGGAAGAAGAGAGGAGAGGCACACAATCCATGTTGCTTGAGGTCCAGTGTAAAGTTTCCACAGTCAGTGATGGTTTTGGGTGCCATGTCATCTGCTGTAGAGCTGTAATCGGGCCATAAAAGATAGGTCCGACAGGACCCGAGCCCGACAGGTTTTGGCCCGAGCCCGACAAGTACATTTTGATTGACAGCTTTTTAAAGGCCCAAACCCATTTACAGCCAGACATTATTCAAATGTGCGCACACACACAGTCTTTTGCCTTTTGTCAAGAATGTGTCTTTTTTTAACAAATTAAATTAAGATAAATTTTAAATTAAGATGGGTATTTTGCAATAACGAAATGAAGATAAAGGCTCCGCCGGATTTGCTTCGCCACTAGCAGCTGACATTTAATAAAAGAATAATGCCAACATTAGCTTAAATACTCTGTCCACATTATGCATTTAAGACTCAATGAATATTTAGTTATCCTTTGAAAAACCTTTACTCAAAGAGATTAGGCTAAGTCTACATGTTTTTGTGGAGGGAAAATGATTGAATCCACTGTAGATGTCTTCAGCGCGTTCCTGCACTCACTGATGGTGCGTCATTATTCTCATTATAAACATGGTCAAAACTTTTCCACATCTCAGACTTTGCTTTAGTTGCTAGTGCAACCAAAACGTAATCGCCAGAGGCAAGCCTCCGTTACACCTACTCAGCATCCATTTTCGCATCTTTCTCGCGCTAATCGAAACACATCACATGACTGCTCATTTACCTCGCAAACTGGAGCGCAAGCCCGAGCCCGCATAAGATGATATAAATTAAGCCTGAACCCGACTGAACTCGTCGGGTCCCATCGGGTTCGGGCAAAGATCTTAAGCTCTAATCTGCTGGTGTTGGTCCACTGTGTTTTCTGAGGTCCAAGGACAATGCAGCCGTATACCAGGAAGTTTTAGAGCACTTCAAGCTTCCTGCTGCTGACCAACTTTATGGAGATGCAGATTTCATTTTCCAACTGTACTTGGCACCTGCACAAAGTGCCAAAACTACCAGTACCTGGTTTAAGGACCATGGTATCCCTGTTCTTAATTTGGCCAGCAAACTCGCCTGACCATAACCCCATAGAAAATCTATGGTGTATTGTGAAGAGGAAGATGCGATATGCTAGACCCAAGAATACAGAAGTGCTGAAGGCCACTATCAGAGCAACCTGGCCTCTCATAACACCTGAGCAGTGCCACAGTCTGATCGACTCCATGCCACGCCGTATTGCTGCAGTAATTCAGGCAAAAGGAGCACTAAGTATCGAGTGCTGTACATGCTCATACTTTTCATGCTCATATTTTTCAGTTGGCCAAGATTTCTAAAGATCCTTTCTTTGTATTGGTCTTAAATATTCTAATTTTCTGTGATACCGAATTTGGGATTTTCCTTACTTGTCAGTTATAATCATCAAAATTAAAAGAAATAAACATTTGAAATAAATCAGTCTGTGTGTAATGAATGAATATAATATACAAGTTTCACTTTTTGAATGGAATAAGTGAAATAAATCAACTTTTTGTTGATATTCTAATTATATGATCAGCACCTGTAGTTTATTATTGCGTGTATGTGTTAGTGTGTAGTTCTTTGACCGTCAGTGTCTGTTGTCCTGGCATGTAGTGTGCTGGCAGGGAAACAACCACACTGTATGTAGTAGCAATGACTCACAAATTAACAGAAGCTGGAAAATGGGCCAGCCCATCATCTCGCTATGGCTTTTTCAATCCATCTTTTTTCAACCTCTGCAGCTGCTGACTTTCAAATGGTTTGACTCACGCTTTCAACCTTAGTAATACTGAACTCTTAACAATGTAAACTGTGTGAATGTGTGTGCGAATATCCACCAACAGGCTATTAATCGCAAAAAGTAATTAAAACTATTCAACATCTAACCAATATATTTCTGCATCTTCATTTCTTTCATTACATCTTTTTTCTCAAACTGTTCTTTGTAGTCATCAGAGGCTTACCTGTTTTAAACTTCATTATCATTACAAATTACCACACTATGACACACCCCTACTATGGGAACCAACTGGCCAGTGAGAATTGACCTTAGGCTAAATTCTGTTAATATGAAGGTAAGTGAGTTGAGAAGAGATTAGGAGAGGAGTCTGAACTTGACTTTTTTGTGTCAAAGGGTGTGGGAAAGGGCAGGTGTCTGCCTGTGGAGATGCTATATCAAAATTTTAAAGAACAAATTTAAAGATAAACAAAGAATCCATAATTCAGTCCACATTCAGAGGATGTTTTAAAAATGTGGTTTATGAGAAAAAAACTAAATCTTAAAAAATTATAAAGGTCATACCACAAACATAAGCAATACATATTTATTTATGTGGCTGTTAAAAATTCACAGCATTCATATTGTTTGCATAGGCTACAAAAGTACTTTCCTTTCAGTCAGTCACTTCAACGTTGGGTCAAAGTTCCAACACTTAAGGGTTGCACTTGGGAGCCCAGTCACCTCTGACATCATTGAGAAAAGGTAAATGAAATTTGCAAACAGATAAAGTGTCTTTCTATGAAAGGCAGCACTTCATTCACACCTTGAAATCCTTGTTGTTGGATTTCTCATTCGGGCCTCAAGAAGTGGATGAGTTTTCAATTGCAGAATTGGAGGGTAGGCTGGAGCCATCAGAAGCAGATGACTCAGCTGAAGATGCACTTCCGGGTGCTACATGCCAGTCTGAGGCTGACGCTGAGATGGTGACCGTGCTTATCTGGCAGCTGAGAGCAACTGGCTGGAGTGGACTTGCCCACTCTGCCCTGAGTGCTCTTGACTGGATAATTGGTTCCAGCCACAATCCACCCCAGTTCCTTTCTTCTCGGAAGTGCACGAGAAGCTGATTAAAACGTGGAAGGTATCTTTTTCTGCCAGATCGCTGTACACCGACTCCATTCTCACCAAACCCATGGCAGTCCAGCGAGATGGTATACAGAGGTCCCCCAGGTGGAGAGAGTGATTGCAGTGCATCTTTGCCTGCAAGATGCTGGCACCTGGCAGGCCAACTGAGACTCCCGTCCAGGGCTTGTATGTTTACTTTGTCCCTTGTGGTTAGAGTTTACGCTGACTCTGGACAGGCTGCATCCACCCTGCATGCCAAGTCTGTCAAGCCAAGGTGTTGTAAGATCTGCACGAGGGAGGTCCTCACCCAGCACAGGCTCTAGGGAGGGCAATGTCCTCATCAGTACTCTAGGAGCATTACCTGTGGCTCAACCTGACA
Source organism: Carassius carassius (assembly GCF_963082965.1). Taxonomy (NCBI): domain Eukaryota; kingdom Metazoa; phylum Chordata; class Actinopteri; order Cypriniformes; family Cyprinidae; genus Carassius; species Carassius carassius. Next base: position 11,854,673 of record NC_081796.1, read on the forward strand.
GGGATGCAGGATGAAAAATAATTTTCTCGACACCTCCTTTCCCTAAGTTGGTCTTTTTTGTGACACTGTCGAAGCTTTTACTCTGCAATTCTCAACAGTTAAAAAACAGACAGAGGCCATTAAACACATTCTGCCACAGTGTTGGTTGGGTTCTACCCCTGGAACCCTGAAGCAGCAACCTCTGCCTGCTCGACACCAGGGACGAAAGTAGAGGCTGAACGATGGCAAACTGCTCACTGGAAGGTGGCATTGCCATCTCGTCATCAGACTACTAAACTTATTTTTTTCCAGGAGACCAGACAATACCAAATACATGTAAACAGTATACACATGTGGCATTTGGCCACATTTTGGTTTGCTGCTTCTACCAAACATTAATAAACCATAGTATATTTATTTAGATCAGGTGTTCTCAATTCAAATGTAATCAAACATAACATGACACATAGATATAGAGACAATTGTCATAAAATGACATTATATGCTGCTTTGCTAAAGCTATAGGACAGGAGTGTCAAACTCAATTCCTGGAGTTTCTGAGCCATGCATAGTTTTGTTCCAATCCTGCTCCAACATACATACAGTACCATGTAGTTTTCAAATAAGCCTGAAATACTTAATTGGTTTAATCAGGGTTAAATCTAAACTCTGCACTGCTCCGGCAGTATATTCCAATGTCATTTGAAAATGTTGGGAAGTTCAACCAATCTTAAGTATGGTGCATTGGTATAGTTTGTAGGGGTGATTAGTAAAGACCAATGAGTGAATCTTTTACAGTGGGTGCATGCTTAAATTGGATTGATCTGTCAGACTTAGAGCTCTTGCATTCTCTATAGAATTGGGCACAACTGGACGATCTAAACTCATCCACCAGGATCTTATTACTTATATTTACCAGACACTTTTATCCAAAGCAACTTACAAGTGCATTCAGGCTATACATTTTTTTTTACCAGCATGTGTGTTCCCTGGGGATTGAATCCATAACCTTTTATGCTGCTAATGCAATGCTCTACCACTGAGCCACAGGAACATGATCAGTATCGGACTATCACTTATATCAGTAGTTCCCAGCCCTGGTCCTGGAGAACCACCAAAACTACACACTTTAGATGTCTCCCTAACAAAACACTTGATTAAAACTAATCAGCTTATTAATAAAGATTCCAAGACCAAAAATATAGACAGATAAGAGAGACGTTATCTGAGTGGGCCAGTGCCATGTTGGCCTTTATGCCTTGCCACTGATACTGAGGGAAATACTCAATGTAAATCACATTATTTTCAGTATAAAGCCGCAGTTGTGTTCCGCAGCTGTCAGTGTGAAAGCACAACAGGAGTCTGCTGTTGCAGTTAAACTGCCGCTATGCTTAAATACTGTTACACACACTCCCTTAGCAGAAACTAATCCCACAGTGCTCACAGTCAGGGCATCCCCAGGTCAGGTAGTCTACAGCCTACAACATCAGACTCCTGCATATTCCTCAAACACCAATATTGAGAGTAACTAGTATGGTGGCAATATATTTAAAATTAGCTTTTGTTTAAAATAATTAAACTGCAATCACAAATTAACTTATATTTCCAAGCACTAGGTTTGTTTTTTCCTGACCTGATTTCTTATATGTGAATATAACTGTGGAAAATATTCTGTGGTACTGACCTCAATCTGTTTTATGGGCTGAAGGTAAATCAAATAATTTGCTTAACTTCAAGTACAAATAGTTCTTTGAAATTTCCATTTTGCCTGGAATCATTGCATGTGTGGTGTGTTTGAGTCAGTTTGAGCTACATACAGTACTATCATAAATGTTAGTCTATAGTCTTTTGCAGCTTATGTCTTCAACAGTCATCTCTTACACTCAGTTACCTATTACATAAACAAATGTCCTTTCATTTAAGCCCGAGACAGACATAAATAGTCTCTACTGTAGAGTACTGGCACATCACACAACACATAGTAGAGTGTATATAACAATAATTCAGTCTGTAATTCTGAAAACAAGCTGGTTTTTGGAGTAGAGCAGCTAACACAGAGTCTGACATCACAGTTTTTCTCAACAGCTGTTTGAGAAGGCGGGCATGTGCTTTTGTGCATGTACATGTCTGCATGTTTATCTTGGGGAGGTCTGCTTAAATATTCACAGAGGTGCCTTACACTTCCAGACTGTAAATGATCAGGCTTACAGGGGGAGTCCTGAACTTTGGTGGTCCGAACATGTCTCTTTAAGTGTGTAAATCTGGATGGTTTAGTTTTTCCAGTGATGTTTTTTATGCCTAGAATGCACTCTGCGAAAACCAGCTAACATGGCCGAGAGAAAGCAGAAAGCCTCTTGGCAGGTTGACAGCACAGGGTCAGCAGGTCCAGGCAAAACACAGATGCCGCCACTTCTTGAGACTCAAGAAAGTTAAGTTATATACTGCTTTTGTGATTAATTTCAGTAACTAATACAGCTTTAAAGTTAGAAAGTTTATTTCTGAGTCACAGTTAAAACTGTCCATTTCAACAATTCTTTTGCACAGTCACTCAAAATGGTCCTGTGTAGCAGTTTTCATATATTAAAATGTCTTATTTAAATATATTTAGATAGGTGTTGCTATTTCTTAATACTATACAGGATATTGTTATATTGGTGAAAATGTATTTAAATAACAATTTTTTAGGTTAAATTAATAGAAACCAGCATGTAAATATGCTAGAAAATCTATCATTTTAAATATATATGTTAATTTTACATAAAGCATCTGGAATCTAATTGAGTAAAAAGGTTGTTTGATGATTTTTAAGCCATTTCAGAGTAAGTTAAATAAAAAATAGAAATTAGTTAAATTAAAATAGAAAACTCTCTTTTTTTAAATAAATGTTACATTTCGAATTCTAATAATTTTTCACAATATTACTGTTTTTACTGTTTCAAATAAATGATCGGTAAAAATAAGAGGCTTTTTTCAAAAACATAACCACAAACTTTTGAATGTAAATAATGTATATCGATATTGTTTTACTATATCGCTCAGCCTAACATGGAACATGGAAGCAACAGGAAGAAGACAGAAGAAGAGATCAGAATGTGAGTGAATGACAACAAACAGCAGAGAGAGTGTGTGGTAATATGGTAAAAGGCAGAGTGAAAAGTGATGTCATTATTTACAGGGGACAGAGTTGGGGGGGGGGGGGGGGTAAAGAGGGAGACGTCAAAGATAAAGTCAGACAGTCCTGCAGTGTGCTCAGATCTCGCTGCACTGGTGACCTCCATACCAAACTGGGGGAGAGATTACATAACGCAAGGAAAACTATCCAAAGTACGAAAACAGGTCGGCCTCTGTGTTGGAGCCTGTTCCACCCTCTCTCACAGCCTATAACACAGCTGAATTTATCTTAGAGTCCACTCTCAGAAGTCACACCAGAGAGCCAGAGACCCCACACAGATTTTGCTTGTGTTCCAGTTGATCAGTGTGAATTTGTTGTGATGACCAGCAGAAAGCTGCTTGGTTTAAAGTGACTTCTGTGTGAGCACTGCTTCTTGCATCAATACACTATGGACAATGGACCTTTTTTTGCCTGTCAAATTTTGCTAATGTGAACACACCTTACTGTGCGTTCACACCGCCGGTGTCGAGAGCGTCAAAGTGGCCGGAAGTCATTTTTTACATTTTCAATGTAAGCCTGCGTCGAGCAGCGGCGAGGAGCGGCGCAGCACAACTTGGCCGTTGAGAGCATCGAGGAGAGTTGAAATCGAGGGAACTTTATGGTAATGAGCTATGACACAGTTGGGCAGCAACCAATCGGAACGTAGAAGTCCACCGCTTGAGAGGATTCCAGAGAACGCAGCTCCGACCACATTAGTTCCCAAGCACAATGGAGGACAGGTTGATTATTGCTGTTTCACGTTTGCAATAATCTATGATGTGTCCCTGTTTGCGTACAGGGACATAAAAAATAAATTAAAAGTGATACGTGGACCAATTGTTCATTTTCCTGGTGAGTTGCTGATATGATGGAATAATAATCTAATGATATAATAAATAATAGTACTGTAGTCCCAGTTTACTTTTAAACAAATTTCCCTGATTATACTTATATTAAGTAATGTTTATACTTGATTATATTTACTTAAGTAGCATTTTCAAATCAAGACTTTTATTTGCATCAGAGTATTTTTACAGTGCTTTATACATTATTAGGTAAAGGATCTTAATACTTCGTCCACAACAATATTTAATGAGGTTAACTTATAACGTTACCTTCCTTGTGGTTAGTCTGCATGAGATCAACAAGCTTGTTTGCTTTGCGGCCGCTTTGAATACAAAATAAGCATTCAGTCTACATCAGAGTGTCTGATCGCTCACAAATCTTTCTGAACCAGCTCTGCAGTTCCAGTCACGTCGTGTTTAGTTATATAGTGCTTTATACAATATTTTATTTTAAAGCAAGAAGCTGTACAGTGTTAAACATGATAAAACAGTGTCACTGTTTATTCGAATTACAAATTCAGATTCTGCTATCAAGCAACTCCACACTGTGTTGCTTCTGTTAAAGTCTGACCGTGTCAAAGAAAATGAAGCCTCAGAGCACAATTCATCATGGACCAATGTTATTTTGAAGATGTTTCTGAGCCAGAGTGATTTTTTCCATTTAGTTTTCTTTGGAAAGCTGTTTGGAACTCCTGGAATCACCTTTTTATGGTCCATCGGCTGAAAGAAGTCAGTCTGATCAAATAGAATAGTAATGGCACACCTTTCCTCAACAAGCTACAGGATTCACGTCATCATTAATGTCCATATAGCACAAAGCCTTTTAATATTTCCAGTTAGGTTTGTTCAAAGTTTGAGAAAAAGTAATAGTGCAAGTACTACTCTTCATTATGTTTAAAAGGAGATATTCAAGTGACGCACCAATACACTAAATGTGCCAAGTAAAGCAGGTCACTTGAAAAAAAGTGTCTGCCAAGAGGTATTATCCACTACTTTGAAAGTCTATTAGAATAGTGAATACTGGTTCCATTTGTGGGTTGCGATAATTATATAATAGCTTACTATTTCAGTCCTATATCAGAGGCCCCATATATTTACATTTATATTCATAGCAAAAACATTTGACAATGTTAAGCAAGTTCTTCTTTACTGCATCGTATACTTTTGTCTCAGACCAACCCTGAAGCCAAGACAGACCTTGACTGTGTGCTAGTGTGTGGTCTACCTCCCTCAGTCAGACTTGTGCTGTCACTGCCAAGGGGAACCATGTGAACCTGGATGGGTCAGGCCAGGGGAACCAATTTCTTTTACTGCTTACAAGCAGCTGCTTACTTGTGCTGTAATAGAATACTTATGAAAGAGCCTTAAATGTATTAGATTTGGTTTTGCTTTTGCAGTCAACTTCCATGTATACAACTATGGAATTACATTTGTTTCAATAATAATGAACGAAACTTTATAAAACTGAACTTAACTTTTTCAGAAACTATCAAAAATATGCCATTACAAAAGAAGAAAAAAACAATGAAAACGAAAAAAATGAACTCAGTCGCACAAATTTAACAGGCTCTTCAAATATGCTTCATTCTTTGTTAATGTTTTCAAAGATTCGTTTTCGCTAATCGTGGATTCTGAATTCATTGCCACAGATTTCGCTTACGTTTCGCAGTTTTTCGTTTAGTGTTTTGACACAAACCTCTCGTGGGGGCGGGGTTACAAACTGTTGCACAGTAACACAAGCTTACTTCAAGCTGCCTGAAGGACAAGCGGAGGAGGAAGATGACGCTGCTCCGTGTCACCGTCTCCTGAAAGCTCATCTTCACTGAGACGATCGAAGGTCAGATATTATTGATATATTTAGTAACACAAGGCACGACGTATTGCATACAAATCACCGCGAGAGCTTTTTTTTTCTTTTTCTATGTTTATAAATGCAGAGAACAAAAACATACAAAGGTATAAACATACATCACATAATATCCACCACAAAAAAAAAAAAAACATAAAGAATAAAAAGAGGGCCAAAATCTAAACAAAATTAAACAAGGAGATCAAAGGCAGAGCAAATCTAACAGTCCTTATAGCTTTCTTATTAGACACTGAGATCACATTCAAATAATTTTCCATTTCTTTTAGGAAAACAGAAAAGATAGGTTTACAGTTGGAGAATTTGCATTTGTGAATGTGAAATTTGTTTAGGAATTTTTTTTTTAAATTAATAACAAAACTGTTATTTTCGTTAGTGGGGTCAGAGTCATAATACCCAAATATAATGTTTTTCATATGTGCTGAGAAGCCTGGCAAAATCTTACAGTTGACAAACACACCAATATCATCCCAAAGTTTCTGAGTGTAGTGACATGACCAAAATAAGTGTACAGTTTCTTCAGAACTCGAACAAAAAGAGCATGTAAGATCAATGTCATATTTAAATTAGGGATGGGCATTTTCCACAAATATCACATTCGAATATTTGAGCTCACAAAAAACGAATATTCGAATATTCGTTTATTTAAATTAAGTTTAATGAGTCAGACGTTATTTTTCAGCAACATTTGTTTTCGTCATTTTGAACAAGCTTACAATAAGCTTGAACATTACACATTGTGTTTTGTAGCTGAAAACCTTTAACAATGCGTGCAAACAAACAAAAGTACAGATTAAAAGCAAAAAAAAAAAAAAAAGTGAACAAAGACAAAACGTAAAGCAGCCTGCAGCAATTAGGCTATTGTACAGAATGTAGCTTACACTTAACTTTTAAACTGTCAGCAAATCTTTTTTGCTTTTTTTCTATTGTTTCAAATGTTCTTGTTAAGAAATACGGGCATGTAAACATGATTGGGGGAAAGTCGGCTCCTTAGTCTGTTAACAATAAGGCCGATCACGGAGAAAACGCGCTCTGACGGCACAGACGTTGTCGGGACTCACAAATAACGGTGTGCTAAGCGAATACGTTTTGTGAAGCGCTTCGTGTTTTCGTTTCACCACTGAATGGGATCTTCATCTGGTGGAATACATGGCTCCAGCAAGAACTGTTCCCACTCGTCTCGGCTGGACTCTCTGTAATCATCGCTGGAGAACATCCGCACCACTCGCATCAAGGAAAATGTTCTGATAATGTTCAAAAAAGTTTTTTTTTTCTTACTTTCGTTGCTTGAGAGATGCTGCAACAATGTTCTTGGATCACTTTCTGTGATTCTCCACGGCATATTTGAAGTACTGTAGAAGACCGCAGTTCTTTTAGGGGGCGTTCACATATCGCGTCTTTTGCATGCTCAAGTTCGTTATTTCCAATGTAGGCGAGCGGTATGCGCACTCATAATGGAAGCGACGCGGTCGCGGTGCGCACGCGGTGCGACGCGGTCCCGTTTTTTCCAGGCACGTCCGCACAGCATCGAGTTAAAAACATCTCAACTTTCAGAATGCCAGAAGCGCACCGCTGGTCATGTGACAAGAACTAAACATTCAGCTTTATCCTTTCTTGTAACAACGTTGAAAGCTCAGCCAAGATGAAGGAACAGCTGATCATAGCTGTATATGGATTGCCATTTTGAAATAAATTTAGTAGCAGAGCTACAGAAAGCGATTTTTTTTGTGCTGCAAATCCATTTATCCTTTGCTGAAATTTCCGCGTCTTCATAGAGAGAACGCGTCGCCTCAGGAGCGCTTCTGCCCGAGCGCTTTGGAAAGAAGGAGAAAGCGGAGCGCATAGCCTTTTCCACGCCTTATTAGGCGCGATATGTGAATGGCCCCTTAATCATTCATTAATTATTTTTTGCTTGCATACACCTTCAAATATGCCGTGGAGAATCACAGAAAGTGACCAAATTAGGTTTTATTGTGAACTTTTTTTTTTTTTTTTTTTTTTTTTTTTGCGAAATTCGAATATCATTTTTATTTATCGAATAATTAGAGCAGAACGAATATTCGAATGTTCGACTATCCGTGCACATCCCTAATTTAAATCTTTGTATACACTTCTTTACAGGGTAGAACCTATGAGCTTAAAATAAATGTCTTTCACTTTATCTGTGAAAAAGAATTTTTTGTGGTAGAGACCAGATTTAATCAGCGCGAGAGCTTTCCAATATGTGCGCCACTGGGTGGTGTCTGTACTTCAGTCTGTACGGTCAGAGAGCATCTGTCCATCAAGAGCTCACTATCCAATCAGAGTAGATCACTGTTAACCCCGCCCCCACGAGAGGTTTGTGTCAAAACACCAAACGAAAAACTGCGAAACGTAAGCCAAATCTGTGGCAATGAATTTAGAATCCACGATTAGCAAAAAATGAAGCATATTTGAAGAGCCTGTTAAATTTGTGCGACTGAGTTCATTTTTTTTTTCATTTTCATAGTGTTTTTCTTCTTTTGTAATTGCATATTTTTGATAGTTTCTGAAAAAGTTACGTTCAGTTTTGTAAAGTTTCGTTCATTATTATTGAAACAAATGTAATTCCATATACAATGGGTGTTTAATATTGCATACATTGCATACTGAATATTAAAATGTGTTGTACATACCAATCTGAGCTGACCTGTGCCTTAGCAATGTACAGCTGTTTGCAGAAAAAAAAGTCTCTGCATACATTTGTCAGGTGACAATACAAATGAAAAAATAAAAAGATAGCCTGTTCGGGTGCATCCTATATGTTCTGCAGAAATATTATCCCCTGGGCTGGAGACGAAACATGCTTTGTTCATACCTTATAAGACATATATTTACCAATGCAGAATGCTTTCAACCATTTCTTGCAATAGTTGATGCATGCCTAATAAAGGTATAAGTTAGGAAGGTTTAAAAAATAAATAAAATCTGCCTATTGAGTTGCTATTGGAATAATATTTTAAGAGAGGGTGGACCTTTTATATAAAACATTTAAGGTGAAGTGGAGCAACGTGGCTGCACACAATCTCTATGTGAAATACAGACAAAGGAACTCAATCTGAGCGAACTCATTGCAGCTGTTTTCTTAAGAACAATGTGTGCATGCATGAATTATGGCAGTTAAAAGATACAAAAGTACTTTTAACATTCTATAATATAGACAAGATGATACGTAATGGATTATACAGTTAATTCATCAAATAGATGAATTACTTGATGAATTACCAGACATTAGATAACATAAAATGTAAAATAATAAGATAAACTACATTTCAAATATTGTTACCAGAATAATAGCCTTTCTTTTATATTTGGCAGGTGGGAATATAACATTGTTCTTTGTTTCTATTCAAGCAGACTTACATTATTACTTGATTCATAAACGATGCATTCCTAGTTGCAATCTGTGAATAAGCATTATAAAGCCATTAACGTCAGCATATATGTAATATATCTAATACAATGCACATATGCCCTATTGACAAGGCATCAATTTTATGCTTCATTAATAAGATGAACACATGTGTTTTTCTAAAATAAAATCAAAATTATAACGCAAGGTAAGGAAAAATAATACAACACCTACCCCCTTTACTCCAGATTTGAATAATTTGTTAATGATATTCCATTTCAGGTGTGGAGTATTTCTTTGGGCACTTCGTCTCGAGCCCTTTTCCATGTGCTCAGAGCACGCGCTCCGCGGCACGCGCTGCGTACAGTCACTTACAGTCCATGACGTCATATTGCCCTAATACAGCGGCGTCGGGAAATATCACAGCTTTGTTTAGTAGGCATGGAAATAGATTCGTGCAGAAGCCAATCAATGCATTTAATTGCACTAAGCACTGAGTATTTTGAGTAGACAAAACATGCAAAATGATTAAATGCAAGAATTGTCGTTTGAATTTGCAAAAAATATCATAATCACATATAATGTAGATTTAGATATGATAGCTATAATAATGATATATAATGGGCTAGTTATAGACGTTTAGATCAGCATGGGACTAGTAATTCGCTATTAAAAACACTTGTGAAGATGTGTCCACACAGAGTGTCTGACCAGGCTTGAACAGATCCCCCAACGGAAGTCAGTATAGGCTATCTATCTATCTATCTATCTATCTATCTATCTATCTATCTATCTATCTATCTATCTATTTTTGCACATATGCATGCCCTACTTTACCATATGCCCTATTTTCAAAGCATCAATTACAATGCTGGGTAATGGAAAATAATACCATGATGCGATTTCTGTTCGTGATGTAGGCTAAGGTCTACAAAATGTTAACAATGATTAACGAAAATGTGACGATGAAAGAAAGAGGCAACCCAAAGGCCCACTTGGAATTTGTGCTCCACATTTAACCAATCAAAGTGCACACACACACAACAGAGTGTTGAACAAACACACACTCAGAGCAGTGGACAGTCTTGCTCAATGTTTTCACATCAGTCATGGTATCAGGGGGTTTTCTGCTTGACCTGAGACTCAAACCCACAACCTTCAGATTGCAAGTCTTACTCGCTAACCATTAGGCCACGACTGCCCCAATCCAATACACGCGCATCTACCATGTTTGTTTGTTTTTTTAATGCTTTTTATTCAATCATTCGACAAAGCACAATGGATTGTGGGCAATATTAGCCATTTAGAGTGTGCACGGATCCACACTTCAAATATCAACCTGAAATAGTAGACCATCCAGGGTTTTTTGGCATAGCCTATTTTTTCAACATAACATGCTTTGGGGGACACCGATGGACCCTTTTCACAAGACTGTGATGATGCACTTAACGGTCATCAGCATCATAAATCCTCAAAAGTTTTTGGTAACACTTTAGAATAGGTAACACTTGTTAACTATTAACTACAACATTTCACTCAATAAATTCTTAATTTGCTGCTTATTAATAGCTAGTAAGGTAGTTGTTAGGTTTAGGTATTGGGTAAGATTAGGGATGTAGAATAAGGTCAAGTAGAATTAGGCATCAATATGTTTTTAATTAGCCCTAATACATGGCTAATAGTCTAGTAATATGCATGCTAATGTTACCAAGTTTTTCATATTTGTATATTTGAAAAAAGATATGTACATTTATAACACTATTATTTGCATTAAATTACGTTTGCATCAAATGACTTATATATATATATATATATATATATATATATATATAAACTAGTTTACGCTAATGTGCAGGTGTTTCTAATACAGTGTCTATGGGAGGGACAGTAAATTTGACATGGTTCTCTCAGTTTTTTCCCTTTTATTGAAAGACAGGAAAACATGATCATGGCATTTTTCTATTGCTTTTTGAGCAAATGGGAATGCAAAAAATATATATATTTGTGGTACTCTCCCATTCACTGCTCTTCAAGTTAACCCAACTATGATGACTTGCTGAGAAACACAGAAATGTTAAAAAGAGTTAATTTTTTACCCCAATGTCTTGAATTTAAGGGGTTTGCATTCATGGAGTTGTTACCCTGCATCGTGTTTGTCAGTAGTCAACTGTAGGAAATGTAAGATAATGTAAAGGTCTGGGGATGGGGCCAGTGCAATAAACACGTTAAAAAATTTTAATCGCGCTATTTTTTTAACTAATTAATTTAGATAACGCGTTAAACTGACAGCCCATATATATATATATATATATATATATATATATATATATATATATATATATATATATATATATATATATATATATATATATATATATATATATATATATAATATTTGTATAACTTTTTATAGCTTTAACATATTGGACCCTTAAAAATTATTTGAAAACACACCCTTAAATTCTAAAAGCAATTGTATAATTCAAGTCAACAATATACCTGATACTACACTGATTTCTGAGTGGTTTGCTTCTATGTGAACACAGCTCTATGAGCAACATGAGCCCAGCATCTAGACTAGATTGAGGACTGAGAGTCATCACTTATAAAAAAAAAATTTGGTATATCACCTGAAAGTGTATCTTTTGCTGTCAAAATCCCCTTTGTTGGGTTACCTGGCAGCGGTCCTCACAATAACTTTGCAATGCCTATTATTTTTGGGCAATGCTGCTTATTATCTCAATGCCAAATATGAAGGAGTTCAACTTTCATCTAGATGGGGATGCAGTTGAGCATTTTAGTCTTTTCTAAGCTTTTCTTTACTGATATCATGAGATAAAGTGCAATAACAAGCAGTTGAAAACTCAAACTGAAATCTACTGGGAAAATCCCTGAAATAAGTACCAGTTTGTCAAAAAAAAGTAACAGTATCATGCTTCCTGGACTAACAAGCAAATATCAGATTTTGCTGAATATTCCCCAAACTTCTTTCAAAAGTGTCTAATCTATATGTGTTAGGAGCTCAGTCCAAATAAACCAAGAGACCAGAGTCAAGTTCAGAAAGAAATTCATTTATGATTTAGTGAAAACATGAAGAAAACCATATGAAACCGAATATGGTTTATGAGAACATGTAGCTGATACAGATCCAAAAATATCTTTCTTAGGAAATATGAATTCATTATGTACAAAAACATACAAAAATGTTTTACTTTAGGGTTGTGCAGCCCTATTTTTTCTCATTTTATTAATAAAAATAAACAACTTAAATACAAATTATTTTAACCACCTTAAATTTTAAACTGTGGCAGTTTCAAACATGAAAAAAACTGGCAGTATTCAAAAGAGAGAGAAAAAAATGCATTGGACATGCAACATCAACAATACACAGCAACAGTCTTAAACTTGCATAAAAAAGCAGGGGGAGGGGGTTTCTTAAAAAGTTTTTTCACTTTGACTCTTGTGTAACAGATCCATTAATGTGAACTTCGCAGCAGCTGCAGCTTGTGTTTTAACTGTTCACTCTTTCGCCTCAGGTGTTCTTTGATGGACAGCAGTCTTTGCTCATCCAACCGCATGCTGCGGATGCACTCTGTCGCCTTTTTTAGGATAACCACTTTAGCAGCTTTCTCATTATTTGCAACTTCAGGGATCTCATCCCGTAATGCAAAAAAGCTGAGTTTGAGTTCGTTTCTGCGTTGGCGCTCCAGCACATTGTGAGTCCTGCGTTTATCATTGTCCTCAGAATCCGATGTCCGGGGACTTGTGCACTTGCGTTGTTTCACATGCCTGCTGCTGTTGTTGCTGCTGGCCTCCAGTCGTAGCCTCTTGACAGCCGGCTGGTCATGCCGTGTAGAGGGGTGGGCGGCGTAGTTGTGCTGGTGGGTCGAGACATGACAGCGTTTCAACACCAGAGGACTGGGGTACCTTGAATCCGGCACCTCCGTCTCGTTCTTTTTCTGTCGCCTTTCCACAGTCACCACATCAATTTCTTCCTCTTCCTCGTCTTCATCCTCCTCTTCCTCCACCTCTTCTTCTTCTGCAATTGAATTGAAACAAGAAAAATAATTAACTTAATTAAAACATCAGCTCATTTGACAGCTACTTTCCTCGTCAGATGATATTTGAACATTGCAGTTTTTCATACAGATCTGACTAGGGGCAAGCAGAGGGGAGGTGGAGGGAATTTTGTACAACTACAACTTGTTGCAGCAATCAGTGCATCAAGTTTACGAGGATACAGTCAGGTGACTGGTACTCCACCTCACACCGGTGTGACAAGTAAAGGTCACTTAAATAAAGCAAGCACTTGCACATGTAGTAACCAGATAAATCAAGATAATGCATGTCATAAATAACAAAATAATTCATAACATACCAGAATCGCTGCCACTGCTGCTGCAGCTGTTAGGTGGAGTGTCCACGACAAGCATGGGCTCTGATGGACCAACCTCACTGGATTTGCCGGACTCAGGGAGGGGATACGGGAAGACCACAGAAGGGTCTATGCATTCTGATGCAGAGGTGCTCAGATCCTGCAAATAACTTGAATTGGGTCGATTTGAGCTGCTATCAGACATCAGTTCCTTCCTTGCAGCGTGCAGGGACGCTAATCTCTCAGAAACCAACTTGGCAGCAGCGGAGAAGCCGCTCCACATGCAGTCTTGTATGATGATGGACTTGATGAAGGACTGGGAATAGTCCGCGTCGCAAATGAAGCTCTGGTTGACCACGTCGTCTCCCAGGAACTCGCTGACCATCTCCAGCTGTTCGGCGGTGGAGAGCGACTGTCTCCGGCTGGGAGAGAGGGGCGGCGTGGGCAGCAGCTCGAATTTCTTCCAGATGTCCTCGCTGGGAGCTGGAGGTTGAGTCTGTCCTTGCTGATGGTGATAAAAGTCCTCATCGTCGTTGTCGAAGTAGAAATAGGGCTGCATGGAGTCGTAGTCGTAGTCGTAGTTTTTATTCGCCAAACTCGCACTCACCAGCATTTTGACACTTGTGAATAAAATACACATCAGATTTATTATCGTGCATATGCAACGTCTAACTATACATCACAACACAACGCTTTACTTAAAATGCACATATTTAAACTATGCATAACATGCATGAGGTGGATAAAATAGTTAAATAGTGGAACTAAGTTATATGACAGCATGTGTAAAAACGGAGCGATTAAACCCCAAGGCAGGGTTACTGTTAAAACATTAAAAAACAGCCCTGCTTCAAGTGTATTCTATGAGCGTGCAACATGCAAACTCCCATTTAAAAACAAAGAAATTTGCATTCATATTAAAGATTCATGCAGCATCAAATGCCGGATCCTTACCGTGTATTTAACAAAAGCAGTTTCAGAATGATTTCTTTCGAGACGCAATGCAATGAAAAGAGAGCAAAAAATAAGGAACAAAAAGTATAATCCAACAGTTTACTCCGGTCTCTTGCAGCATAAGTGGGATCGGAGTCCTGGCCAAATGGAAAATGATAGAAAACGTAATCGACGCTACACACTCGTGCAGCCCTCGGATGCTGGACAGACTAATAGCCTGTGTGTCAGTGTATGACGAATATATTCTGTAGCTCCCGCGAGTTGAAGCAGCGCCCACTGATAGTATGACTGCGCGTCTGATGTTTCCCGCTAAAAAAAAAAAAACGAAAAGACGCCACCGCCAGGCTCACACATAAGAAATAAAAACACAACGAAATATTTTAAACTATAATTAGTCTTTAGTGGATTAGCACACATGTTACATCTATTTTTCTGCATCGATACATGTGGAACTATTTTCTCGCGGATGCACCGGTTTCTGTTCTCGCCTGAGCAGAAACCGGTGGGCGGGGATAACTTTTTTGAAAAAGATTAATTTTCATTTTAGTAAACAACGATACAACAAAATAAGATCGTTCATATTAATGTATGTCTTATTCTTTTTAAATAGGACAAAGATAAGCAAAATAGGTTGAAAGAAATCACCCTTTTATTTAAAATATTATATATATTATAAAATATTATTTATATGTTGTTGGTTTGAAGAAACCAAACCAAAGCAATGAGCACTGTTTTAATGTGAAAATATATATCTTCTTATACACTTGTTTGTTTATATTTCCTTTGTTTATTTTTATCTTATATTTTCTGACTAGAAATTATTTCTGTGACAAAGCATATAAAAAGACCAGTGACAGCATTGATTGTAGAAACCATGTTCGAAGAAATCAACAAGTTTATAAGCATGCAGACGTAGGCTATGGATTATGCTATTGGCAACAAAACAATCAAGAAATGTAACCATCATCAACTACCAACTCAGCACGTCACAAAATGTAAATCACCCAGAGCAGTGTCTCTGAGCCAGGGGCCCGGGATCCACTAGAGGGCCTCAGTAAACATCCAAGGATGTTGCAAAATGAATTAAATTATTAGGCTATATCATAAGAATACAAAACAATCCATTACTGTCATAGAAAATGTGTGTCCTTCTAGACAAAGAGTACAAAACCAATGCACTATATACAGTGTGTGAATGAAATTTGTTTCAAATAAATGAAATAGGCTAAATGAAATAAAATAAAGTCAGTAATGGGAAATAACTTTTGGGTTTATGCCTAAAAATTATAAAGTTAAATAATGCGAAGACTATTATGAAATGTGAGAGTGATTTCTAGGTTATACATTCAGACTGATTTATGGTGCAATTTTTTTTTTACAGAAATTATAAATTAGGATTTTGTTTTCAGAAACCATGATCATTTAGGAAAAGATTACATATGCTTTAACTTCTAACTAATATGATATCAAAGTTTTAGTTTGGTATAGTGATCTGTGGATAGAATAACCAGTTGGCTATAATCGGGCTACAGAAGGTTCTTAGGATTTTAAAAGACCCCACAACAGGACGGTTGGTATAATACGTTGGTATGTTGCGCCATCTGCTGTTAACTACTATTTTGAACACAGTGATCAACTTGATAATTTAATAAATGAATAGTCTCCTTTGTTTGAATAGCACTTTATTCAATACAGATTGTCAACGCAGCCTTACAGTGATAAACAGGAAAATAATGTTTCAATGTTGCAAACAAAATTAAATTCTGCTGTAAAGAAGCTCTAAAAATAGGATAATAAACGAGTCAATTCAGTTCAATTAATAACTGTGTCAAGTCCATCAATTATGGACTGATTTCAATTAATCTATAAAGCAGCTGTGTAGAAAACAGTGATGTCATCCAGCTCAGTTTAGCTCTCGTCCAATAGTGTCCGTGTAGTCAAGTTAATAATATAGGCCTACCAAAAGTCCCCAAAGAAGCAAGCCAAAAGGTAACAGTGGCAAGGAACCCAAACTCCATCAGTGGCAGAAAAAAAAAAAACCTTGGGATAAACAAGGGCCAGGTCTTGTCTAGTTCCTGAGGATTTGTGCCAATGACCATCTGGTTGATAAATATATATACAATCTATAAATACTTGTTTTTGTCTGAAATATTGTTAATATTCATTGCTCATAATTTGAAGGAATATATGCTGTAGGTATATCGCTGTCCAATAACATGTTTGACAAAAAAACAAGACATTTCAACAAAAACAAAAAACAGTAACCACTGTAGCACAAAATATGTTTACAGATTAAATTCTGAAGGGTTACAGCTGTCAGAAATTATTAGGAAATGTAGAAACCCTTGCTTTTAATGACAGCACATCTGCGGCTGCTGGACATCACTATTTTCTCACACTGCGCAGGTGTGATCCTGGTCCACTCTTCTTCCAGTCTCTTCCATAGTTCAGTAACTTAAGTGGGTTTCTTAGCCATAACTTTGCCACTAAAGAATTGTCCAGAGATTTTCAGTTGGGTTTAGATCAGGATTCTGAGCTGGCCAATTCATTATTTCAATATTCTTGACTTCAAGGAACTGCTTTATCCCTTTTGCAGTGTGACTATAAGTACCTGTATAAATGACACTTGGCATTATTTTTTCCTCTTGTGCACTTGTCTAACATGGACAACCAGCCCTTTGATACTAGAAAGTCAGATGTCAGATGTCTAGATGTCAAAGATACTAGAAAAGCTAGTCTCCTCAAAACTATGTTCTTTCTTAGAAAGAAAAAAATGTCAATTTGACGATTTCCAGTCAGGATTAAGAACATAGTACAGACTACTTTCATCAGAAATTACCTGCTCTTATCATCGAATAATGGTTGTATCTCTCTATTAGTGCTACTGGATCTTAGTGCTGCATTCCACTCTATCGACCATTCTTTTCAATAGACTAGAAAATTTTGTTGGGATTTGTGGAATTACATTGCCATGGTTCAAATCATACTTATCTGACCATCATCAATTCACAGTAGTGAATAAAGAAGTATCATATTGTTCACAAGTGCAGAGTAACACAAGGCTCAGTACAAGAACCGTTGTTTTTCACGTTTTACATGCTACCCTTGGAGGATATCATCAGCGTTCACCGTTATGCTAATAATATTGAGCTCTATATTTATTCGTAAAACTGAATGCATAGTTGATATAAAAAAAACTTGATGACTAATAATTTTCTACTGCTTCATTATGAAAAAACATACAACCCCCCCCCCCCCCCCCCAAAACAAAACAAAACAAAAAACAGATGTGTTAATTATCAGACCAAAAATCTCTGCTCTGTGTGTTATAATCTAGAACACTATCTAACACTTGATGGCTGTGCTGTTCATTCTTCATCATCAGTTAGAAACCTAGGTGTGCTATTTGATAGCACCCTTTCATTTGAAAGTCATGTTTCTAGCATTTGTAAAACTGCAGCTTTCCATCTTAAAAATATATCTAAATTACGACCTATGCTCTCAATGTCAAATGCAGAATTGTTAATTAATTTGTTCATGACCTCAAAGTTAGATTATTGTAATGCTTTTATTTGGTGGTTACTCTGTGCAACTGATAAAAATAAATAAATAAATCCAGCTATAGTCCAAAATGCTGCAGCTAGAGTTCTTACTAGAATCAGGAAGTATGACCATATCAGCCTGGTTCTGACAATTTTGCACCAGCTCCTTATTAAACATTGTATACATTAAAATCTTACTAATTTCTTATAAAGCTCTGAATGATTTTAGCTCCTCAGTATTTGAGCGAGCTCTTATCACATTATAATCCTTCACATGTGCGATCTCAAAAATCCACCCATTTGATAATACCTAGAATATCAAAATCAACTGCGGGCCCAACCTGGAACAATCTACCTAGCATTGTTCGGGATGCACACACATTCTGACAGTTTAAATCTAAATTAAATACCCATTTCTTTAAAGGGGTGGTTGACTGTTTGTTTGTTTGTTTTTTTCATAGGCTTAATTGTGTTTATGGGGTGCAGTGTAACATGTGTTAATGCTTCGTTTAATTTATTTTTCACATTGTTTATGCACAAACAGCTTTATTACAAACTAACTAATGTTAAAACAGTGAAATTTCAATCAACCACCCCTTTAAACTTGCATACAGGGGCGTCGGACTGGGGGTAAAACCAGTACTGATTACCAGGGCCCCAAAGGAAGAGAGGGCCCTTGAAAAGTCTGGAATATATATTTTCAAGGGGAGGGGGGCCCATTAGGACTGCCTATGCATAGGGCCCAGGATCTTGTGCAGCACATACTTGCAAATGCTGTAATAAGGGGACTATGCATTAATTCACTTCTATGATATTTTATGAAAATGTTGAAGGTACTGAAAACCTTCATTAGAACATCTAGGCTGTGTTTGCTTACACTTGGGATGGCAGGTTGATTTATAGTTGTCTATGAGTTGCCCCAGTCTGTCTCTCCACATAACATCCAGAAGATGGAAGCAGAGATTAAAAATAATATACACATAACTTTTCATTTTAACTTATTAAACCATTTCCGTTGACATTATAAACCATTATTCCGTTGATATTATAATAACATTGTGTTAAGACGAAGACAAACTGATGTTCCATAAGAAACAATGAATCAATCCTCATCATTTTTGGTTCCATCCCAGCAGACTGACGCGAACAGCTGGAGAAGGGAGAAGGGCTTGATGTTGTGACACCCCACGTGTGTTCTGCACGAGAATAAATAGCACACACTGGAGAGAACATACGGCCGAAAGCACTTCAGCCTGTTAGACACCAAAATGCTGAATTTCAGCGGTTTCCTGCTTCAGCACTTCGTGTCAGTGAGATTTGATTCGCGGGTGACTGACATAATGATATAATGCGAAATGTCTGGATGACCTTCTCATCGGAAGCACTGGGAATGACAAGGTCTCCAGTTTTCCAGTTTTACTTCAGGCAGCTGGAATCCGCAAACCATTAAGCGACTCTTAGGTGCAAACCGACACGGACGAATGCCTTAAACATTATTGTCATAATTTGTCATGATGGACTGTCTATCACGCAGTGCTTACTGGCCTCTTATTCGCTTTCTGCTGCCGCTAGCCATTACTAATATAGCCATCGACTTCGGAGAACAGGTGAGTTATGATGTCTTTGAACCTGAACACTCTCATATTTTGACCGCTTTTTTGGCACGAACACCAGTGAAATGTTTGAATATACACGTCGGGCGTGTTTAAATAACCATGGTTTTATTATAGTAAAACTGTAGTAACCCATGGTTTTTTGGCGTGTTGACTACCATTTGTATAACCACAGATTTACTACAAATACCATGGTTAAACCATGGTTAATATAGCAAAACCATGGTTAATTTGTGGTTACCATGGTTTAACTATAGTAACCATGGTTTTTTGGTTTTATTTGTAGTAAAACCATGGTTAATTTTCGTAAGGCATGGATGTCAGGTTGAGTAGCCTACAGGGTTAGTAGCTACTGATCATTAATCTTAGGGTGGCATGGCATAGCGGTGTACTAGTCTAAAGGTTTTAGGTTCGAATCTTGCTAGGTTTGATCCGTGACGTGTCCTTGTTTCCGGAGTAGGTTTTCAAAGTTGATCTGTGTTGGTTGTTTTGTTGTTCTTGTAGCCTTTGTTATCTTGTACATTTGTATTATTAATTGTTTTGTCCTTGGTACTTTAGCTGAATAGCTTACAATCTAGAATTTTGAAAGTCTAGAATTTCCCTAAATGCAGCTGGTTTCAAGTCTATTTTTCTTTGACTTAAAAACATACCATGATAAATATGAACTTGTTTAAAAGTGTGACAACTAGCCCAGGCCTCCCATAAGTTTAAGTTGCTTTGAAGCATCAGCCAAATTATTAACCAAATTGACATGTTGTCCAGATGCCTTTTGTCAGGAATCATTTGGCACTTACTGCATGGATAACCATTTGCTTTAAATTATTGATTGAATTTCTCTGAATGCAATGGGCTTTAAATCATTTTTAGTGTTCCTGTAGCTCAATTGGTAGAGCACTGCGCTATTAAGCACAAGGTTGGGGGTTTGATTCCCTGGTAACACATGTTAGGTAAAAATTGATACCCTAAATGCACTGTATAAGTCACTTTGGATAAAAGCGTCTGCTAAATGCATAAATTTAATTTAATAAGTCATTTCTCAAGAGCGTCATCTCTGTGTATGAGTATTCCATTTGCATAACGTTACCAAGACTGCCACTCTTTCTTAAAGTAAAACACTCTAAAATACAGGTTACGATCTGGTTATTGAGTCAGAGGAAATACTTGTGCTTAGAATAAAAACCAGTTACAGTAGATTCCCTAAGTGAAGTATGGGGTCAAGACCGACTTTTATCTTTAAGGGGTGTGTTTTTTACATGCATTGATTACAAAAGAAAATTCAGGTAACAACAAATACATAGTGCACAAAAATATACATGCATATATATATATACGTACATACAAACTTGCATACATACATACATTATGCATAATCTTTACCCTTTTCAAACTACAGTTAACCCTGTGATAACATCATTTTGAACCTGTTGTTAGGTCCATAAATGACACAAACTGTCCTTGTACAATGTCACTACTGTTAAACCACCATGGAAATATGTGGAAAGGCATGTTAGGAGCTCTGTTATGTCTTTGATTATATAGATGCCACAACTAGATGCTTCTTGTCATACAGTAATTTACAGTGGGCCATATTTAACTGAAAGACTGTGTAGATAATCTCTGGAATTTTTTAAAGATGGCCCAGGCATTCAGTATTAGAGGATATTATTTTTATGCTATCAAGACGTTCTGCAGATATACACTGAATGGTTAGCAATCAAAGGACGGTTCATCAAGTTCATTTGGGTGCAAAGCTCAACCAAGTTGGGTTTGATAAATAGTTTCAGGCAATATTTTATTTTTGCTCTTTCAGTCTGTGGTACACATTGAACTTAACCATGTGTCTAGGTTTGTGTCCTTTAGTGTTAGCAAAGTGACAGTCTTATAAAGTACCTGTGTGTGTTCATTTGAGCGAGGAGTAGACGGGGTAAGGATTAGTCTTATGTAACTAACGTGTGAGTGTATTTATAGCAGCACTCATTATCTCTTTTGTTCTTGCTCCGCTATAGGCAGCTACACAGATAAAACTGAACAGAAACTGTTTTCCATGAGTTACAATAAAATTTGAGTTTTTATATATACACTGCTCAAAAACTTAAGGGAACACAAGATTCTCAAATTGAATCTTGATTACGAAAGAAATCAAAGTATTACACTGTGTAATTTGTTGAGAACAAAATTGTGACAATAGTCAGTGTAAGCCAAAAACATTAACCCATTGAGGGCTTGATTCAAAATCACACTGAAAATCAAAGTAAAAAGTTACAGACTGAACCAACTTGAATGAATTTCATTATGGCAACTTAAGTCTGTATTTTTTTTTTGGCCGTATGTGTCTGCAGTATGCACTCCTGATAATGGCTGGGCATGCTCCTGGTGAGATAGTGAATTGTTTCCTGCAGGATCTCCTCCCAGACATGGATCAGGGCATCACTAAGCTCCTGGACAGTCTGTCGTGCTAATTAGCAGATTTGGATGTTCCAATACATAACATACCAGAGGTTCTCAGTTGAATCCAAGTCTGGGGAATGTGAGGGTCATTCAATGCCCTCGTTATCCAGGAGCTGCCTACACACTCTTGCCACATGAGGCCACATAAGATTTGACAGTGGCTCAAAAACATGCACACAAGTAGCCAGCTGGAGGTCATTTCAGAAGGCTGTGCTCCTGCTGTTCCTTCTTGCACAAAGGAGCAGATACTGGTCCAATCGCTGTCCTGCTCTCCTTGTGTAGCAGCCTGTCTCCCGACTCCCGGAATTTCCTCCACAATTTCTTGTGGGCATTAGTTATATTATTATATTATTTATATTATTATTAGTTATATTGCTGCCATAACTGCTGTAGAACTGCATTTCTTTTAACTACATGCAATCCTGCACCACCATGGCCAAATAATAATAAAGTCCAAAGTATGTACAATGTTGGCAAAGATACATTGTTGGGTTTTCTCAGGTAAATGTTTTGTTAAGACTGTAACACCGATGAAGGTATTTTATTGACCTATTTTATTTTTTTTCCAAACCATTGATTGATCAATTACATGAGACTTGATTACATTAATTTTATTAAATTGTTCAGATTTTTGTCAACATGCCTGATATTCATTAATGTTTATTTAGTGCTATAACTAGTAGAAAAGAGGAAAAGATGATTGATTCACCGCTTGAGATGAGGTGAATACAATGATCTAAAAAGCATTAAAACACATTATTTGTTTGTAGTTTGTGATAAAATTGACAGAATTTGCAATTTTTGGGTGGCTGACGCACTACTAATAATAAATGGATTTGAAAAGGTTAAGTATTATTTCCAGGAATTTATATTATCAATAATACAGCTTGTGTCGATAATTTATATACATAAAATACATAATTTTCCAAAGAAAAGACAACAATAAGCTAACTTAAGTCAGGAAGGACAAGAAGAGGGCAATTGTCTGTGACCACCACCTGCAAAACCATTTCCTTTTTATTGTCTTGCACCTGTTGTCATTTGCACTAAAGAAGATAAAACTGATTCAAAATCACTTCTGCTTCCTTTGCCTGTTTAATTGTCTGGTGTTATACTGTGATAATTAGATGTTCTCTTAATTTTTGAGCTGTCGTTGTACATGTACACACACACACAGGAATGAAATGTACCCTTTCTCTTTCTCATGCCTGATTCAGGCACTAAACAGGGGCATCGCTTCTGTGAAAGAGGACAGGGTTGAGATGTTGGCCAGTTATGGTCTGGCATACTCGCTTATGAAGTTCTTCACTGGACCCATGAGCGACTTCAAAAATGTGGGACTCGTGTTTGTCAACAGTAAGAAGGAGAGAACCAAGGCGGTTCTCTGTATGGTTGTGGCTGGGGTCATTGCCATCATCCTCCACATCCTAATAGGTGTGTCTGTCCTGTGAATACAGTTTCTAGATTACTAGGTTTCGTCAATGGAAAGCCTTTATTAAAAACTGTCACATGTCTCCAGCTTACACAGATCTGGGCTACTACATCATAAATAAGCTCCACCATGTGGATGATTCAGTAGGAAACAAGACGAGAAAGGCATTCCTGTACCTCGCAGTATTTCCATTATTAGATGCTATGGTGAGTATGAACTTCATATTATAACTTTAATATGAGATTCAAGATCATTGTTTGGATTAGAATTGGGATCATTTTTTCTGCATAATTTGCTTACAGACAGTTATTTAATGAAATAGCATGGGCTATGCGAAGATAATGATTTGTTTGATTCGTGTAAAAATACAGTTAATCCTGCAATCAGAGGTGTAACAGGAAGTGTAAAAATGGCAGCTAATATTACTTTTTTAATTATAAAATGCAAACGGAGGGTCACATTGAGTGCATTGCATTGTGGTATAGAGAATGTTGAGTACTATATTGTGTATACTGCAATTGTTGGCAATTTTATTATAGTATAGTTTTCATGTGGTATTCCATGCAGGCAGATAAAACAGAGTATGCACACTGCAGAAATAATCAAAACAGAATGGTGCATACTTTTTTAATTTGTCCTAATTTGATTTTGCTCCAAAGGCATGGATTCATGCTGGAATCCTCCTGAAGCACAAGCACAGCCTGCTAGTGGGATCTGCCTCCATCTCTGATGTTGTTGCACAGGTTGTAAACTCTATAAATGTTTGTATGCTAAGTTCCTGTCATCACCCCTTGTGACACAATTGAAAAAAAAAAGTGTTGTACTGAATTTTTTAATTAAAAAATTTTGGTCTGATATTTAAACGTTAAACGTTTATTAAGTATCTTATCATAAGAGAGGCAGAGAAAATGAATTAACTTTTATTTTTATATGCTCACACTGCAGAATATAGTTTCTCATTGTTTGCACATAATAACCGCTCTCCTTCATGGTTTATTTATTTGTTTATTTGCGCACACATCAACCCAATCACTTAATTTAGCGTTCATGTAAACACTACATTAAGATTCATCAATCAGAATGAGTCAGATTGAACCAAAAATTTTGCATGTAAAAGATCTCAATGGCTTTATCAATGCCTAGAAGCATAGTAAAGTTTATTATTAAGAAGTATAAGGTATTTGGTACAACATAGACCCTCCTTACAACATAGAAACACACCTTGAAGATTCTGTGGCAGATGAGACTAAAATTAAATTATTTGTTCTTGACACCAAATAATATATATGGCGGACATCCAGTACAGCTCACCATCCAAATAACACCATTCCTAAAGTGAAGCATGGAGGTGGTAATATCCTGTTATACAGTGTTCCTCTGCAGCAGGGACTGGAGCACTTGTTACGCCTGTTTCACACATACTCCATCTGCAGTGCGTATGCGTTGCGTGTTTTTTTACGCACCCATGTTAACGGATTCCAGCGTTCACGCTGCACACGGTTGCGTTGCATTGCGTTGCGTTGGATTTATGGTCTGTGCGTTCCAGGAGCAGTGCATCTGCAGCAGTGCAGCGATCGTTTACGTTACGAGTCTATTTTTGCTGTGCTGCACGCGCTGAATTAAAGTGATAGCGCATTGTTCGCGGTATAAATTAACATGGATTGACACGGATTGAAATTTTTGAGGAAAATCTGCTGCCCTCTGCCAGAAAGTCACCAATGAGAAGAAGGTTTTTACCTTCCAACATGACAATGACCCAAAGCACACAGCAAAACTAACCACACAGTTTTTGAAGGAGAAAAAGGTGAATGTTATTGCATGGTCTAGTCAGAGCCCAGACTTAAACCCCATTGAAATTCTGAGGACTTGAAGACTGCACAAACAGTCACCATGAATTTTAACTGAATTTTGTGTAGTTCTGCAAAAGTCTAGATGTGTAAAATTAGCAGAGACAAATCCCAACAGACTAAAGGCTAGAATTAAAGCAAAAGGTGGTTCAACAAGGTGTTTTTTTTTTTTTTTTTTACTGGTATGTTGATGTTTAATCTGTCAGTTGGATGATAAGTTGCACTGAGTAAATACAGCTGGATAAAACAAAAACTGTTTCCATCTTCAAAATGTGTGAATCAACAAAATGTGATTATTTTGAAGGGGGTGATATTTTTCTATTACTACTTTCATATTTACAGAGCTCAAAAGAAAACACATACGTTTAGTCGTTTTAGCTTTTATATATAAAAAATTATTTATACAATATGTATACAGCTGAATTAATTTAAATGCAAAGTTTAATATTAAGGGTGCTTTCACACTTGGTTCGCTTGCTTGGTCTGAAGCTGAGTGCGATTGCTCCTTCCTCCCCTGCCCACACTGGACTGGGTTCATATTTTATTTGGAACCGAACCGCATTTCATTCGCATCATCAAGCCAGCAGCTGTTTACCCCCTTGCTTAGTAACAGCAGGAGAAGGCGGCAAGTGCATAACATTTCTCTCTGCACTTTTATATATTTTCGTTTTTTAACCATTCGTTTTGTCTACAAAGCACACTAAAGGCGAACAGAAAAATATATATATATACAGCACTCTGTTTGCAGCACGTCAGTCACGCTCATCAGGAATCGAGTGTAAACACACGGGTGCACACCCGAGTTCGGAAGACAGCGTTCACAATATCCAAATGAACCGAATTCTGATGTCAGTTGAATCCGGGTGCGCACCAAAAGTGTTAGTGTTAAAGCACCCTTGTCATTTCATACAAATGAGTTATTATAATTCGAATACCATAGATATTATAATAAATAATTAACAGCAAAAGAAGGGCAATTTTGGCTGCGTTTACACTTGGCATTGACATGCAACCTGTTTTCGGATATTGTCCACATACACATTGAAAAGACAAGCGTAAATGTGCTTCTAATCATAATTTTATAAGATCAGCGTGTCCTGGTCCAGAAGAAGTCAAGGACGCATTGTGATCAGATCTCAGTGAATTGTAAACTCAATCCAGCCGGTTGGATGTCACACAAAACCCCACCCCCTGTCTTGCAAACTGTCCGAAGAAAGACATTGAACACCCATGTGGAGCACTAGTTACACTCCTACAATTGTCTTAGATTTGCAGAATGTCCCGCGACTGAAAATGCTTTTCAGCAGAAAACCCATACTTCAGGTATGCAGGCTTATTTAAATACTGCGTGGGAAAGACAGATCCGAAAGGTTATCTAGATAGAGAAGTCAGCTGATGTTGCCAAGTGTAAACGCATCGTGTTCTGATTGACTGATGATCCGATCTGCTTCATCAGATAACGGTGATCGCATGTTAATGCCAAGTGTAAACGCAGCCTTTGTCTCTAAAGTTCTCTCACTGTAAACTGCTTTAATTTGAAGCTAAATAAAATATAATTTATTCCTTTGATAGCTAAAACAGTAAAATATTTATCATCCATTACTTCAGTCGTCAGTGTCATATGATTCTTCCAAAATCATTCTAATATGCTGATTTAGTGCTCAAGAAACATTACTGTTATTCATTTTGAAAAACGTTTGCTTAAGTTGTTGTTAAATTCTTTTGTAACATTATTAATGTCTTTACTGTACATTTTAATGCATTCTTAAGTAGGCTATTCATTTTAAAAAATTATGTACTGACCAAACTTTTGAATGGTAGTATAAATAAGTAAAAGTTCAAATATGACATTAGTTTAAAAAATGGGTAATTGTAAAAACAAAAATGTAATACGACAGCAAAATACGCACAACACAAAAACAAAACAAAAAATAAGACATGGCATTGAAACATTTTAATGTAATGTAGCGTAGCTTAAAAATAAAGATTATCAATAATACTACTTAACCAACATTATTTAATTAAACTAATATTAAATAGTTTAAAATACATCTTTTGGCACATCATGTATATGCAAATCTGGCAGTATTTATTATTTTTTTATGTAAATGTGCTACTTGCCAAAGGGCTATTTTGAGCACTCATTTTGCATTGCAGATTTGCATAGCATGTAGCAGCAACAGTGTATCTCTTTTTTAACTATTGGATACATAAATATTTGTGCAGGTCATGCCTTGAAACGTACTTAAACTTGCCCATTTTTTAATTGATTCTTGACTCTTCTGTTCGCCTGCAGATAATATTAGTGGCGATTCTTCTCCAGAGTAATCTGGAATGTTTAGAGCCTCTTCTTATTCCCATTCTGTCTCTGTACATGGGAGCTCTGGTGCGGTTCACTATCGTGGGACTGGGTTACTACTGTAATGTCCATGACAACATTCCTGAGTCAAGCAGCCTCGAACAGGGAGTATGTTTATCAAAAAGATTTTTGCAGACAGATCAGAAAGTTGCTTCCTATATTCAGAGTACTTTTGGTCACTTCCAGGGCGATATCACCATAAAGAAGATGCTTAATTTCTGGTGGCCACTTGCCCTCATTTTGGCCACTCAGCGCATCAGCAGGCCCATTGTCAATCTGTTTGTCTCTCGGGATCTCAAAGGCAGCGCCACATCAACTGAAGTGAGTACTGGTGAATTACAGTATGCACTACAACACACAGCAGCCAGTTCTAACCAAATAGTTTGTGTTTGCTAGGCGGTAGCAGTACTCACAGCAACATATCCGGTTGGTCATATGCCCTATGGGTGGTTAACAGAAATGCGTGCCATCTATCCAGCTTTCGATAAGGTAGGTGAAGGTTTTGACTAGCAATTGCATAGCAGCACCCTGGCAACCATCATGAATGTCACATGTTTTTTTTTTACAGACAAAAATAAATAAAGAATGTGTATGTAACTATAGGTCCTATCCAACTTCTTAATGTATATTATTCTCTTTTGTTGTTTGGTAAGATATTTATGTAAAACCTTAGTAGCTTTTTTTAGTTTGGTTTGTCCTGAGGCTTTGGAATGTTTTTTAGTCAACACCCTATGGCTAGATTTCACAATAAAATGCCTCGTCTTCCAGATAATTATGTATCATTCAAAGACCTCCAACTGTCAGACTAACATGTTTCGGATTCAATGTGAGTCGTTTTTGCTGATGCACATAGTTGTGTAGTGAGTGTGAAAACATCTTTCTCGTTTTCGATGGCTTGATGGATGGTGCCAAATTAGTTTTTTAAGTATGCATTGAATGTATTACATTGTCTTATTTTTCAATTAATTCTTTAATTTTTTATTCGCTATAATTTTTAGCATAATGGCTTAGCTTTATTACCTTAAGCTGTATTACTTGGAAGATAAACAATATTATCTGTATTTCTTTTTTTAACAGAATAACCCTACTAATAAGTTAGCCAGTGGTCTGACTGTCACCAAATCACATATCAAGAGGTTCACACTTTGCTGTTTTCTCCTCTCCTTAACGGTAAGATCTATTAATCTTTGAATTAGTCATTACAAATATATATATATATATATATATATATATATATATATATATATATATATATATATATATATATATATATATATATATATATATATAATATATATATATATATATATATATATATATATATATACACTAAAGTGCTCAATATCACGGCACAGTGGTCACTGCTTAAAAAAACAACTAACAAAAACAAAACAAATACTGAACCTGAATTACATGTAGGCCTACTCAGAGGATATTTTCATAATGTTTTGCATTTCAATTGGTATGTCAAGTCTGAGTCTCTTCAGATGAGCTGCTCAAGTTCCAACATAAAACATGGATTCTCTCCTGCACATGAAAACAGCGTGCATTTTTCACATTCCATACAACCAGTAAACACTGTTTTCAGTTCCCACGTTGGTCGTAAACCCATTTTTCTTCTGTTTACTTGTCGTTTTCGGATCTCAAGACCTGCAGACAAAACAAAAAAAAATTAAAAAACAACAGGTTAAAATGAGTCACAATTTATGTACTGCAAGTCCAGCGATTTGTGTCTCAAAACACCAGCAGGTTGGTTGGAAAGCAGATGTCAGGCATATGGTGAAAATTTTACTTTATCACAGACAAAAGATTATGTAAAATCAAAATTATTATTACTTTTTTAAGATGCAATGAGAATAAACAATGTATCCATGTTGGAAAGCAATTCTCAGAAAAAAAGAAACTGACAGGCTTGGTTGGACAGATTGCAGATTTTACCATTTGTTTTTTTATTCCTTTCACATGATTTATAGGTGTGTGTTGTGTAATTATGGGTTAGAGTAGTGATCCTCAAATCTGGCTAACGAGATCCATTTTTTTTGCAGAGTTTAGCTCCAACCCTAATCAAACAAACCTACCTGTGATTCTCAAATGATCCTGAAGACACTGATTTGCAAACTCAGGTGTGTTTGATTAGGGTTAGAGCTGGATAAGAGGAATGAAAAAAATGTTAATTAAGAAAAATATGTGGGTAGATCTTACACACCCACTTTTGTGAATGGAGATGTTAACACCTGTGCCACCTGAAGAGCCTGAAGACAGTCTCAAAACAGCCTGAGGATCTTTGGCAGCTTTCCTGCTTTTGTTTCATAATGACAGTGGAGAAAACAACAGATCAACTCACAATGTTTGCATGTTTGTCTTTATAGCTCAGGTTGAGTATGCACTGATGTGCTGGTCCTTGTCACATTACACATTTTATTGTTTTTGACAGTGCAGAAACATCCCTCCACACATCCATCACCAGTCCATTCAGTAAGATTGGTTTGGATTTCAGTATAGAAGGCAGAGAAAAAAAAATAAAAGTACTAAAGTGTTTGTGGCTTGGCCTGTGGTGATGAGTAAGCAGTGAAGGTCAAATCCAAGTGTACATAAGATGACTCAAGCCCATGGCCTTTAACTTGGTCAGATGTGGAGGATCGCTGTAAACAGGCATGCTAGGCCTTTGTCAGACTCTATTGTTCCAGAAAAGAGGAATGTCTGTAGGCAGGGCATCAAGCGTGAGACAATTACATAATCTGGTCTTGCTGGAATTTGAAGGATCTCATAACAAAGACACAGTCAAAACTGACTGGCACATCCAAGATTAAGGATAAGATATACTAGACGTAATGAATATGGAATGATATTGCGGACTTTATTCAAAAGGAATTGCAAATTGTATTTGCAATTGCGTTTTCAATTTGTGGACGCATAAAATGTGACATAATCCAAACGCAAATGCAAATCGCGCATTACCATTTTCATTTTCGATTAAGTGAATGCACAGTGTCTGCCAAATTTAAAATGGAAATGCAAAGTCTGTTTGCAATTGTGTTTCCCATATCTTACAAGCTATGAGCCTGTCATATTTAAATAGCAATATTAATTACCACATTTGCCTTTTCACTCTCTCTGCACTGTGCATGTAAACTGCCAAAACTCAAATGGAATCGCAATACCTTTTGCATTTGAATTTCCAACGTCTACACGGAAACCTGTCAATCAAGTGACAGGGGTGGGGCCATTTTATTGGGCGTGTTTGCATTGGGAAGTGACGATCGTACTAAAATGTACCATGTTTTTACTAGGGTAAATATGAGTTAACGATAGTGTTTATAATTAAGCCACAGTAGCCACAAATGTACAGTTGTCTGAGACGTTATGAAATGTTCTTTAACATCATGAACCATAAAATGTAGTCAGTGTTCTGCTATTGTTTATTTTCATAATAGGTAAACACAGGCCACAAGTTAACACGGTCACATTTCCTTGATTCAGCAGCTGCACGATGTAAAGAGTCCTGTGTTGAATCTAGACATCTGGTGCTAATTCAGTGTATCTTGGTAGCTCAGTGGTTAGTGACTGTCATCTCTCACGGCATACTGTCTTTTAGCGCGTGTTCGAAACCCGGGCCAACACAGACGTTCTTTATTTTTTTTTGTTTATCCTACTAACTTCAGCCGCCAAACGGGCAATCATACAGTGAGGAAAATTGCAGTAGTCAAGGCGAGCTGACATGTTATCAAGTACGCTGCTGTTTGCAGAATTACCGGACCTGCGTCCTTGTAGACATCACACTCCCGAGTCGAATGCACAAAGTCTGAACTACTGAGGATGCAAGTCCGAAATCAGCAGCTGAAGTTAGTAGGATAAACAAAAAAATAAAGAACGTCAGTGTTGGCCCGGGTTTCGAACACGCGCTAAAAGACAGTATGCCGTGAGAGATGACAGTCACTAACCACTGAGCTACCAAGCTACACTGAATCAGCACCAGATGTCTAGATTCAAGACAGGACTCCTAGCTGCTGAATCAAGGAAATGTGACCATGTTAACTTGTGGCTTGTGTTTACCTTGTGCGTTCACTTAATCGAAAATGAAAATGGTAATGCGCGATTTGCATTTGCGTTTGGATTATGTCACATTTTATGCTTCCACAAATTGAAAACGCAATTGCAAATACAATTTGCAATGCCTTTTGAATAAAGTCCGCAATATCATTCCATAAATGAATATGATGGTGCACATCTCAAATAAGCATACTATATATATATATATATATATATATATATATATATATATATATATATATATTTATACATACACATTTCAGTTTCTTTTTTTAAATTTAGAAAATCAGATAGGAGTTTAAATGTCAATCAAACATATTTTCAATACACACTTTTCAACAAATATGAAAGAAGGCATTTTATTTCCCTATTTCCAGGGTATCAGCAGAATTAAAAAAAATTAATTAAGGCAATTTATGACCCATTTTAAGAGCTGCACAAGGAAAATGAACACCGTATGAATGGTGTTGTCTATAGTAACATACACTATTGAGCCATAAAATTATATGATTTATAGTTCAGATACAGATTTTCACAACAAAAAAAAAATCCTATACAACAGAATTTCAGCCTTTATACGTTTTTTTAAGGGATAAATCAAGCATATAAATTATGTCAGTTTAAAACTTAAAATAAATATTACCGTCTTAATTTTTAGAAGGCACATTTAACTTCTTTCTCATTTACAGCTCTATGTGTTTGCTGCGTAAAAACATGAGCTGATATTTGCATTGATCATCTGTCCATAACCATATATATATATATATATATATATATATATATATATATATATATATATATATATATATATATATTTCTATCATGACAACTCTCAGAGGGATTGGTATGTAATGAACATGACAATGTCAATGTATTTGTTCTTTGTGGAATAAATCTGCTATGCTGCTGCTGCTTCCTATGGCAGAGCAAGTACCGAGACTTGCTACTGCCAGTAAATCCACAACATGCTGCTGTGAGCATGTACGAATATGCTGCTGTAAATATAACATACATGAATCACCTCGTAGCAGATCTATAGGTGGAGCTGGGGAAGGTGGAGGTTTTCTGAAACAAGCTGCACTTCTTTGGCAAGCTGTAGTCATATTTGAATGCTGAGCAGCGAGCTCATTGGCTACCAATACAGGAGAGACATCTATCAGACTGCACCATCAGATTGTCATGCCAGAACTCTGTATATATATATATATATACCTGTGTCTGTTTTCCAGATGTGTTTCAT
This sequence comes from Carassius carassius, assembly GCF_963082965.1. Lineage (NCBI taxonomy): Eukaryota > Metazoa > Chordata > Actinopteri > Cypriniformes > Cyprinidae > Carassius > Carassius carassius. The sequence goes on from NC_081796.1 coordinate 11,887,745, forward strand.
TGTATTCTGGACCCCTCATGTTTCTGAACGCATCCTGGTGGATGTCATTGGGGTGGACATGGCCTTTGCACATCTCTGTATCATTCCACTGAGAGTCTTTTCCTTCTTCCCTGTGCCTGGTACCATAAATATTTTCTTTCATATGACTTTATATGATTTACAGTGCATTATATCTATGTGACCTTGTGTCTGTGTTGCTATCAGTTACAGTTCGAGCTCATCTGACAGGCTGGTTAATGACGTTGAAGAGAACTTGTGTGCTGGCACCTAGTTCAGTCCTGCGCATCGCTGTGCTCATCACCAGCCTTCTAGTGCTGCCGTACATGGGGTTAGTAGTATACAGGAGGAATATACAAATATGCTAAATACATCTCTTTTAAATATCTTCTGAATGTACTTCTCTGCTCAGTATGTGATCTGTGAAGTAATTAGCTCTCATGCTGCCTCGGAATTTTTAGTGAGTCTAAAAATAAACCATTTCAAATCCCTGTCTGCATTTTGTGAATGAATTATGACTCCGCTCCTCAGCTAATGCAGACTGCTGCAGCAACTTTTAATATAAGCTCAGAAAGTAGTTATTTAATGGGTGTTTTGATCATAGCAACACTGCGCTTCAACTGTACAGCATTAAATTCAGTTGGTATTATTTTGAAATCACATTTACCATGTTGAGGGTTTTGTCTATGTGCAGAGTGCATGGTGCCACACTGGGAGTGGGGTCTTTATTAGCAGGATTCATGGGGGAGTCCACCATGGTCGCAGTGGCTGCCTGTTACGTATACCGAAAACAGGTGAGGAGCCATCGGACTGCAGAAGTCAACGGTTCTGCAAAACTATTAAAGCTAGTGTCATATCTACCCTATTTTTCAGTGTGAAAGTAAGCTATTTTCTGTGAATGGGCAAGACTTCAGATTCATCAGGCTCTATACATAAATAACCAAAAGAATAAGTGCAGTAAACATAATGCTGTTTGCTGTTTACATGTTTATGATAATAACAAGTCAGTCTGCAACATCAAGCAGCATAACGGACTAAAATATCTAAAAGCAGATGACACTGGACGCCTAACGCATTCAAGTTAAAAATTTCAACAAGATGGTTATATTTGTGTGTGGATTTTGCGATTCTCTTAATACTAGAACAATTACTTTAGAATTACAAATACTTTAGATTACACATATTCGCTATTAACTATGAGTTTTCCCTCAGTGAAATCCAAATTTTCTGTTAATTGATAGGAAGATAGTTGTTGTTGTAATAATTGTGTTTAGGGTTAAGTGATCTAGAATATGGTTATGCAGAATAAGGCTATTATGTTCTTTATAAGTATTTATTACCAGCCAATATGCTAGTAATATGCACGCTAATAAGCAACTAGTCATAATGAATAGTGATCCCTAATATAAAGTGTTACCAAAATATGCCTTTTGATCTTTAAACGCTTCGTATCTATTCTGAAATGCGGTCTGTTTTCAGAAGAAAACCCCAGAAGCAGAAATGGTTGTGGAGGACAACTCTTCCCCGATGAATGAAGTCACCTCCAGGACAGAGTTAGATGTCATTGAAGAGGCTGAGAATGAGCAGATGGAAACAGAAGATGAATGAATCTAGGAATGAAAAAAAAAAAAACAAAGTGGAAGATGCACATTTTCCTTTCATTTGCAGTACAATGTCTTGGTTTTTTGACAACGAGAGTCTAACTAGTACTAGTACTTTATCATTATATAATTATTATTAGTATTTTTTTCTACAATCTCGCCGTTACCCCAGTGGGACTGTCAGATTGATCGATGCTTGTTTGGGGTAGTAGAAGCAGATTTGCATGTCTACATGAAATGCACTCCTGCAATTTTTTGCACTGAGGCATATTTACACAGATGTCTTTCAAAGATCCTGTTCTGCAGCCTGTTAACATTTTTGCCAAAAATAGACCCTTAACAATCAGAAAAAAAAAAAAAATTCTAGGACAAAGAATGCACCAATAACGGGCTTGAAAGATGTTTTAATAACTGTACTGTTAACTTTTACCCTAGGAAATACCATCTGCTTCCTCTTGCCTTGAGACGCACAATGAATAGTTACACTTTGAGTGTATTATAACTTGTTCACAAAGAATTAATTTTACTGACTTTGGGCACGGAATAGATTTGATTGTAAATGTCAGTTGATTTATTTTTGTATTCACTGCACAAATTCAGGGTTTGTATACTTTGCAAATATCATTATGGAGACATTTAGGTCTGAAGATAACTTTTATATAATATTCCATATTCTAATCAGATCTGATGTGATCCAGTATTTTGAGCTGGGACCACATTATAGAATCCTTTTTTTTTTTCATATCTTAGAAATTTATGGAACGCTTCACTTTTAATGTCTGTTTTGCAAATTACTTAATGGAATGTAGTTTTGGCAGTTTTTAGGTCCTGTTTATTTTAGGTGCTCATTTTACTCAGTGCTTGTGGTCTAACTGAATCTCAGCACATACAAATAAACCAAGCACATTAAGAATACATTATGGCTATTAAACAAATGTTGTGCTAAGATATTCTTTTAAGTATTTCTTGTTTTTGCGCATATTACAATGAAAGGCTGAATTGAGTCATGTAATATTTTATTCATATTTCCTCAAAAGATTTTGTCGTCCAGTTCTTGAAAAATGTGTATTAAACATAACCAATACTGTATAACATTGTATGTTTGGCAATAAAGGAAGTCAGTGTTAATCTGTCGGTCATAAATACAAAAACTCAGATGAGCAGAAAAAAAAAATAGTTTTGCTTCACTCCACAAAGAGCTAAATATGAAGCTGTCTTGAACTCTTCTTGGCATCTCACCAGTAAGTTACTCTGACTTCTAGAGTCTAAGTGCTCTAATTTTAAAACTGACAGTAATGTGTTCAGAGCCTCATTTAAATATTATGGCCAAAAAAATATATATATTTGCCATATAAAAAATAAAAAATAAAAAAACAATGCTTCAAACAGTGCCCAAGGCTATTTTCTAGACGTTTTATATTTAGAAACAACATAAATTTGATGTAACGAATTAACTCACAGTGAGTAGACCACTATCTTATTTTCCCATACTATACCCACAATACATTCTTTTGAATTAAAAATTCTCTGAAGTTATTGTTATTACTCTTTAGTATTTTTTTTTTTTTTATATTGGCAATGTAGATCAACACAATTTCCAACAGTCCATAATACAAAAAAATAAGAGGGTTAAAGTAAAAAGGCAGTAAAGGTTGTTCTTTTTTTTCCCTTTCTGAACCAGTGTTGATCACAGAATTTCCTGACAGTCTGATGTTAGCTCTGTGATTCATTTAGGGGAAAAACCTGAGCTCTTCTGCTTGTAATTTGTTCTTTTTGTAGATTGCTGTAAATTCCCTTCCTCTTATTTTTATTCACGGGATGACCAACAGATCATTATCGAAAAACAAACATCATGCCACTTTGTAGATCAGATTTGTTCTCTGCGGCCTCTGTTAGGTTATCCTGATATCTTCTCTGTGCTGGTGTTGAACGCTCCTCCTGACAGGGACGTTATAATGGCGATCGTCCTCTGTGACGATACACACGCAGGGCCACTCCTGCTTGTGGTCGTCTGGGTAATGTGTCACAAATTCCTCTGTGTCAGTCATATATAGACGGAAGGCTTGAATGGTGTGCTTTAAGGCATAGCCCAATAGAAACATCTCTACCTAAAACAAAGCAAAATATATATATATTAAAGCAGGAGTCTTCAAATTGAAGAATAGAGAAACCGAGTCGTAAGTTTGTCAATGTCATCATACTTGCCTGTTCTACCCCTCCACTGAAGCCGATCTGGCTCAGGTGATTGGCCAGAAGGGTTTGGGGGTTTTCTGATGTGTCGCGGGCAAAAAGAAGCCAGCAGAACACAGGCACTTCTTGATCTACCATCATGTTTTGATGAAGCTCAACAGCTTTGGCCAGCATTAGAAACTTTAGTGCTTCCAGAAGACCATACTCCTCGTCCCCACCTTGAAACACACACTCACACAAATTGTGCTTCTCCTCTGGGCTCTCACAGGCCACTGCTGCCTGCCACTGAAGAAAAAGCATATAAAATATAAAAATGCATGAAAACAGAAATTATCATATTTTCTCTAATTAAACTAAAAAGAAACATAATTTTACTTGGTAGAGGACAATGTACACTAATTGCTGTAACTGACCAACCACTACCAGCTGTGTAATACTGTAGTGTATATGTAATAATACACTACTGTTTATTTACTATTAAATTAATATTTTATATTATTGCCTATCCGATGCAACCAAGTGATGTCTGAAATCTGTATAATACTAAATCAATAATGAATCATGAATACATTTTGACTTCAAATAAATGAAAGAGGAGTTTGATTTTCTTGAATTTGGTAAACAAAAGGGACTGTATCAATTACAAAATCCATTTCATGAACAACATATTCATTTTTTGAAAGTAATATGAGATTGCGTGCATTCCATTTGTGAATACAACATGGAATGGAATGTACAAAATGTCCGAAAACTATTCTTGGGCGTAATGCATTTGTGATACAGACAGACCCTTTTTCCATGAAATCAGGCACCCTTCAAAATATATAAACAATATAATTTTAGAATTGCCAGATGTTAACTCACAATGGTGAGCAATATAAAGTCAGAATTGTGAGCTAAATGCTTTAATTACCTTTTTCCATGGTAGAAACTGGCTTCCATAATAAAGTTTAATACGTTCAAAACCAGCATTTATTTGAAATAATATATTTTTATTACCAATATTTTAAATGTCTTTACTGTCACTTTTGATTAATTAAATAGAAAATTACTCATTTTGTTTGAATATTATATATTTAATGTACGTACAGCACAAAAAAAAAAGAGATTCACCTTCTTCTTAAGGAGATCCAAATAACATTTCAGTCTCTCCACAGAACTTTCCTTTTCATTCTCTGGCTTGCATTCTGAAGGAAACACCCATCTAGCAATCAAATGCTCCTGAGCTTCAATCTTCTCTGGTAACTGTGAGAATAATCAGCAGCTGTTAATCTGAGCTAGAAAACAACACACACATTAGCTACATTTACACACATCCAAATAATCTGTTTCTAATCAGATTGATAGCTATACTATATCAAAAATATAGTACCTGTGTCACAATGTGTGTTTACTTACGTTTTATGTTATACAAACGTGTTCATTTATGTTTCATGTCTTTTGAACTGCTCAAGTTCATGGAACTTAATATTTACTAAACATTTGTCAAAAAAAAAAAAAAAGTTCACATATTCATCAGCTTATTTTTTTTTAGCTTTGTCAAGGGAAAAGCTCATGTTCACATTCACTCTGGTGACATTATATGGTGACCTTCTCTGTTTCTGCATGCAATGACTGGGCAATACGCATGCAATTTAGTTTTGCATGAAATACAAGTAATGCACATGTAAACGAATATGTGAACCGGATTGCAATGTTTACAGTTCATATAATCAGAACTTTAAGAATCAGAACTTTAAAATCAGACTGGATTTATTCTGACTGATGAAAATTGCATGTTAACTTATCTACTGTCAGCTTATAAAACTTAGTTTGGATAAAAACCATAACGAACAATCAGTACTCTTTCTCCATGTCACCTGCACCCAGGTTCAAGTTGCTTATTTGTCAGCTAAAATCTACAGAATGTATTGCAGTCCAAATTCAAAATATTGGAGAGGGTTTTGTTCACCCGGCCCCTCCTCCTCAGACTAGATGCGTACACAGGTTGCAGACACCAACAAGAACGAGCGCACTTAACGATGAATGAAATGAAATGCACTGTGTTTTCCTACAACTGGCAACCCGGGGAGCCAAAATACAATTGGGTAAACTGGCAGTGGGCGGGTTTCACAAACCAGAACAAAATTCTGGCCCGGAACGCACATTTTCAAGGGAGAATAACTGACTGTAGCATTGTTTACTTAGTATGTTTCTTAAATATCTGCAAACATATTATGGTATTTTTTATGCTTTAGCAGTCAAAAACATACATACAGCACCTTTAAAGTCACTTTAAAGTCGACTTACATTTGAAATCTACTCTGACTGAAGTTATTACAAGTACAGAGGTCTCCTCACCAATAGAAAGTCTTCATCCTGCAGCCAGGTGGGCATATTTGTGCTGTTTGCCAGCACCTGAAACAGTGTGGCTCGTAGTGCACAGTAGTTATCGCCTCTGACTCTTCTCAGACCGCTAAAGCTACGGGACATCTCACTGTAGCCCTTAAAGAAACACACTGAAGCAAGTCAGACTTCTTAAACAAGCATGTCAATTAAAATTGCAATAGCATACTTTAAACACATTTTGGGGGAAAAATATGAAAAAGTTAGTTAGGTCACCTTTCTGATGCGAGTGCTTTTGGTTGTGTTTCCTTTCCATTCTCTCTCACTGTAGGCCAGTATGTCCACAGCTGGTGCTACGCTACATTGGGTCTCTACACCAGGAACTAGACAAGAAGAAAAACAAATCATGACAAATACCCAATGAGATGTTCATCTGGATGCAGAGAACCTTTGGACCTTTCACATTTTCATTATGATTTGATTGTCTGTAATCCAATTACTTGAAGTGATAATTTACAATAGCTTGTTTGCAATCATGTTTTTCTGATGACACGTGAAATTCAGAAATTCAGAGGGCAGGAAGTGAAAAGCAGAATGGATGAGATGGAGGAAAGTACTGTACTGGTTTAGACACTATTACAAGAGAAAGGTATAAACAGAAAATCACAACATATGTTGGACATGATCCTTATGTTATGAAGAGGAGACATTTTTTCAACTAAACTGAAATACTTGCCTGCCATTGAGGCAGTGGATACAGGCCAAGCAACTAACCCTGATTGCAAACAAGATATTTCTAAAGTGAATCCCGCATTTATACGAGGCATGCAGGATATATGTCACTCCTGAAACTTTGCTGCATGTACAGGTATGTGGTTCTGTTAACAACACATTTTACAAAACAAAACTTTTATTCAAATTCTGAATTGATTATAGCATAGAAAGTTAGCGAATAGTGCTGCTTACATATAATCATTAAAAAGCTCACTCACTTGTCGCAATCTCACTATGTTCTGCTTTCTAATCAATGAAGCTCTATAAGCTGCACATACTGTATAATATCTAATTTACATCGCGTCTACGTGTGCTGTTTAGCATTGAGTATATTCTGACTGTCTCATGCTGATGTCTGAGAGTTGACAGCCCTGTATCTATTTATATATTTCTTTATTAATATCTTATATTAACCATTTGCACACACGGGCATTATCCTACTCGGTTCCTCCCAACTGCAGACGCAGGTTTAAAAGCCACTTTTTCCTGCATTTTTCAGTTAATTTCTCGCCTTTCCCCTCCCTTACGAACAACACATTTTCACATTATAATATGAAATATATTAAAATATATAAAATAATTGCATTTAAAAAAAATCAAATAAAAAAACTGTTTAAAACTGTAAAGCTGTTTTAGCACAGTCTGTATTGTATAAAGCACTATATAAATACAAGTGACTTACTTGAAAGTAAACGATAGGGTGAAAAAACAAAAAGTACAGATGGACCCAGAACTCCATTTGTCAGAAAAGTCTGTATTGCTAATAAGAGTATCAAAACTGCATTACACTGATAAGCCCATTTTTAAGGAATTCAGCTTTTGTTTTTTTGTTCCAAAAAATAAAGAAGGGTATATGGCATTAGATTAACACCAGGGGTGAATAAATGATGACTTCATTTTCAGTTTTAGGTAAACTAGTCCTTTAACAGCTATTAGATGCGATTAGATGGTATTGATACCATGACATAAACGAAAAAATCATGAATACTTATGAGCTCCAGCAGTGGTTTGGATGGCTTGTTATTGCTGGCTCCCATTTCAATCTCCTCAGCTCCCAGATATAGGTCTGCACTCCTATGGGATTAAGAGGAACTATCATGCATATGATGTTAAGTATGATGAATAGTCATGAGGAGTCTAGCTGGAAGAGCTAAAACTGTTATATTAACGTACAACATCCCAGATGATAATGATTCATCATGCAGGGCAAGTCTTACTGGACCTAAAGAGGCTTTGTGATGATTCTTTAGCTCTTTTATGTCAGTTGTTCACATATCTTTTGTGAAAATCACACTATTATAAATTTTATGGTTCGATTATTGTAAATATAATTCTGGTTGAAGGGGTTGCAAGACTAAGCATATTCCTGTCTTGTCATTAATTTGTCTAATTAACAACTGATTCTGGTGTCCAAATGCTTTGACCGTCTGCTTTCCAAACTAAAGATATTGCTGGCAAAAAAAAAAAAGATACACATACTCATCCAATGTCTCGTGCACTTCCTCCACACTCTCTTCCGTATCTTTCTGTATCAGCTTCACCTCTACTGTGCTACTGCTGAAAAGAATCTCTGATTTTGGGGTGGCAGAAGTGTCTTCTTTTCCTTCGTTTATCTGTGCAACACTAGCTTCCTTTTCCTGCTGCTCCTTTTCATCTTCTGTTTGTTGAGGACGAGTTTCTGCATCATTTACAACTTCCTCCACTAATTTTGCCTCTCTCAACACGGGAACATCACCTATGGCCTCAGTGTCTTCTACAGCAACTGAATCACTGTAAACGAGAAATGATAGAGTGGTTATTGGGCAATTCTGACATATATGTGTGTGTGTGTGTGTGTGTGTGTGTGTGTGTATATATATATATATATACGTATATATATATATATATATATATATATATATATATATATATATGTATATACAGTACAGACCAAAAGTTTGGACACACCTTCTCATTCAAAGAGTTTTCTTTATTTTCATGACTATGAAAATTGTAGAGTCACACTGAAGGCATCAAGCGCTATTTGACCAAGAAGGAGAGTGATGGGGTGCTGTGCCAGATGACCTGGCCTCCACAGTCACCGGACCTGAACCCAATCGAGATGGTTTAGGGGTGAGCTGGAACGCAGACAGAAGGCAAAAGGGCCAACAAGTGCTAAGCATCTCTCGGGGAACATTTCAGGTGACTACCTCTTGAAGCTCATCAAGAGAATGCCAAGTGTGTGCAAAGCAGTAATCAAAGAAAAAGGTGGCTACTTTGAAGAACCTAGAATATGACATTTTTAGTTGCTTCACACTTTTTTTGTTATGTATATAATTCCATATATAATTCCACACGTGTTTATTCATTGTTTTGATGCCTTCAGTGTGAATCTACAATTTTCATAGTCATGAAAATAAAGAAAACTCTTTGAATGAGAAGGTGTGTCCAAACTTTTGGTCTGTACTGTATATATATATATATATATATATATATATATATATATATATATATATATATATATATATATATATATATATATATACACACACATACACACACACACACACTTATACACATTATGTATTCCTTAAATGTTGCTTTCTTATTTCAGTCTTAAAAATTAGGCTCACAATGCTTTTGGGAGTCACGATTTTCTCTCTAATTTCAAAATGAACACAAGCCTTAGAAACCTCTACAGAGTGTGTGTAGAGGCGTCATTAACCTAGAAACTCATCGATGACCTTGATGGTTCCAGGCTTGAAACTACAGTCACATCCTGTAGCAAACTCTGGTCTCTACCGTTAGTTTGATATGACGCTTCAGCATGAGCTCTAAATGAATAAATATATCTGGAAATAAATACATGTTGGGAGTATATATATATATATATATATATATATATATATATATATATATATATATATACACAAACAAATTAACTATATTTGTTTTTATCAAGTCATGTATTTCTATATTTACTCTCGTGTTATATTATCTATCTATCTATCTATCTATCTATCTATCTATCTATCTATCTATCTATCTATCTATCTATCTATATATTTTTTTTTTATTATTATTATTTCTGTAGACTTTGAAAATTTTAACCACTGGCCCTTAGCATTGAGCCCTGTAAACTTTGCCAAAGGTCACCATAATCTAAAATCATAAAAGTGTTTCCAAAATAAAGTTGAAACGAATGTTGTTCAGACAGCAATTGTCTTGAAGAATTGCTTGAAGAACTTCTGCATAAATGCAACTTAGACATGATTGACATGATACACCATATATATATATATATATAACTCTGTAATGAACATGAGAGTTTTGCACCACCTAACGGTAATAATAATGTATAGCAGGAAGTACTAACCTTGGTTCAGTGAGTCTAGTTTTCTCAGTGGGGCTTGATGACACTGAGTGACTGGAGTCCAGGCCATTCTGAATGGGTTCTGAAGTCTCGTGCTCTTGCTCTGCAAACTTTTCACTCTTCTCTAGATCTTCCACAGAATTCATTACTTCAGGTTTGTCCATATCAGTAGTGCTTTATTAGAATTGAGAAATTAACTAGGGTTATTAGTTAACTAACACTAAAACCATTATTTAAAAAAACAAACAAACAAACAAACAAACAAAAAACTTATTTAAAATAAACTGAAAAATAGTTAACGGAAATAGAATAAAATATAAAAACCTAAACTTATTTTAATTCACTTAGTTGCCAAAGTAACATCTCTCATTTTCATTTAGATTATAAATAAAATCAATTTAAAAATCCAAATAAAAATAATAAAAAATATAAAACTAAAACTATAATAGTATCTCGATGATAGTAAAATAAGACATACATATATGCCATATAAATATAGTCCGACCCGACTCGACTGCATTTATTTTCGAACCCCACTTCACTGGACCCGAACGACAAAGGTGCAGTAGTAGATCTTGGAAAATGCTAACATTAGCCTGTTAGCGCTGAAAGCAAACGTCCCATCCTCCCTGAAATCGCTGTCCAAAGCCACGCCCCCTGAACACATTTATGCTTACAGACCAGAATACCAGAGACAACATTACTACGATATGCTACTTCAGCGGTTCCCAATTCTAGCCCATGTTCCAAAGTGAAGTAAATGCTCAGGGAGTATGGAGCAATGAACACGGCGTAGGGATCATATCAATCGGAACAAAGTTCATTCATATAGCTCACTTCTAACAAGTTGCTAATCTAAATTAATTAAGTGGGACATCCAAAATGTGTCATTCACCCGTGAGAAAACTTTACAGGTACTACAATACCAGGAAGGAAGACCGGGTTGTTGATGTTTGTCTGCCATTCTAGCATTTTGATTGGATGTACATTTCTTGGTCCTACACCTTCCACAGAATATATAAATACAGATAAATACATTTAGACCACTTAACTTAATGATTGCTATTGGGATGTGAAGAGACTTTCAACCAGCATAACAAAAAACCTTTCTGAAGACAATCAACTATTGCACCTTTAACAGGAATGTGGCCGTTGCAGTCAGTAAAGAAAAACCCTGGTGTCCTGCTGACTGATTTGGCAGCTTCTCCATTAATTTTATTTATTTAACATTTATTTAATTTATTATTACTTTAAGTTATTGTCTACCTGAAGCCGCCTTTCCACTATCTCTGACAAACCATCGACCAGAAGTCATTCATTTCCAATAGAGAGTAGTGCGGGAACTGCGTGGACTTCCGATGCGTATGTTGAAAATTCTGATCCAATTTGAGATTTGGATGCATTTAGCTGCCTTTCCACTGCACACGAACATTCTGACACAACTTTTTGCATTTCTCCCCCTAGTGACAGTCGCACAGAACTTTCAAACTGGTTGTGCAGCAACCGTTACCACAGCATATTCACCATTGTAAAATTAATCATTTTAATGAATATAAAAAAAATGCACTTAACACCAAATTGCGAGAAGTAGCTACATTAAAGTGATTGAGTCTTATCTTAAAACAAACAAACAAAAACAAAAACATTTATTTTAAATTACCCGAGACACAAGGCAACTTAATACCAAACTCAACCCGTGTTCGAGGCATTTTTCGAAGTTTTGGACCCCAACCCACTAGGGTTTCAGGTCAGACCTCAGGTTTTCGGCTCTAAGTAGCCCCGTAAAGACATTTATGCAGTACTTCAGTGTCACATGATCTAAAATTTCTACTGGTTGCTAAATTTCTTCTAGTTTTTATTGTGTCTATCTGTATGTCGCCCACCCCTAATATGGACACTCAATTCCAGATCTATAGAAAAATTCTGTGGAATTTTCCAATTTTATTTATATTTTAATTTCATTTGCATTTAAATAATTAATTTACTCATTCATTCAATCATTACCTGTCAATTTGTGTAGAGGGTTTAGATGACAGTTGCTCTTGACTCTCAGTTTCCAAGGCTTCTTCATTCACTTCCTGGACTATGTCTTCTTTTTGAGGCAGCTTTTCCACCTCCATGACACCAGCATTCATTTCGTTCTCAACATTCAGACTCCCAGGGTCCTTCACTAGACCATTGTCTATGGCAGGAGAGAGTCCATTCGTAATATCTACATCTGGAGATGAAGCTTCCTGTGAATGTTCCTGAGTTTGTGAAACTTCAGATGCCACTTGTTTCAGCTCTGTCATCTCAGAATGAGTATCATCTGAACTTTTGTCCTCTACTTCATCTGTTTGCTCAGTGATGGGTTCCTCAGCAGTCACTTCCACTACGCTTTTCTCAATAACATCCGACTCATTAGACTGACCTAAACTGCATGGGTCAGGTTCTGTGCTGCTGTTGTCCATCAGTGAAATATCCCTAGTGTCATTAAGACCAGCCTCTTCATGTGTTAATTCATTGGTGTCATTCAGATTTAGTTCCTCATTACGGATCATTTCCTTCTCATCTACACCTATCATCTCCACAAGTGTTTCTGGCTCTGGTTCGGAGGAGTTCTTCTCAGATTCTACCTGAGCAAGCGTCGTTGCCTCTTGAACAGGTGCTTCCTTAACAGGTGTCTCCAGAGCAGGTGCGAGTGTTGAGTCTAAACTTGTTGGGGTAGCACCTGCATCATCTGTCAGAGCAGCTGTGATGTCTAACTCTTCAACTGACTTGTCTTGACCCTCTATCTCCCCTTTCACTGAGGCAACATTCTCCGCAAGTGCTTCATCTGGAGATGCTTCTGAGACTTCGGCTGCAATGTTCTGGATTTCTTCAGTGATTTCAGTCTCTGTTTTTGGTGGTTCTGTAGCTAAGATTACAGTTTCTGTTGGAGCCGTTTCAAGAGAAACTTTTTGATTAACTTCAGCTGCAGGAGGGACTTCAGTATTTAATATTGACATTGTTTTAATTGTTTCAGAGTAAGAGCTCTTTGGTTCAAGAAGTTGGGCATTTGCATTTGGCTGTTTGGTTATAACTGATTCACCCAGCTGTGGTTTTGTTTCATCTTCATGCCTGTTGAGAAATTTGAAATGCATTTATAAGTCAAATGTGGATGTTATGGAAAGAACATGAAAAACAGGATTTACTAGTTTGATGTACAGCACTCAAACATTCTCAATGAAATGTTCTCTTTAGCCCATCTATGTAAAAAATAAGGCGTAAAATTAGTTGCAAATGTAAATAATTCAGAATTTGTTGGTACCGTCGTCAGTATTACGAGGACATAACTATATGACTTTTGTGTTTGCATATAAATACCTATTCAGAATTATAAATGTTGCCCATCCAAAAGAACAACAGCACAAACTGCACCAAGTGTTTAGCTTAGCTAATCAAAAGTAGTCAATTACATATAGACGTCTTAAAGCAAGAGTACAAAAGCACCCTGCTTAATTCAAGGTGTCAAAGTGACATTGTAGTGGACTACAGGCAAATGCGTGATCCGGGATATTTTAAAATTAAACCATCCACAATAGTTCTGTTTCATGCCACGTTAGTTAAAAAGTAAATCATTACCTGTGCTCTTCATCTGGAGTTGGACTGGTGCAGACATCCGTTCCTGCCTTGGTTGATGTCTTTGATGCAGAGCTATGCAGTAAACCTTTAGTCTCGTCTTCTGTATCGTAACAAGGGTTTTTTTGTCCACAACAATCCCAAACGCTCCCCATGCTGGCATAGGCTGAAGTGATAGCTTTCAATAAATCCACTTCTCTGGGTTTAAGTTCAGACCAAAGGATGTGCCGTTATCTAAAGCAAGCCGCTTCCACTTCCAGAGGGCTAGCCATATACAAATATTATTTCTCCAGACAAGATTCTATATACCTCGTACCAATACATGTGAGCAGTTTCTGTAAATATTGTGTATCTGTAATGACTTGTTTCTACATGAGCTGACCATAAACTGCACTTCGGAGTATCTGGTCATCTGCTCAAACCTGGAGATTGAAAACAAACACAAAGTCCCACATGAGTCTTAAACATGCCATTTCTGATCATCTAAAGCAGCGGTCCCCAACCTTTTTATCATCAAGGACCGGTTTAATGTCAGACAATATTTTCACGGACTGGGCATTAAGGTGTGAAGCATAAATACAACAAAATAAAATGATACGACTGGCATAAAAACTGTGGTATATTGTAAATATAATAATAAACATGAAGCCACTGTGTATTCGTATGTAACTTTATTAGCAGCATCCTCGTAACATCGCGCCAACATAACATGATTAATATATAATGAGTGAGTACATCATGAATCCATTTTCCAAACAGTGTTTTTGTCTTATCCTTAATCACTGTGGTACACCTATAATAAGTGTTTATATTCGGACTATTTTAGTCTGGTTGGGGTCGGCAATGCTGCAGAGTAGTGCAGTACCTGCGTGACTCGCCATATATGTAAACAGAAAGAAGTAGCTCTGGCTACAATGTTCTTCCGCTACACGTGAGCACCAAAAGTTACCGACTGCAGCTTTAATGTAAGTTATTTATTCTTTCTTCAGCGGCCCGGTACCAAATGAGGCACAGACCGGTACCGGTCCGCGGCCCGGGGGTTGGAGACCGCTGATCTAAAGACACAAGTTGCAGGAAAATCAAAAAAATGTGTAAAACTCTAAAAGGTTCTTACATTTAGGGGATCTTATTTTAACAAATTGTAATTTTACAGTTTTAACAATAACTGTAGTAAATATGGAGACTATGTTTTGGTCGAACAGGTGTTGTTGAACAAATCTTTTAACTGAACATATCCTTGTTGTTCACTTCCATGCATTGATTCCTTTTTCATTCACAGA
Source organism: Carassius carassius (assembly GCF_963082965.1). Lineage (NCBI taxonomy): Eukaryota > Metazoa > Chordata > Actinopteri > Cypriniformes > Cyprinidae > Carassius > Carassius carassius. The sequence continues at coordinate 11,902,864 of NC_081796.1, forward strand.
ATTCTATTCATTTTGATACTGTTTTATAAGCCAACTATTATGAATTGTTTTATCTTCACAGACAAAGCCTACAACACTAGCGAATAGCATTCATGGCTTAATTAAAATCCCTATTGGATTTTTTTCCCCCAAAACCAAGGCAACTGAAAAGTTGACAGGCACTTTTGCACTCTGTAAAACTTGTTTCCATTGACTCTGGATTTTGTGCCCTATTTGAGTGGTAAGCCATTAGTGGTGGTATCCAAAAACATAGTGGACATTATTGAGGCACCCTCAGTCAATTTGCTGACTCACACTCACTTCCAAAACATTAGTGCTCCTCTTGCTGTATCTGTCTGTTGCTTTGGACAGTTAACCACCAGGCCCTTCAGGGTGTCTCGGAGGGGTGAGATGTCTAAGCCTCAGCATCTAACTACTGGGGTGCCTCAAGGCTCAGTACTTGGACCAATTTTCTTCTTCATCTACAAGTCATCACTTCAATCTGTAATTCAGAAACATGGCTTTTCATATCACTGCTATGGTGATGACATAACTCTACTTTTCATTCCAGCCCAGATGATCCAACAGCAGCTGCTCGCACCTCAGCCTGCCTGTAAGCCATTTCTTGCTGGATGAAGGGCCATAACCCTCAACTCAACTTTGCATGACACAACTGCTTGTGGTATCCGCCAAACCCAACACTTTTCCACAACTTCTCCTTCCAAATAGACGCATTAACCATAACTCCTTCCAGGACAACCCGGAACCTTGCAGTTGTAACTTGTGATCATTTAACTCCTTGTCCAAGCTCTTGTTCTATCCAGGCTGGACTATTGTAAAGTAATCATTTGTTTTATGTTTCATTAAGTTGTGAGTTCATATTAACGGTCATGTTACTCAAAGAAATGTTTGCAAAGAATCGCTAATATTTGCTAACGTCATATCATTACAGACTGCATGATAGTGCCACAGCATACAGTATGGTAGACATTGATGGGGGCTAATCCCCCCAATAATTAGAAATCGCTAAACCATTTTCTCTAATATTACCTATTCGAGAGAGAGAGAGAGAGAGAGAGAGAGAGAGAGAGAAATGGAAGTTGCGTGTATTCGCGTCTGTGCGTTTATCTTTTTAGAGTGAGTTTACTTAAAAACAGCTATTGTATCCTCTCGTCGCTGGAAAATATAATGTAGCGATTCAGTATTTAAACTGTATTTAATAAAAGTCGTGGGGCAGCATTGACAAGTTTATTTTTTCCTGGATGTGAGAGCTGCACGATTTCTGATACAGTATGTGTGTGTGTCAGTAAGCAGCTCATTAATACAGAACGATAATTAAAGGCTCTAATGCACACCAGCACACCAGTATATGTGTGTATTGTAAGAGCTAGACGACGAATGATGGCGTGTGACGTCATGGTAGTGGTGCCCCAATCCTTAGGGGAATATTTTCTCCCCTACCCCTTGACACTCTGTTTCAAGGGACAAAAGGAAGGGGTAGGCGGAGGGGTAGGGGAAGGGGAAGGGGTATAAAATAGAATTGGGATTGGGCCTTGGACTTGTCACAGCACTTACAAATTGTTGTCCTTTTGTTTGCTTAATTGCTTCTATTATCCTCATTTGTAAATTGCCTAAGATAAAGGTGTCTGCTAAATTATTACATGTAAATTTCAAGTTAAATGAGTTAGTTGAATGAATTAAAATCCCTAGTAATGTAAATTTGTGAAGAGTGAAGAGTTTCCATTCTTTGCTGAATTTATTTGAAATACTGTAACTGTAAAATAACCCAAGAGCAAATTCAAATTTAAGTTATTAGCTTAAATACATATTACAAAATATTGTACAATGTACTTTCTTAACTTCAGTAGGTATATTATTTTTATAACAGTAACTGTGTCATCCTTGCACAGCTCAAGAGTCACTCCATGAGCCAGAATGACACGAAATATAAACAGGCCATTTATATCAATAAGGTTTGTAGTTTTCTAATTGACTTTGATTACTTTTTAAAACCTCCAGTATACTACAGCTATTTCAGAAGGCCGTTCGCAACACAAATTGACTTTAAATTTTACGTAGATTTTAACACTAGATGTTATTTTTCCGTGCCGTACAATATATTAATCTTAGTTAATGGTGAGTTATAGTTTGTACATTACGCATGCGATTTAAGTTGTTTTGCGGCGCAAGGCACAAGTGTCCACAACACTCAGAATTATGACATTGTTTACCACAGATACTATTGCAACACTCTGTCTGTCCAACATGTATCTATATCCAATAAAGCACTGTTATTTCCCTAAAAGAAAGGTCCACAATATTCCTTTAAGCAAACAGAATGTATTTAACTTAGATTCCCAAGCTCAGCGATTTTTAACAAAATCCAGCAAGCACATGTGAACTGTCAACACACTGCGTTAGATTAATTGATACTTTAGATCGCCAACATTTGTATGGCATGAACTTTGAAATACTCTAACATCATAATTCCTACCTAAATGTGAAGAGTTCTCCATTTGCTTGTCAAGACAGACGACCACTTTTTGCGTCCAGGAAGATCGACGTGTATTAATGGACGTCTGCAGTTTCACTTTCGTCTAAGAATATACTCCCCACAGGAAACCGTGAACGTCAAGGTTCTCTACTGATAATATCGTTTCTTGTCTAATAACGTGCTTTGAACCAAAAGAGGGGCGGAAAAGTCAAGCCAGTTCTTCCTTCATAGCACTTGAAGAGGGCAGTGCATGGTCTCAGATTAACGGAATGTAGTGAAATCTGATTCTAGAGGTCTCCATATCCATTAAACGGACATCTACACAGTCCACAACTGTCTTGAACTCGCATTAACCCAGTCTGTCTAAACATAGCTAAGTTTATTTATTTATTTTTTTTTTTTACACCTTTGCATACTTCTGTTAAAAAAAAAAAAAATAATAAAAAAAATATTCTTAGTTCAGAATTAACTTAACTGGAAAAACAAGTAAACTTCAGTGTGAACACACATGCAATGTTTTTGGATACTTAAATACACTTAATTGTTTTTATTTATTATTATTTAAATTTCAATGCAATGACGTAAATCACAACAAAAGATTAAAACAATCATATAAAATGTACTTAAACTTTTTAAAAGTGTATATAACTGCCATGAAACAGTCATAAAAGTATACTCTTAAGTACACTTATGCTGTTTTTTATTTCATTAATATAACTTGCAAGTACCTTTTTTTATAACCTTTAAGATTTTAAGCACACTACAAGTGCAAATTCAATACAATTACACACATTTTTTTTCATCAGGGCAGCCCACTTGCTCTGAATGATAACAGTTCTCAAAAAGTTGCATTTTGAAACATGCAACTTAGTAGTTTACTCATGATTTATAACAGAGATAAGATAAAACCATTACAATTAAACACATTAGAAACGGTGTGCCTACTTAGTGACATAACATCCGAATCATGCCACGCTAAAGCTTCATTATGTTTACATTAATAAATTGTATTTATCTAAATGGCCCAAATTAACTTCAAATAAATATGTAACTACATAAACTGATTAAATAAATAGCTTTTATTTGGGGATAAATGGTAAACTCACTCAATTAGAGTCTACAGTTCACTATAGAAAGTAAATGCATTTTATTACAATCATGGTAAATGTGTGATAAAGTTTGATTAAACAAAAAATGGATAGAGGTACACGGTAAAGAATAAATTTTTGTTTTGAAACTCAGTCATTTACAATCAAAAACAGGTGCATTTGGATTCGATAAGTGGCATAGGTACACTTTAAATTATATATTATATAAAAGGGTATGAATATGTACAGTGTTGTGGAAGAAGTACAGCATAACTGCAGTTCAATAGAATCACAGCAATGAAAAAATAATAATAATTAAAAAAAAAAAAGAATCCCCTTAAATACACTATCAGTTTGAGTCAACTAATGCACAGGCTATTTTCTTTCCTGGAATATGCTTGTTTCCTGCCCACACAGGATGTTATTCAGACACTCTGCTGCAGTGGATCCACTTCAAGTGTGTATGAGCTGCTGAATGTGAAGTTTTAGTTCTTCAGGAAGCCCCAGTTCTGTTATCAAGTCCAAGCAGCACTTCAGCAGCTGTTTCAGACTCTCTCCTGTAGACGAAGAACTCTGGAAAAGAGCTCTTGGTGAATCTTCACTCACATCTCTGACATTTCCACAGCAGTCATTATTCGCTCCATCTCTCCCACAACAGTTCCCATTGTTTGAGTTCCTAGATTCTCCCTCTTGGTTCCTGTTCTCGACATTTAGGTCCTCCATGTCATCCACCATCTCAGTCACACAAGGTGGAGGCCTCAGCTGGGCTTTCCTCATGGCCTCCACAAGCCCGTCCTCATGTGTCTCCAATTTCTGAAGCAGACTGGTAACTGACTCTAAAGCTGGGCTTCCAGGCAGATGAACCTGACACCAGCATCGAACAGCACTGCGGAAGGAGAAGACAATATGACGATGGTCAGAAGGAAGATAGGACACATGGGCTTTAGGATTCTAATCAGGTACAGTGGCCCAAAAAGGGACATTTTTAGATTTAATTTAAACATCACAGTCCTATTTATATAGGTGAATGTATCATGTCAGTTCTTCTGGAGCACACACAGGGATCCTAGCAGAGTAAACACAGGTTTAAAGCAGAGCTATTTTAATTAGGCCGGTCACGATAACTAAATAACCTTCTAATCATGATAATTTGATCTAACTGCAGTTGTTTCAGAACACAATGGGGAGTCATACACCAAAAGAAACAGAAGAGTTCAAGATATCATCATAATTATTTACTGAACCCTTAAATTAATCACAATTTTATAATGAAAATCATAAAAAACAGACAATTAATCGTGATCGCCAAAGCCCTAAAACAGACAATTAATCAAAATAACCGTGACTATTTTTAGACAATTAATCGTCAGCCAAATTTCATAATCGCAACAGCCTTAATTTTAAAATTATTTAATAGTTTAAAACTATTATTAATATTTGGAATTCTCTATTATTTTTCAGTTTTCTTTTTATATAATTTTATTCTTAATAAAATGTTATTTAATTCAATTCATTTTTTTAATAGCTTTAAGTTAATTAAAACTAAAATATTTCTTAACTAAACAACTGTTAATTATTATTTATAGACTATTATAGTATTTATTAAATTTGCATTAGCTTTCATAAATTTTCAATTTTAGCTTAGGTCTCAGTAGTTCATTTTGTGCTTATATCAGTTGTACTAGTTTTGTTTTTTAAATATTTCTATTTGGCTTCAATGCAGTACATACAGTGAATCCTTAATCCTAACAATACTGCTTGACAAGCAATTTAAAATGGTCTTATTTTTGTCATTTTTGTTTAAAACAATGCCACTTCTTTTGATGTTTTGTTGTATAATGCCATGAATGCCATTCTTTTTTTATTACCAGAACATTCTGATACTGTTAGTTTACATTGTTAAGATAACCCACACAGAACACTCCTAGAAAGCTAGTAATTGGTTTCCAAACAGAAACCATACATTATATACAAACCATCCGTGGAACATTCTGTGTTTACAAGTACTGTAAATTAATTGTATTATCATATTATAGTATGCATGGAGCAGTCACGTGATTGTCCCTAAACTTTGTACATATAAGGCATAATTATGAACATTGTAAGTGTTATACCGACAAAATACCTATATAAATGGAGGTTAACTATATATATATATATATATATATATATATATATATATATATATATATACACACACACACACACACGATTCGTTCTTACTGTTGGGCGTATTTTGCATGGGTTTCTACTAAAAAGGCCCTAAAATAATGTCAGATAAGACAAAAGCACCTGCTTACCTCATGATTCCTTTAAGCTGACCGATGACCGTCATTTTAGTGACTCCTTCTGTGTATCCCATGTTAAAACCAGTCTGTAGTGACGCTTCTTTCCCTGCATCACTGCCATCTCTGTAACCATCCTGACAGAAAACCACATGGCAGTCGTTTCTAGACTGCGCTGCTTTCACTAGCTACGTTATACACCCATGATTGTTTCTTTTGTATGTCACCGGTGTTTTAAAAAAAACTCGTAGGTGCATGAGCGATCTAACGCTCATTCAGGTTGGAATAATAATAATACATTAAAAAAAGATATAAAAATATTTCAGTAGAAGCATGTTTATGAATGTGAATGAAAGGTTCAGCATTAATAAATGAATGTTCAGGTACCTTTGTGCGTTTTTCCATGTTGTATTTCCATTCTTTGTTCTGCAGACTAATATCATCCACATCCTCGTCGAACACATCCTCACTAGACGCCACTGATTTCACCCACGACATGTTTTCAAGCTATAAATCGCGACAGTTAATCTCACGGAGTGTGAATTCAACGTGGAAACGTGTCTCGTGAGTAAAAGACGCTTGTTTCGGCCTTTGACAGGATCCATAAAACACATTCACATCCACGTGGTCATGTGACTGATGTCTTCAGATGCAAATACAGCTCTTTTCTTCATCTGGTTGCTTCTGGGCGTATTTACACATCATATCGCCACCTGCTGGTCGACATGTAACCCAAACAATATATAACAATGTTCTAGAACTAGATAATTAGATTTAGTAAAGAATATTAACATTTTATTACCTGCGCAAATAGGGAATTTGTTTGACTAAATTATGAATAGCTACTACCCAATGAAGACGAGCCGGTACAAACGTATGTACGTAAGGTAGGCTACGTATTTTGATATATATCTATATATATATATATATATATATATATATATATATATATATATATATATATATATATATATATATATATTAAATTAATGTAGTTCATTATTATTATTGTTATTATTATTATTATTATTATTATTATTAGTTAGAACATTCTGTGCGTTTTTCTTTCAGTTTTGATGTATTTTATGTGCACAAGAAAAAAAAAACCTTTCCGGAGTTTGCGGGTTGTCAGAGGAAAATCAATTTAATATTGTAAGATGAAAACAGTAAAATAACAAAATTCGAAATAAACAAGTGAAATATTAATTATAAAATGAAACGCTAATTTTATTTTATATTAATAACAATGTGAAATATTAATAGTGATAGTGCACATTCATAGTACAAGTATGTGTACCATAGAGTAAGTCACCGCTAGATGCCGCTAGATTCACATTAAACTGTGTCTGGTTTCAACAGACTGATTTGAGTTGATCCTCGTACACTGTCAAGTCCTGCGAAGTACGGTCAGTGTGCAGTGAATCGAGTGTAAAGAGATATTTATTCATGTTATGTAATTGCATTTTTACAGGGAAATTGATACAAATAGTCAGATAAAGGGATTATATACCGAATCGTATTGAGTTTAAACGGCTCAAGATACTGCCAACAAAGGCTACCGTATAGCCAATAATAATAATAATTAGAGTAGGCCTAAACACTTAAATGAAAATGAAAGGAGCTGACAAAGATTGTTTTCCCCTGGTATTCTTGAACAAAAAGACAAAGTGAAAGGTGGAATATTTTTTTTAGATTACCGCAAGCCTTATAAGATCAATACATTAATTAGAATGCCAACATCACTTAAGAAACATGACTTTATTTCTCAAAAAGAGCCATGTTTAATGAGGAGTCTAATTAATCTGACTAGTCTAATTCAAAGTATTATGTTACATATGCTAAATAGAGCAGTATTGTAATGTGAAGAGGATGAATCCACCTCATCAGAACTGTGACCTTTATAATTATGCTAATTACTGTAAAACACCTCATATATCTTCACTGTTATTTCTGGAAAGGAATAATTTTTAGGTATGCAACTTTTAAAATGAGCTCTACGTGAGTCATTTGTCATCCTCAAAGGTGCCTTGCACGGTTGTGAATGGTACTTGATCCCGGTTATAAATTATGTCTCCTAATGGGCCCAGTTTTTACAAACCCATGTGATGTTCTGACAGTGAAGTGGCGCAGCAGGTGAGAGTTTTATGAGAAGAGAATCATCCTCTATTTGCCCAGTGGGTAGAAATGTATCCATTGAAGGTTCTTTTCCTCACCGTTAGCATTTTGTTCAGTTCTGATATCAGTGTGGAAAATCCAAATTCATCACTGGGACTGGGAACCCTCAGGAATCCACGGTGAAATTTAATTGAAAAACCAACATACAGTGATTTTACTGCTTAGACTCAATAGAAAGTTAAACAGCTTAGCAAGTTTTTAGCTCACAATAGACTTTCACAATGGAAAACATACATTTCAGCAAAAATCTAAGTTGAAATAATTATGAAATGTGCATATTTCAGATTTATTTGAATGCATCCATCTATATTTACAGTAAACGTACAAATCATACAGTTAAGCATGTAATATACAAGAACAATAACTTAACCAAACTTAATAAATTAACCAATAAATAATCATTCAAATATATATCTTTTTGGCTAACAGTAGACTTTCAGAACTGAAAGTGTACTCAGGTACCTGTAATCATCTAAGGAGAAATAATTATGAAATTAACATGCATGAAATTAACAAGTACAGTACAGTAATTATGAATGTAAAACATAGATAGATAGACAGACAGACAGATAGATAGATAGATAGATAGATAGATAGACAGACAGATAGATAGATAGATAGATAGATAGATAGATAGATAGATAGATAGATAGATAGATAGATAGATAGATAGATAGATAGATAGATAGATAGATATAACTTTATATTTATTTATTTAAAAATTATTCATACAAGTTTTAAAATAAATAAATGACTTTAAGTGTTAGTACTGCTCTCTCTCTCTCTCTCTCTCTCTCTCTCTCTATATATATATATATATATATATTTATATAACTGATATATAAATATCTGACTTTTTAAAATAAATATATAAATATAAATCAAAATAAAGAGATAAAATTAATATTACTGAAACAAATATATTTATTTTATTGGCTTCTTTCATTTTAACACTAGTTACAGCACTTTATACTGCTTTTAAAGCATGTTATTTCTTGTTTTTCTTGTACTCATGTGCTGGAGATATGCTACAAGTGATGTTAAACACATTACTCTCATCAATATTGCATTTTCCCTTTCTTTCGTCCACACCACAGAGACAAAGAAAAGAGGTCCCTGCTTTATTTTAAGATGGGCTATTCTTCATCTTGCGATTTGTGGGAACACACAGGAGAGACGCAGCCAGTGGACAAATGCATTTCACCTTCCACAGAGTGCATTTGCAGGAGCCGGACAACAATGGCCCAGAGAATACTCCGGAGGCATGCGGCGAAGGCCTGAAAATGGATTCTGAGGGGCCTGTGGATCCAAGGCTTTTTGCCACCACACCTTCCTCCAGAGCTGCGCTTTCCCCCTCACGCGCTCTCTCTTCCTCCCTCGCTCTCCAGGAGAGCAAAACAAGCAGCCGGGGCAATCACCTGACACATTTCCATCCAATTTCCACTGCCGAATGTGTTCATTTTCGGCCCTAATGGCATGTCATTTCAACGGAGCCTTTGGTCAAGAATTAATCCTGGAATCAAAACAGATTTTCCGGGGAGCAATCTTCCATCAAGTATTGATTTTTTTACACTCACAGAGCCTGTACTCCCTAATTTAACCTGACAGCACACTGCACAATGGACTAGAGAGCACCTTGGCGACTCTCAGAGGGAAATCTCTTGCGTTTTCTCTATCTCTCTTGCTCCCACTTTTCACCCTCTCACTCCCCCCACCCCCCACCCAGCTTCTTTAGAGCATCTTTTCAAAAAGTCAGAGAGAAAAGGAGAATTTTGAGGAGAGAGGTTTAAAAACAAAGGGCTTTGCGAAGAATAATGGGAGATACAGTCACTGTTTTACCTCTAATTATGCTTTCAACCGCATCATGTCCTAGACGTGTGTAGGACAGAGAAGGGCTCTAGGAAAAGAAAAAGAAGAAAATTAAAAAAGAAGAAGTAGAAGAAAAGGTGGGAAATAGAGAGGAGTGTTTTCCAGGGGCTATCAGGTATCATTATGGGCCTGTTGACATCCAGGACTCTCTGTGCAATGCACCTCTAAGATTTTCTCTTCCTCCTGCAGCCATTTCTTTCCCTGAGTGGGAGAAAAGGGTTTCATCAGGGGCTGGAGAGGAGGAGAGGGGGCACAGGAGAGTTTGAATGTTCAGGCTGCAGCTGACCACTAATGAGTGGACCCTCCTGAAAGGGCTTCCAAAAGCCTCTACCGTCAACCTGTCCCCTTGCAGAGGGTTTCCAGCTCGAACTGTCTCTTGTAGAACAGAAAAAGACGAGTTGCCATTGAGAAGTCTTTTAAATCAAGCCTCTGTCTTAAACAATTATATATGTATATTTTGTACATTTTGAAAACAAAGAGATGCATGGGAAATTTACTTAAAGTAGTATTTAAATAAAATGAAAATAGGACTCTGTAATTATATTATCATATTGTGAACAATACATCTATGCATCACACACACACACACACACACATATCTATCTATATATATATATATCAAAATGTAATAACTGTTTTCCAGTGAAACATCAGATAAACATTCATAAACCGAAGTAATGGGAATTGTGGTTTTTGTGTATATCTGTAATTACACGTGTAGGAACAGGATGTGGTCAACCAGGAATATTGTCTTCGACTGTGAAAGAAATTAAATAAATAAAAAATAATAATAATAATATCCCTATGACCAGGATATGCAGGGGGAAATCTAAAAAGATTTAGATTTAGTTTTGTTAATAAAACACTAAATAAAGAGACAGTAGTGACAGACTGTTAAAATGTTAAAATAATTGTTGCAAATGTATTTAGTTTGTAAGTTAGTACTTACTGTTTGTTTAATTGTGTTAATGTACTTTTAATTTTATTTATTTACTGTATAGCTCTTTCTGATTGGTTGGTTTGTTTGTGGTAAACAATCAATTTTTAGCGAAATCCAGCAACTGACACTAAAAGATGGGCCCATGAGGTAACATGAAACAGTAATAGATTATTCATTAGCACACATTTTTGCACACATTTATTTATTTATTTTAGCAGCCACATAATATAATATAATATAATATAATATAATATAATATAATATAATATAATATAATATAATATAATATAATATAATATAATATAATATAATATAATATAATATAATATAATATAATATAATATAATATAAGTGTACATTTATGCACTATTCTGCATTGCATCCCAGAGCCCATGCAGGTTTGTTGTTAGTCTCACCTCAGAGTTCTCCTAAATGCTAAAACGCCACTTTAACTGCTAAAGATAAATGGAGCGGAGGGCAATTGGATCTGTTGTCCCAGTCACATCTCCATCAGCGTCAGAGACGCTGCTGATAATGGACGGAAGAGTTGGACAGAGGGAGAGGATTGGGATGGTAGCCCATCCGCTGACACCTCAGACAGGCTGTGAGCATTGGTAATTGCCCCTCTGGAGGCAACAAGGTGTGCACAAACAGCAGAGATGCCTGAGTGGCTATAAATTTGTGTATGCGCCTCGGAGTGTGCGAGGGGGACGCGTTTGAAAGATATGGCGACAGTTCATTTTCCTAGAACATTGTCCCGCCACACGTCCACTGCTGAGGAGATAAGCCAAGAGAGCACCTCGCCACTGATGGAAAAACAAAAAGAACAATTTAAAAGCATCGGCATAGCGCAAACACGTGCACATTCACCTACAGCTGAATATTCTCTCTCACTTTCCTTTTCAGAGTGTCTTGACTGATACTGAACAGCAATCCATTCGAGCTGCTGACATTTCATAATGTTTTCTCCTCTCTTGTCTTCCTTCTCTCTTTCTGTCTCAGGGCAATTTCTGACACTTGGAAGTTGAGCAGAAACGTGTTCCATTGAAGCAGGCAGTAAATATGAGAGGATTCTGCTTTTGAAAAACAGCGTGAAGTCTAGCGTGAGCATAATTATTGCTTTCACTGCCCTGAACAAATCGATTGAGATACGCTGCATTATAGAGACTTCTGCTTTTAAGAGAAGTTGGTTCCCGACCAAGGATGCACTTCTGTTTTTTTCATAACGGATGAGAAAACATTAAGAAAGCAGAATGAAACCATCAGTGCAGTCTACCTCATCTTGTGCTGCAGTTCTTAGAAATCAGCTAGAAAAATATACAGTTCGCAGTCACAGGTTTGTTTCATAAAATGTTTGCCAAAAACACACTATACAGGAGTTGTTTGTACACATAGGCTATCTGTATTGTATTAGACAGGATTTATGTCCATTTAACTAAGGTTTGTTTAGATGACTGGCAAACTGTACATCATCTCAGTTATTGTGATATAAACAAATAAATGGATGTGAAGATCTGAAATAATAATTTGATTTAATATTTTGTTATCTACAAGAACAGAACATGTGACTACATGACTTTTATATGTTCCTGGAACAAAGTTTAGTAGTCATTATACAAAACGATTTGACCACAGAATACTGCATTGGACCAATGAGAGACCAGTATTCTATCAAGACTTTCATGGCGAAGAAGCTCCATTGTACATTGTTAATAGTGCAGTGAAGTATAAGCACACCGCCTTCACAAAGGCCAAACCAAAGCAACTTCCAAGCAGCCAACAAGGGAAATGTGTGCCAAGACTCAACTAAATGTATCAGTGTGTATTAAAATTCAACAAAATTGAACATAAAGTTAAATCTGGAAGGGGAAATTTTGAAAGTGAACATTTAATTCCTATTGAGGTGACAGCATGTCACCAGTGGAATTATGTTATTGGAAGGTAAATGACTGCACCAACCTGATAACATAAGAAAATTTATCTATTTTACAAGTTGGTATTTTCGTATGAATCTTTTGATTTGATTCCTACAAAAACAATTTCAAAAACAAATAAATAAATAAGCATGAAGTTTCACCCCTGACCGTTCCACTAAACCAAACCTCAGTGGGTCATAAGTAGACTGAACAAATTTATATGATTTCACCACAGATTTACCAAATTGTAAAATAGTTACGATTTACCACGAGAGTGTTGAAACATGTCTTTCCATGTAGTTTTGATCAAAAAGCAATGCTTTGGTCAAGATGAATCACTGTGGTGAAATAACAGCAAAACAAACTAAGGTCCAAATGCGTGATATTCTATGAGTGATTCAAAATCTAATCTAAATCAAAAAAACAAAAACAAACTTGAAGTCATTTCGGGTTATGAAATTTTGAAATAATATTGGAGATATTTTTTATTACATTTAATAAATTTTTAAGACACATTCTTTCTTCCTTACATTGACATTTACATAATGCTTGTCAGATCATGCTCAAATCATGCTGATCACAAATTTAAAGCAAAAGGAGTCAAACCAAATACTAAGGCCACACAGCAGTATATGGTTATCAGTCCTGTATTTGAGTCCTTAATACGGTTACATTCACACACAGTATGATTATATACAGGCGTGACAACAGCATTCTGTAACCAAACTCACAACTGTAAATTTTCAGGACTCACAACTGCATTCTCAGAAAACGCGCTGTGTGAAAGGAGCAGGACAACTAGGACTAGTTAACTAGGATAACCGCATTTTTTACTTACAGGTGTGAGTCTCGAAATGTCACATTCACACAGAAACTTACAGTAGCTTCTCGGATACTGTCTGCATGAACATGCAATGGTAGTTAAGTCCATATTCCTTACCAGTTACCATTGTGCCAGTGACCAAAGTAATATAAAAAATGGCGACGTCCTTCAAAATGAAAGTCTTATCATTTTCTGACACACTTGGTCTCATCTACGAAATGATTGTAAGACAGAAAATTAGGCGTACTGTCGTTTCAATGCAAAACTTGGAATGTATTATTATGGACGTAAGTGGTGTCTATGTATCTGGTCTCAGTTTGTGTATGCAAGTTTTTTAGTTTGCATGAAGATATGCTTTATCCGTTGTCTGAAAGATAATAACTAAGATGGCTTGTGTTTTGTTTTATTTTTATTTTTTTTCTGAGTAGTTTAACAAATGATTAGATTAGATTATGTTGCGATTTGTAATTTTTCATTACATTAATATTACACTATTACATTAACCTTTTAATATAAAATAGGCCTACATGTAAAACAAATTAATTGTTTGAAATAATGTGGTTAACAGGTGTTTTGGTGTAAGATCGATTTCTCTTTCATGACATTGGCCATTAGATAATTCCAGGCAATTAGAATTAAATAGTTCAAAGCCTAGTCTTACCTATTTGCAGGGAGATAGTTTAGATGATTGTTATGCTACCTATTTACCATGAAACTTTGTCATCAAATCTCAGCAATGGCAGATCTGGCTCTGTTGGAAGACCTCCATGCGCCCTTAAGATGTGAAAGGATTTTTCAGGGATGTGAAAGGATCTTTTTATGGAGAGTGATGAGTGGCTTTTGAGTCACTTATGTCTTCCAAGGAATCTCCTTGTAGAATTATGCCACAATTTGGAACCTCTGTTAAGGAGACAAAACAGGCGTTTGAATGCTATTCTTGTGCCTGAGCAGGTGCTCTCCACATTGGGGTTTTTGGCTACCAGGACCTTTTAGCGAGAAATAGGGGATCTGGTATTTCTCAGCCAACTATGATCAGAACTATGCCAGCAGTGTTGGCAGCTATCAACATCGCTATATATAAAATTTCTATACGACAATGCTCAGCAAACTGTGATTAAAAGAGAATTTTATGAGACTGCTGTTGGTGTAATTGACTTCACCCATGTGAGACTGAAGGCACCGTCCATGAATGATTATGCATTCATCCATTAGAAAAATCTTTACTCGATAAATAAAACATACAAATTATTTGGGATATGAGACTATCCCTCCAAAGCATGGTAGCCCAGTGGCCTGGGGCGGACACACTTTCATTTTTCAGAATAGTAGTGTAGGGACTTTGCTACAGGAGGGCGCACTGCAGGACCGGAGTCACCTCGGTGAGTACATACAAATGCTGGTCATATAATTTGAATATCATCAAAAGTTGATTTATTTCACTAATTCCATTCAAAAAGTGAAACTTGCATATTATATTCATTCATTACACACAAACTGATATATTTCAAATGTTTATTTCTTTTAATTTTGATGATTATAACTGACAACTAAGGAAAATCCCAAATTCAGTATCTCAGAAAATTAGAATATTGTGAAAAGGTTCAATATTGAAGACACCTGGTGCAACACTCTAATCAGCTAATTAACTCAAAACACCAGCAAAGGCCTTTAAATGGTCTCTCAGTCTAGTCCTATAGGCTACACAATCATGGGGAAGACTGCCGACTTGACAGTTGTCCAAAAGATGACCATTGACACCTTGCACAAGGAAGGCAAGACACAAAAGGTCATTGCAAAAGAGGCTGGCTGTTCACAGAGCTCTGTGTCCAAGCACATTAATAGAGAGGTGAAGGGAAGGAAAAGATGTGGTAGAAAAAGGTGTACAAGCAATAGGGATAACCGCACCCTGGAGAGGATTGTGAAACAAAACCCATTCAAAAATGTGGGGGAGATTCACAAAGAGTGGACTGCAGCTGGAGTCAGTGCTTCAAGAACCATTACGCACAGACGTATGCAAGACATGGGTTTCAGCTGTCGCAATCCTTGTGTCAAGCCACTCTTGAACAACAAAACTCCATCGGTGACAGAATGGAGAAAATAACCTTGGGAGAAACCAGCTCAGTTGGGGGGCCAGTTCTCCTCTGACCAGATGAAACCAGCAGTTCAATTCCAGGCTGCAGCAAAGTCAGATTGTGCAGAAGAATCATCTGTTTCCTGTGGTCTTGTCCTGGTGGTCATGTGAGACAAGGTCTTTAGAGGGGATCTGTATCTGGGGCTCTAGATGTCCTGGTCTCCGCTGTCTTTCAGGGCTGTAGAGGTCCTTTCTAGGTGCCGATCCACCATCTGGTCTGGATACGTACTGGATCTGGGTGACTGCAGTGACCCTCTGATCTGGATACAGACTGGATCTGGTGGCTACGGTGACCTCGGAATAAGAGAGAAACAGACTATTATTAGCGTAGATGCCATTCTTCTAATGATGTCGCAAGTACACCGGGTGTTATGGGAAATATTCCTGGTTCCGGTTTACCTAATTAATGTAGCCTAAAAATCCTTTAACGGATTTGGATATTAAAAGCATATTAGTATGTTATGTGTAAGCCAGCTTAAGAGATGGGTCTTTTATCTAGATTTAAACTGCAAGAGTGTGTCTGCCTCCCGAATAATGTTAGGTAGGTTATTCCAGAGTTTAGGCGCCAAATAGGAAAAGGATCTGCCGCCCGCAGTTGATTTTGATATTCTAGGTATTATCAAAATGCCTGAGTTATGAGAACGTAGCGGACGTAGAGGATTATAATGTATTGTTTGTATTGGTCTTAAGTATTGTCACAGCCACGCCATCATCTTCACTCGCTCCACCCTCTCGTTCACTCTCCCCTGAATTCTAATCACCCTCACCTGGCCATCTCATCATCTCATACCCTTTATAAACCACTCTCACTCACCAGTCATCGTCTGGCCTCGTCAATACCACTGACAACAGACTCACCCGCGCTACTCACCTCAAGAGTAAACCACTTACCTTCAGAAGCCTTCATTCCCGTTCGTCAGCCGTCAGCCTACCGTCCTCCTTCTGAGAACCTTCCCGCACTCTTCCTCCAGCTCCTAAACCAGAGACTTGGGTTACCTCTCAGTTAAGTCACAGTGAACGTTATCAACTTCTTCATTACTCACCTTTGCATCCCGGTTCTGCTGCACTTGTAAAAATAAATCACATTTCAACTCACCACCCGTCTGCCTCTTGTGATTACCTGACAGAAGGCCAGACCGATCACAATGCAAGCTGCATCAGAACCCGAGGATCCGCCGCAGCGGGACACATTCGCTGAACTGGTTCAAGCCGTCAGTCAAGCCATACTAAAAAATCCTCCTGTCATCGCTACTGACCGCCAAGATCCTAACTCACCTTCACTTCCGCAAACACCCTCTGCTTCGGTAGCTGCCTCTGCTAGTCCCATGGCCCGACGAGCGACATACTCAGGCGAGGCGGAGAACTGCAGCGGCTTCCTACTCCAGGTTTCTCTGTATTTCGAGATGCAACCGCATCAGTTTCATAATGACTCTGCCCGTATTGCTTTCATTATATCTCTGTTATCTGGCCGCGCTCTTCAATGGGCCGAATCTATATGGAACGCTAACTCACCCATAACCCAGTCTCTTTCCAGCTTCCTTCGGTGTGTCCGCTGAAGAACTCTCCATTCATGACCAGCTCTTCAATCTTCAACAAGGATCATCTTCGGTATGTGACTATGCTCTCCGATTCCGCACCCTGGCGGCCTCTAGTGGCTGGAATGAGACCGCTTTAATGACAGTGTTTCGACACGGCTTAAATTCGAAAATCCGGCAATTAGTGGTTGTTTATGATGACTCTATGGGTCTCGAGAATCTCATCCAAAGAACTATCCAAGTCTCTCAACGTCTCACAGCCTGTGGTCATACACCATCAGCCGCTGCCAGTTCTCCGCTCCCAGCACCCTCTCTCGCTCCTCCAGCACCAGAGCCCATGCAAGTCGACTCCTATCATCTCTCCACCGTTGAACGGCAAAGAAGGATTCAGAATCACCTGTGCTTATATTGCGCTTCTGATCAACATCTCCTCAGTGGCTGTCCTGTGCGTCCTCCGCGCACTGCGGTAAGCACCATTCAAGTCCCTCCTAAAATTGAAACTCTCAATCGTACTATGGTCTTACTCCTAACCCCTCGTCTTTGTGACTCAGCGCAAGCCCTATTCGACTCCGGTGCCGAAGGGAACTTCATCTCCTCTCAACTACTCGAAAAATTTAACCTTCGAAAACTCAAAACTCACCGAGATCTCCGAGTACAAACCATCCAAGGCAAACCCCTGGGTCGAGGAAGGATTCGTCACTTTTCCCCAACTATCACTCTTCAGATTGGATGTCTTCATACTGAAAGGATCTCGTTTATGGTGCTGGAGGAGTCAACTGCCGAGCTCATCCTGGGACGCCCCTGGATGTTTCAACATCAACCCACATTCAACTGGAGGTCCGGAGAGATCTTATGCTGGGGTGAATATTGCTTTTCCAACTGCTTGTCTTCAATTAAGAAACCTTCACCTCCCTCTTCATCTAAGATTGAGCGCTCGTTCCGAGTTAGTTCAACCACCGTCGAGAGTCCCGAAACTCAACAGTCTGTAATGATTCCCTCTGAGTATGGGGCGTTCCAGGATGTATTAAGCAAGCAACTTGCAACCAAACTACCACCTCATCGGCCATGGGACTGTGCTATCGACCTACTACCTGGAGCCACCTTACCTAAAGGACGCGTTTACCCTCTGTCCATCCCGGAGCAGAAGGCCATGGAGGAGTATGTGGAGGAGGCCCTCAGTCAACAGTTCATTCGGACCTCAACCTCCCCTGCCGCTTCAAGCTTTTTCTTCGTGGGTAAAAAGGATGGAGGCTTGCGGCCGTGCATCGACTACAGACATCTCAATTCTCAAACCATCAAGTACAGCTACCCCCTTCCTCTGGTTCCAGCAGCCTTGGAACAGCTGCGTGGAGCTCAAATCTTCACCAAGTTAGACCTTTGTTCAGCCTACAACCTCATTCGCATTAGGCGGGGTGACGAATGGAAGACTGCGTTCGTCACCCCCTCCGGCCATTATGAGTACCTCATCATGCCCTTCGGACTATCCAATGCCCCAGCAGTCTTCCAGGGATACATGAACGAGGTCTTCAGGAACTACCTCAACAGGTTCGTCATAGTATATATTGACGACATTCTAATCTACTCCTCTTCACTCTCTGAACACCGCAAACATGTCATCCAAGTCCTAGAAAAACTGAGAGAACACCAACTGTATCTGAAGCTGGAGAAGTGTGAGTTCCATATTCCATCCGTACAGTTCTTGGGCTACATCATTGACCAACACGGAGTACAAATGGACCAGAGGAAGGTGGAAACTATTCACAACTGGCCTCAGCCCACTTCGGTAAAGGAACTTCAGCGCTTTTTAGGATTTGCCAATTTCTACCGGAGATTCATCAAGGGTTTCAGTCTCATCACTAATCCATTAACTTCCTCTCTGAAAGGCCGGCCGAAGTCTCTGTCCTTGTCATCTGAGGCCATCCAAGCATTCCACGACCTCAAAGATGCGTTCGCCACAGCCCCTGTACTGGTACATCCCAACCCCGATCTTCCATTTATCGTTGAAGTCGACGCTTCATCCACTGGAGTTGGTGCTGTATTATCTCAGCGGCAGGGTGAGCCTCCTAAACTCCATCCATGTGCCTTCTTTTCCAAAAAACTGTCCCCGGCGGAGCGGAACTATGATGTTGGTAACCGGGAACTTCTGGCTATCAAATTAGCACTGGAAGATTGGAGACACTGGCTGGAGGGAGCTAATCATCAATTCGAAGTCATAACCGACCATAGAAATCTGGAATATCTGAGAGAAGCTAGAAGGTTGAACCCTCGTCAGGCCCGTTGGGCACTCTTCTTCACCCGATTCGATTTCCGGGTCACCTATCGTCCCGGTAGCAATAATTCCAAGGCTGAAGCATTATCTCGTATTCATCAAGCATCCTCTGATGAAAACCCTCCTGAACCTATCCTCCCTCCAGCCATCTTCCTCAACCCCATCTTATGGGACATTGATGACCAAATCGCCCAAGCTAACAATCTTCAACCCGCTCCGCCGGGAGGTCCAGAAGGCCTCATCTTCGTACCACCTCAACTCCGTACCAGCCTTCTGGACTCAGCACACTCTACCCCGGGCTCTGGACATCCAGGTAGTAGGCGTACCCTCTCGCTCCTCCTTCAACGGTACTGGTGGCCATCCATCTCCCAGGATGTCTCACGTTACATCAAGGGATGCTCAGTCTGCGCCGTTACCAATACTCCCAGAAGACTACCGGAGGGTAAACTCGTTCCTCTACCCATTCCTCAGCGTCCGTGGTCCCATCTTGGGATAGACTTCATGACAGATCTCCTTCGTTCCAACGGAAACACTTGTGTGTTCGTCGTAGTGGACCGGTTTTCCAAGTCATGCAAGCTGATACCATTGCCCGGATTACCTACCGCATTCGAAGCAGCCGAAGCTCTCTTCACTTTCGTCTTCCAAAACTTCGGCATCCCTGAAGAGATTGTCTCAGATCGTGGACCACAGTTCGTCTCTCAGGTATGGAAAGCCTTCTTCAAACTTCTCGGAGTCACGGTAAACCTTTCCTCTGGATATCACCCTCAGACTAACGGCCAGACTGAGCGGAAGATCCAGGAGATTGGACGGTACCTCCGATCCTATTGCCAGCAGTACCAAGACAGCTGGAACCAGTTCCTCCCCTGGGCCGAGTATGCCCAGAATTCCCTCCGCCAGAGCACCACTGGACTCACACCTTTCCAATGTGTTCTAGGTTACCAACCTCCTCTCTTCCCTTGGTCTGGTGAGCCGTCTGAAGTTCCTGCTGTCGACTACTGGTTCCATCAAAGTGAGAGGGTATGGGACTCAGCTCATGTACACCTTCAGCAGGCAGTGCGGAGACACAAGAGACAAGCCGACCGTCGTAGAACCGAACCCCCTCAATACCATCCCGGGCAGAAGGTATGGCTCTCGACGCGGGACAAACGTCTCCGCCTGCCCTGCAGAAAGCTGAGTCCTCGATACATCGGACCATTCACTGTGCAGAGGCAGCTCAATGACGTCACCTATCGTCTCAACCTTCCTCCTGAGTATAAAATTGCACCATCATTCCTGTATCCTTACTCAAACCTCACACTGAACCTGTCACTCCTCCCTCCTCAGGTCCTGCCCCAGCGGATGAACCTCCTCCTCCCATTCCTGTTGAAGAGGAGGCCATCTACAGAGTCCGTAACATCCTAGACTCTCGGCGACGAGGTCCCCGGTTGGAATACCTGGTCGACTGGGAGGACTATGGACCTGAGGAGCGCTCCTGGGTTCATCAAGATGACATCCTTGATCCTACTTTACTCACCCAGTTCCATTCTGACCATCCGGACCGTCTTGCACCTAGAGGTCGCGGGAGACCTCGTCGCCATACTCGTCCCTCTTCTCAGTCGTCAAGAGCCGCCTCGGGAGGGGGGGTACTGTCACAGCCACACCATCATCTTCACTCGCTCCACCCTCTCGTTCACTCTCCCCTGAATTCTAATCACCCTCACCTGGCCATCTCATCATCTCATACCCTTTATAAACCACTCTCACTCACCAGTCATCGTCTGGCCTCGTCAATACCACTGACAACAGACTCACCCGCGCTACTCACCTCAAGAGTAAACCACTTACCTTCAGAAGCCTTCATTCCCGTTCGTCAGCCGTCAGCCTACCGTCCTCCTTCTGAGAACCTTCCCGCACTCTTCCTCCAGCTCCTAAACCAGAGACTTGGGTTACCTCTCAGTTAAGTCACAGTGAACGTTATCATCTACTTCATTACTCACCTTTGCATCCCGGTTCTGCTGCACTTGTAAAAATAAATCTCATTTCAACTCACCACCCGTCTGCCTCTTGTGATTACCTGACAGTTATATTCTAATTTTTTGAGATACTGAATTTGGGATTTTCATTAGTTGTCAGTTATAATCATCAAAATTAAAAGAAAAAAACATTTGAAATATACCAGTATGTGTGTAATGAATGAATATAATATACAATTATATAAAAAGAATAAAAAAGTTTCACTTTTTGAATGGATTTATTGAAATAAATCAACTTTTTGATGATATTCTAATTATATGACAAGCACCTGTACTGCTTGAGTATCTTAAAGGCATTTCAATGACTTAACATTTTGGTTTGATTAACTAGGATATAGAGGTTATAGGATACTCACACTCTGTCAGAGTTCGAGGTTTTCTGGCATTATGGATACAGTCCGGTTTGTGTGCCTGGGAGCTGTACATGACTGGTGCTTGGCTCTGACTGATCTGAAAGAGGTAAAATAAATAAATAAACACAACTCTTTAATGGAAAAAGAAAATGGAAAAGGGCGTGACGTCACAGGCGGAGTGACATAGTGACCAGGAAGCTATAAAAGCACGTGCCGTGCAGCTGGCTTCAGCTTCGAGTAGGGAAGCAAGCGCCGGCAGGGGTGTTGGGAGTATGGCCCTGCGACGCAGCGTTTCGTTCCTTCAAGGAACCAGGGTTACATACGTAACCTTGAGACGTTCCTTTTCAGGAACTCGAGCTGCGTCGAACGCTTTGGGGAATGATGTGCCCACGCTGTCAGACTTCCAAATCCCTGCCTAGTGTGTATCCGAAGAGCACAGCTAAGGCGAGAGAACAGAAGTGGCTCGCATGTCAAGGTCATAAAATCTGACAAATGTAGAGGGCTTGGACCACCCCGCAGCGTTGCAGATGTCCAAGAGGGACACACCTGCTGAGAAGGCCTTAGAGGCTACCATACCCCGAGTAGAGTGAGCCTTGGCTCCCTAAGGAAGGGGAAGACCAGAGGACTCATAGGAGACCTTGATAGCCTCGACTATCCAACGACTTAGGGTCTGCTTGGTGGCAGGAGAACCCTTTTTATGAGGACCGTAGCAAACAAGCAATTGGTCGGATTTTCTCCACAGGGCAGCTCTGTGGACGTATGCGTCCAGTGCTCGCACTGGACACATACAATTTAGCTTTTCCTGGTCTGGCTCCCGAAAGGGAGGAGGACAGAAGGCCTGTAGTACGATAGGTTGTGGTGTAACAGAGGGAACCTTCGGAACATAACCCGCTCGAGAGTATAAAAATGCTTTGGCCATACCAGGGGCAAAGTCTAGGTAAGTAGGGGCTACCGAAAGGGCCTGAAGATCTCCAACTCTCTTTAGTGAGGTGATTGCCAGTAACAGGGCAGTTTTAAGTGTCAGATGTCTATCTGAGATGTCTTGTATTGGCTCGAATGGAGCTTTACAAAGAGCCTCTAAAACCCCAACCAAATCCCAGGGGGGAACACGGGATCATATTGGAGGTCTCAGCCTCAGCGCACTGCGGAGGAAACATGTAACTAGGGGGTGTCTACCAACTGACTGATCATTGAAAGGGACATGGTAAGCAGCTATGGCCGCCACGTACACCTTTAAGGTGGAGTGAGTTAACCCCGCAGAAAGCCTGGCTTGGAGAAACTCAAGAACTGTACCAACTGGGCAGTTAACAGGGTCAAGCTGGCGGTCTCTGCACCATGAGGTGAAGAGCTTCCACCTCAGGGCGTACAGTTTCCTCGTAGAGGGAGCTCTGGATTGGAGGAGGGTCTCAACAACCTCGGTTGAGAGACCGGAAGCTATGTACTGTACCCCCTCAGGGGCCACACCCACGACTTCCACAACTCCGGGCGAGGGTGAATTATTTTGCCCTGCGCCTGAGAGAGTAGATCTGTCCTGATTGGAATCTCCCATGGAGAGCCGTTGAGGAGAGAGATCAGATCTGCGAGCCATAACGGGCCCGACCAGAATGGGGCTACTAATAAAAGACGGACCCCGTCCTGGCATACTCTCGCCAGAACTCCCGGGAGCAGAGCGTTAGGGGGAAAGGCGTACAGATGAAGCCTCAGCCTGGTCTGTACCATAGCGTCCAGTCCCAGAGGAGCTGGATGAACTAGAGAGAAAGAGAGGGGACATTGCGATATCTCGTGAGTCGCAAAGAGGTCCAAAAACTCTCCATATCTACTTCACCACCTCGGGGTGAAGCCCCCCGGGCCTCGGCCCCTGTCTCGACAGTATGTCTGCTCCCACAGTCAATCTCCCAGGAATATACACTGCTCCGAACAAGAGGAGTTTGTCCTGGGACCACAGAAAGATCTGGTGTGCCAGCTTGTACAAGGGGCGCGAATGCAGATCTCTCTGGTGACCTATATAAGAAATCGCCAATGTGTTGTCGGTGCGCACCAACACATGGTGACCTCTCAGGTCTGGAAGGAAATATTTCAATGCTCGATGCACCTATAGACAACTGGTATGCCATGTCAGATGGCGACCACTCCACAGACCACGGGCAGGGTGACCACTCATGATCGCACCCCAACCGGTGAGGGACGCGTCTGTCGCTAGCGTTACACGGCGACCAAGAGCTCCCAGCACCGGGCCCTGATTCAAGAAGCAATGTTTCTTCATAATGGATTCCCCCTTGGGGAAAATCCCTTGGTCTTGAGCCACCACTGTAGGGATCTCATGTGCAGGAGGCCAAAAGGTATCACGTTGGACGCCGCTGCCATAAGCCCTAACAGTCTCTGAAACTGTTTGACAGTGGGTGACTGGCCTTCTTTGACTCTCTCGACTGATGTGAGGATCGACTCGATCCGAGCAGGAGACAGACGTGCCTGCATCGTGGTCGAATCCCACACTACGCCTAGATAGGTGGTTCTCTGAACTGGAGAAAGTACACTCTTCTTGGCATTTAGTCTCAAACCCAGCTCCCCCATATGTGCGAGAACAACATCTCGAAGTCGAGCCGCCATTTGCTCTGATTGAGCTAAAATCAACCAATTGTCGATAAAGTTCAGAATGCGGATGCCCTGCATACGGAGGGATACCAGAGCTGCATCTACACATTTCGTGAACGTGCGGGGTCAGAGTGCAAGGCCTAAGGGAAGTACTCAATATTGGTAGGCTTTGCCCCTAAAAGCGAACCTCAGAAACTTCCTGTATTGTGGAAGGATGGATATGGAAGTATGCGTCTTTGGGATCTATTGTGACAAACCAGTCCTCGGATCTGATTTGAGCTACAACCTGTTTGACAGTGAGCATTTTGAACTTCAGTGACATTACTGAGAGGTTTAGATGACATAAGTCTAAGATCGGATACAACCCCCCATCCTTCTTTGGAACTATAAAATATAGGCTATAAAACCCGGACTCCCTGTCTAGAGGAGGGACCACCTCGGTGGCCTCCTTCCTTAAAAGGGTATTCACTTTTTGTTCCATAACCAGAGCCTGCCGGGGACTGACTATTGTCGGTGTAACCCCATTGAATGTCGGCAGTGGATGGCCGAACTGAATGTGATAGCCTCTTTCTACTGTGTGCAGGACCCATTGAGATACATTGGCAGTAGTTTCCACGCTGCTAACTAATGTACTAAGGGAATCAGTCTCTCGAGACTGATCTCTAGTGTAAGAGGCCCCCGAAGGGGAGGCCGTAGCGTCTCAGCTCCGCTACGCTCATGGGCGGAAATATCTGAGAGTAGTGCTCGCTGGAAGCGGCTGCACCCTGAAACTCTGGCAGGGTTGGCAGACCCACCTCCCGAGGGCACTGAGGTGGGACGGGCACCGTGTAATGAGGTGGACACCGCTCTACCCCAGTAGGGGCCGCCCTCTGTAGTCGTGACCGAAATGCATCATGACTTCTTGGCCGTGGACCTCCCAGCCTGAAGTACCGGATACGGATTAGGCTGAGAAGTCACTGGCCCAGTACGTCTGTTTGTACGCAGAGGGGGATGCTCCCGCCCAGCAGTCCCTCCAGTACATCTAACTTCATGAGTCAAATAACTGTCATTATATTCCTCAGAATTTAATGAAATCAAACAATCAGACAAGTAAATACGGTCTAGATTGTGATACAATACAAATTGAAGTGATATATTAACTTCTCAGTGTCATTAAATTTCTCAGAATTTAATGTAATCAAACTAACTCAAAGAACTAACTCCTGCTTATTAAATGGAGTTTAAATAACCAGACACGCAGTCAGGTATAGAAAATTTCACATCAAAACTGGAAATGATGTAATACACGCGTTGCTTCGACAGCGCGCGAATAGCTTAGTGCAACTTTATGTTTGTGCAACTCCAAGCTCGCCGACGCCCTCCGTATCAATCTCCTCGGAGAAAGAAAGGCAGAGCATCAAGCCCGATGCTCGGGGGGGGGGAGAACTGAAGCTCAGGCTTCCGAACCCCGGAATCAGGCAGATCTGGTGAGTAAGGTAGGAGATAAGGATGTGCCCGTCTCCATTCCTTCCAGCAGATCGATCTGCGAACCCAACGAATGCCGGCGCGGCTCCGCCTCGGCGAAAGCGGAACCGGCATCGCGAGGAACGCTGGCGAAAGCTCACTTCTCGAAGAGAGCCCTCCGGGGTCGAAGCGCACGTGAAATCATACGCTGCACGCTTTGATCCCGGGCAGACCACGCACAGACCGTGTGTATCCCCGCCTCCAACGTTTAACTTTGTTGAGTAGGGAGGAACACACAATCTGAACGCGGTCTGGATTCACCCTTCAGATGACAGTCTTAGCTTTGCTCTCTGACATAGCTACTTCTTCTTCTTCTTTTTCTTTCGGCTGCTCCCATTAGGGGTCGCCACAGCGGATCATCCGTCTCCATACCACCTTGTCCTCTACATCTGCCTCTTTTACACCAACTACCTGCATGTCTTCCCTCACCACATCCATGAACCTCCTCCTTGGTCTTCCTCTTTTCCTCCTTCCTGGTGGCTCCATCCTCAGCATTCTCCTCCTAGCTCCTACTTAAAGGAGCTAATAGTGACAAACGACAATAAATAAGACTGACAAGACAGAATGACATGCACACACAGAGCGCTTGCTGAAGGACAAGAAGCTGAAGCCAGCTGCACGGCACGTGCTTTTATAGCTTCCTGGTCGCTACGTCACCCCGCCTGTGACGTCACGCCCTTCCGTTGGACAGATTGCACACGATATTCAGAGTCGGTCTCATCAGGGACGTTCCCCAAAGCGTTCGATGCAGCTCGAGTTCCTGAAAAGGAACTGGCTTTTTTTGGCGGAAAGAAAAAAATTCCCTGTAATTGCTTAAAAAAAATGAGCTGTTCTACTCCATCCATGTCTTCCCACTTGGCAAAGTTTTTGAACTGACACTGGTTGCAAAAATAGCACATTTCTGCACATTCATTACAGAGCTAATGGAAGACAAAACAAAAGAATATCAAAATAGCACTGCTTTTAGCCTACAACTGAAAAATGCATCTGCTACTTCTGAAACAAAGAGCAAGGACGAAAGGACAGAACAAACATTGTCAACATCAGTGCTCAGCCTAATGTTAATAATGTATGTTGTGTGTGCTTCTTTATGATTAATATTTATTTATTTAACGCTCTTCAATTTGCCAGCCAGTCATGCTTTCAAAGGCTTCATGGACAAAAGAAGCCATCACAAACTTCACAGTTTACTTTCAAAAGACTTTCAGCAGAGAATGTGCTTTCTCTCTTAGAGACGGCTCATTATTGTTATCTTTTGTCGCAAAGAAATGAAATATTGATGCAAAATAACCCTGGCATAGATTCTTCTCTATTGACCCTATGGAATTCTAAATGAATGGCTGCTGACCCTGGATGCCCATGGGCCGTCAGTTTGCATTGAGTGTGACTTGAGCATTGAAATCGTGTTCAGCTATAAGGAGAAAAGCATTTCTGTGTGACTCTTCACTTTATATCAGCCATTACATGGAAGGACGGAACATTACAGAGGACAGAATGAATTATGACTATTGATCAGAGGAACAGACAAATCAGTGGGAAGTAAAGTGAGTTTAACATGGTGAAAATAGCTGGACAACATGTCTTTTAAAGTCTGAATGGGATTGTTTTGCAGAATGAATGTTCGCTCTTGTGAATCCACCACTCTGTATATGTGGCAACAGTTTCTGAGGCATCATTTGAAATATGTGCAATTTAAAGTTTTACCATCACTACACAGCTATTATTCCCCATCATCATCATATAGCTTTTAAGCTTTTGTTGTTTTATAGTTTTTATATAATGTTTCGAGCCTTTGTTGTTTTATCGTTGAAGTTGAATAACCTGCACTAGAGATGTGCATGACTTTAGTGGCGTAGGGGTGAAGATTTCTGATAATGATCCAATCCGATACTAGCTGATAAAGAGTATGCAAGATGAACTTTTATAGAACTGATCTATATTAATGGAAGAACTGAGAGATTATTAAATTCAAGTGTCCAGTTCTTCAATTTATGAAAGCGACCATTGAATTTAAAGGGATACTCCACCCCAAAATTACATTTTTGTCATTAATCACTTACCCCCATGTCATTCCAAATCCATAAAAGCTTTGTTCATCTTCGGAACCCTATTTAAGATATTTTGGATGAAAACCAAGAGACTTTTTACTGTCCCATTGACTGCCAAGTACGTTACACTATCAAAGTCCAGAAAACTATGAAAGACGTCATCAGAATAGTCCATCTGCCATCAGTGGTTCAACCATAATGTTATGAAGCGACGAGAATACTTTTTGTACATGAAGAAAACAAAAATAACAACTTGATTCAACAATTCCTCTTCTCTGTTTCTCTCCACATCACCGTAGCACCATTTAGGAGATTATGAGCTGAATGCAGGCAGCTTCATAACCAGGGGTGCACATAAGTGGTCCGCAGGTCCGCATGCATGACCAAAATAAAAAATGTGTTATATAAATATGTTCTGACAGCGCATTTGCGTACCTACATGGTTGACAGCTGTTAATACACAATTACTATTTTAAATCACAAACTGTACTACATAAGTTTTATTTTCATTTTATATTAGCACTTTATTTTGAAGTTTACTATAAAATAAATGTATTTGTATTTAATACTAGGACTGCCTTTTATTTGTAATAATATTATCACACACTATCATTGAGTTTATTTATTATTATTTTATTGAAAAAAACTAAATAAATAAAGTGCAATAATATTATAACTATTATTAATTCATTTTTTATAGTTATATTTAATGGGTCACGCTATATGCAGTGTGAGGACCAAACCAAATCTCCAGGTTCTCTTATGAGAACCAAGCTGGAAAAATTATGTGCACCCCTGTTCATATCATTACGGTTGAAGCACTGATGGCAAATGGACTATTCTGACGATGTCTTTCATTCTTTTCTGGACCTTGACAGCAGGGGCGATTCTAGGATTTTGATTTTAGGGGGGCTCAGCCCCCAATAAGGGTATAATTAAAAAATATTATTTGACTATTAGGGTAGGGTGGTATGCTACTAACCTTACGGCAATCCACTATTCCATTGTACTCCCTGTATTTCATATTTGGGAGTAGGAGTACTGACTGAGCCATATACAACACTGTAATAAAAAAATAATTATTGGATGTGACCACTAGAAAATAGGGAATGTCGATTTTTTTTTTTTTTACAATGAAGACCTCCTGATTCATTCACTGTACAGACACACGCACACATGTTTCCAGTACAAACACAACATTTTACTGTTTGCATTTCTATGCTCACATACAAACCTCAGATAGGAATTTTTTCCTTTGACGATACCACTGCTTTTTCTTATAAAATGTACAGGGAAATTGGCAGACAATTAAAACAATGTCAGGGTTCAATGACTGAAATGAATCTTGGGAACACAGTGGTATTGTGTGTGTGAGAGGCTGTCTACGTTCTATTCTCACCTGACTGTTGCTCATTTGCAGACCTACTCCCGCACGACAAGAAATAATTTCGTATATCCATCTACAATGAAATATCAATTATTTTAGTTTTTTAGCTTTTTAGCCTTTATAATCAACAGTACGGTTGGATATTCATAAAGTCACCCCATGAAAATTGATGTCATTTTAAGTATTTTAACTAACCAGCTAATATTCATTAAGAATATAGACAAACCATGTATTAATAATCTGTTCTATATTTATTTCTATTTATTAAAAATAACAACATGAATTATCAATTTGCCACTTCTATAAATCAAGTACAAATCTAGTATAAATAGTATAAATCAAGAAAATCAAAAATCCCTTTACTCTACGCTTACTCTAATTTTTGTATCATGACACTCCTCCTGATTCATTATTACTTAATACAAAACTATATTTAATAATACAAAACAAAATAACTCCACATTCTCTCTCTGGGCCATCTAGTGCTTTCAGACAATGATGTGTGTCTTTAATCATTTCTGTGCATGGCTGCATAATGTAATGTCAAAATACATAATAACATGTCTGTAATTTTAAAAAGTAAATGAAAATAAATCATGATCGTTTTCTGAATCTAAAGTATGTTTTCATGGGTGTTAATCACTTCATTTTTGTAGGAATAAAAAACAACTATCACACAAGGGCTGAAGGTGAACGCAGCGAAACGTATTGGTATTGGATGAGAAACCGAGCTGTCCCGTGTGCTCCCAATGCTCCAGTAACATTACATTATGTAAACTGCAATGCTTTTATGACAAAGAACTGCACCGATGCAGATGTAATATCATAGCATTAGCAATCTATCAATAAATGCACGCACACACGACACACACCTTGTGCTCTCTGATGTTCGCTATGCTCGGCGACCCTGCAGATTGAAAAATGCGCTAATTCCAAACAGACTCAGATAAGGGGAGGAGCTGAAACTTGACGCAAAAATGTATTAATCAAATATTTTGAAGCCCCCCTAAAAAGGGCCTAGTGACGCCCCTGCTTGACAGTGTAACTTGGTAGCCTATGGGACAGTCACAAGTCCCAGTTTTAATCCAAAATATCTTAAATTGTGTTCCAAAGATGAACGAAGATTTTACAGGTTTGGAACGACATGGGGGTAAGTGATTAATGACAAAATTTTTGTTTTGGGGGTGGAGTATCCCTTTAAATAATTCAGCTGACCCGAATCAATTATTCCTGTTAACCTTCATGCACTCAAAATGCCTATACACTTTTTGCATTCTAGATTAATTTGGACACAAAGAATCAGTTTTTTTTTAAAACTTAGTGAGTGAATGTGAAATTTTTTAAAATCACGTTATTACCATGTTTTTATTAATAAAAAAAAAAAAAAAAAAAAATATATATATATATATATATATATAAATTATTTGACATTCATAATTACACATGAACAACACAAAAAACTGATGCAATATACAGTGCCCTCCATAAGTATTGGAACAGTAAATATGAGACAAAACTACAGAATGTCACACTTTATTATTTGGTGATTCAACAGAAAGATGTTTTACCAGCTAATGTAAAGCTAACCAGCAATGTAAAATATATATATATTTCAATATTGATGAGAAATCTTATTTGAAAACACACAATCAGTACAGTTAAATGTAGCTAATGTCCTGATAAATAAATTATAAGCTTGTTAATAAGGCATTTGCATAACTGTAACTTGATGCATTGTAGTTTTTTCTATTGATTACTCAAATTACAGATTAATTGCTGGCATTAACACTATTGCCAAATAAAAACATAATTTTTAACAGATCCAAATACAATGTCACATGTTGTTATCTAGTTTTTATAGTAGTTACAACAAGTTGTGAACACAGCATACTAATTAGTAGTATTCACTAGTATTCATTAAGTCTGGTATCTGGATTTTATTTTTTAAATGTGAATTAAGTTATGCTTGTTTCTTCCCCTGTTCTATGTAAAAAAAAAAGGCAGCCATTGTGTTTCATGTCAAAACAATTGTTTATTATTAATTATTATGGTACAAATTAATGTGACAGACTTGAAGCTGTTAAGAAATACACAAAGTGCAGCTTAACTGACCGAACAGATATTGCTCTATATAATACATACAGTTTTCAGTCTATAAAATGTAAAGCATCCTTAGCAGGTTAAACAGCTTTGGTTTCAAGGTCTTGAGAGTAATAACATTTCAAACTCGACTGTGTGTGTGTTCATGTGTGTATGTTTACCAGTGTGTGTTCTTCAATAAATCTGGAAAGGTTTTCCATCATCTTTCAAAAACAATTGAGTTGAACCCCGTTTATATTAGAGGCAATTCCTGGCAATGAAACTCAAAAATGTGTCTTACATAGCGAAAGGAGATAAACAAACAATCAATGCAGAAACTAAACAGTAAAATAGAATAAAGTCATGTAACAATGTCTGTTCTATACACATGACCATGGAAAGCACATCGTAAAGAAAAGCATGTGAGAATCAATCTATGATGTTCATAAAAACTACTTACAAACATATACACAAGTCCTTTATGTTTTGTCATGAACCTTTGCACAAATGTACCATGTTATGTTCACTACTTAGCAGGACATTGTTGAGGTAATTTTAATGATATACTCCATTAAATCAATTTTCTTTAATCAGTTACATATTTCAAGATTGTCAGCAACATTTAGCCATTTTTCTGTACAATGTGCATATAACTATTGAGCTTTGGTCCAGCATTGAAAAGATGAGCAAAGGCAGAACTTAGAATCATACACAAATACCATGCTTCTGAATTCATGAAAATGAATGAGGGAATGTCATCTTAAACAATATGAGTTAAAGTAATTAGACAGCTCTTTGAATGTGAATCAAGACATTGGTAACATAGCTGTCAGAAGCCAGACAATTTTTCTGTAGCTATAATCATAGCAAATGTCTACTGTGATGAACTACATTATCACAGAATAAATCCCCCAAAATATGTTCTTTATTCTTGCCGTTTCCGTTCATTGCTGATAAGACAGATACAGACTGAGTTAAATATCAATTTCATGTTGCAAAGCGGTAAAATCATGGGATTGTTTCATAGGAAGGATTATCAACAGGATGGTCACTGCTATAAGCTAATTCCAAAACATTAATTTTGCAGAAAAATACTTTTTACTGTCTTAGTTGTCTGTCTTTTAGTATAAAGTAAATATTCATGTCCACAGTTGACCACAGCAAAATACTTTTAAAATTAGCATTATCATTGAACTGTAGGCTATTTTAATATCAGCATTAAATCCATCATCTTGCTTTCTAGACTACTTTTAATTTCATTTGGAATGCTTGTATAAGAATTATACAAAAAAGGAAAAGAAAAAAAAAGAGACTAGAAAACAATTATTGTACTGATTACTGTAAATCTAACTGTAAAATGGGCCGAAGTATATAAGTATAAGTTTTTTATTCAGTCAAATGCTTTGCTTCAATCAAATATGTCCAAAATTTGCATTTTCCAGTAATTTCCATTTGATACATTTTTTATTAAAAAAGCACCAAAAATGAAAAAAGACACACAGACAAATGGTAACTTGCATAACTCAAGTGAAATGTTTAAAGTGTATCTAATTTACTTGAAATCTTTGTATGTATGTATGTGTATGTAAGTATATATAGTTAAGTGTGTGAACCTTTATAAAAAATTAAAAAAACACCTTCCGATCACATGAAAGGAATAAAATGGTTCAGGTCAAGGTACGACACAATGTCCTTGTTCTTTGGCTAGGAGGCTTTGGCAACACCATAAAATAGCTTTAATCACAGCTGCAATGTATGTGGATATCTGTGGCATGTTCACTGAGAATCTCTTTGCAAAATATTCCTCTCAAATGCACTCTTTCATGCCTTAATATTTATGAACAGACTGAGATGACACAGTTGATGATGGCCTTACAGACAGCAGAAACATGACAATTTTGAAATAAACTTCTCAAAGATTTTTTTTTTTTTTTTGGAATTCGTGATTTCAATTTGGTGACAATTTACCAGAAATATTTACATAAAAACCCAAGTGATAAAATAAGACAAAGATCAAATTTCACACCCATCTACCCCATCACACAAATCTTTTTTCTTTTTTGTTTTACCTTTTTTCCCCCCAGTAAAAATGTACAAATTTAAAACATTTACAATTAAAAAATCTCATGTATCAGATGCAACAAACTTTGGTAAGTAGTTTCTTCACAATCTTTTAGTTTAATATAATCCTTGTTCTAAATAACCCACAAACTTCTTATGAATCAGTACTATAATTCTCATACAACTCTCTTTTTTCTGAACTTGTTTGGTTTTTGCTTTTGTGATGATTACACTGACAATATTTATTTTTGTCTTTGTTGACAGTTCATCCATTCGATGGCGTATTGGATAGTAATTGTCCAGGTCTTTAAGTCCACAACATCAGAAGTTTCGCCATCGGTGCGCGTTCGCCTCATGCTGTTTGTGTCATGCTAAGGGTGTTCCTCCAAATTATCAACCAGAGGGTCCATTGGTGCAACTGACCCAAGCTCGGGCTGTTTCAGCCTCTTTATAGTGTTTTTTAAAGCTTGCCTCTTATTGCAGAACCAGACACGAACCACCTCACGATCATAGTTCAGTTTCTCTGCGATTTCTGTCATCTCCTGACCGGAAGGGTGAGTATTCTTCTCGAAGTGGCTGTTGAGGATTTCCAGGGCCTGCGGTGTGAAAGAGGTCCGGCGTTTGCGCTTTTTGGAGGACTCGCTGCCTATAAACTCGGTCAGGTTCTGCATACCAGAGCGATGGCGGGCTTCCGCCTCGGCCATCCAGCGCTCCAGCACGGGCTTAATCTTCTGAGCACTTTTTGGAGTGATGTCCAACTTCTCGAACCTGGCAGGATATAAAAGGCCAGGGTTCAGTTTGCCTGTCAGACTGCTAGCTATAGTGTTCTCTTGGGCTTCCTGTGGTAGGAAAAATTGGCTTCTCAGGATGGTGTGTCTGGGGGAGAATTGAAAGAGAACAAGCTTACTCAAGTGCCCAGACTGGGTGAGGGGTTTCCTATCTAACCTAGTTGCCCAGGAGAAGGGGTCTCTTGGTCCAGGCCACCAATGGGACAGAGAGCTTCATGGCCTCTACCCCATGTCTTCAGCTGTTGTGTGCTGGGAAACGGCTCAATCTAAGCTCAAAGACCTAGTTGGTCCACTCCAGTAAATCATGTTCCTTCATGTGTTGCTTTTATTGACTCTCTGTACCAGTGATGCACTGAACCAAGATGATTCTTCCACAGACAGGTCCAAAAAGCAAACAAGCACCTGACTGATATCATAAAGAATGAATTAATTTATTGGCCTTGCATTTGTCTTGTCTAGCGCTTCTGTACAATCAAATCCATAGATGGCGTCACATACGATTAAGAATTTTCACTTCTGCGAGAGATTTTAATATATAGTCAGATAAATAACACAAGCATGCAATAAAACATTTAAAGCATTATTAATTCAAAAATGGTTTAAATTATTCACTCAAACGAAAGTATATTTTAATACACTTCTCCAACTTTTCCGTTTTCCTCAAGCAACCCTGATGCTCATTTTATGTTTAATGGTAATACATTTTCACCTTCAATTTTGAATATGTCTGCAAGTTTTGGGGCTCTTCAAGGAGGAAAGTCAGACCAATATTTAGATCTTGCTTTGCTAATGCTGTACAAACTTTACTTTCTATTCAAAAACAATAATGGAAAATTTGTCATGGTAAGTAATTTTACACCTCTTCAAACTAAGCATGCAAGAAATACAGCTAAATTTCACATAGTAGCCATCTGAGCTGCAGGAAATATATTCCTGGTAACAGTTTAGTACATTATATGGCTTTTTATTTGGGGTTTTCACTGAATTATGGCAATTGTTTTGATTTGTGATTATATACTGTATATAAGATCTTGTCTAAAGCAGTAGTTTGATAAACAGGTGGGTCAAACCCCAAAATGGCTAAAAGCAAAGAACAAAATAAATTGCTCCAAATCTAAATGTAAAAAATGGAGGCGAATACATACATACATACATACATATACATAAAATATTTTCTAGTATTACTTTTACTTATAATTAATAATTACATCTACATTTTTGAATTATTGTATGAATATAATATAAATATTTTTTACTCAATTTTATAATTTACAATTATATAATTTTATGTTACATACACACACACGCACGCACGCACGCACGCACGCACACACACACACACACACACACACACGCACATATTCATATATATATAATTCAGCCTAGGTACAAGTATTTTATATATAATTGAAACACCTCCCCAAATTGTGGTCCCTTTCCACCTGATGTTCAATGTAAAATCTGAAAAGAAAAACCCTTCGAGTAGCAATGATCTGACCTAAAGCCTGTATAATCAGCCAGAGTGTGTAGTTACAGAAGATCAGTCAAAAAACTTTTGTCTCCAATGATTCCACTGAACGGGGAGATTTCCAAAGTGTGTCTCATACAGACTTTAATGAAGAGATGTTTCAGTGAGTTTCCTGACCTGTGCTCCTATCTAACACATGGACATCTGTCAGGCAAATGGAGAAAAGCCCAGCTGAGAGAGGGGAGAGAGGTGAACTACTGCTCTCTGAAACAACAAATCTCTCTTGGTCCTGAACTTCTGGACAGGCTCCTGTGAGGAGGCCTTTGATGGAATCTTAACTGGCATTTGAAAAGACGCCTGAAGCAGGGGGCAAAGGCCCTCGCTCTCCCAGGTCCTCAAACGCACAGACATTTTTTCAGTGTGGAGATGAGTGACAGCACCCTGTTAAATATAACCGAGGAGGAAACAATACCGAAGTTCAGGTATATGCCGACTTATTTATAAAGTCATCTTATATTCAGTTTCTTAATTTTAGACCGTTTTCGCTGCAATGATACATGAAATAAGTTTAACATTTCAGCTTCTGGTGGGAGAGAAACAGCAAGGCATATAATAATACTAAAGCAGGTGGAAACAGAATGAAAAAAATATAAGATCCTTATCATAGCCATATAAAACTGTGTTGGGTTGTAGCACTAACAATATTACATTTTATTTATTCATTTATTTGCAAGAAAATTAGGGAAGAGCAGGGATAATTATTAATGGTCAATAACTGATTAATAATAAATGTGACATTGGTCTAAACATTTTTAAATTCTCTCATGCTCATCAAGGCTGCATTTATTCAAAAATCAAAAACACAGTACATGCAGGAGCAGACCATGGAGAGTTGGGTAATGTCACAGATCTGCCAAGCTCTCTCACTTCCATTTCCCAGCATTCCCTGTCACCTGAGTACTAACCTCCTGTACCTGCCAGCGATTACTCCCTCATCAGCACACTACTTAAGCACACACCTCAGCCTCAGTCTGGCCTTATACAATGAAAGTCTTGCTTACCTGGTCTATCCTGTGAAGATTCCTGGTTCTCCTAATCTGTTCCCAAAGATATTTACCTGCTTTACTGACCCAGTGGTCCAGTTGATGGGATGTGTGCTTCTCCATCCCCTTTGATTCCTGTAAACATATAAGGACTGCTACTTTCATCTTCTTGCCGCTGCCTTTACTCTCATTCTACTCACCAGTTCTCTCCCGATCCTGCCCTCTGCTCCAATAAAGTTTTGTCTGAATTCATCTAACCCCTGTTCAGTATATATTTCCTGTCAAAAGGCCAGACCAACACCAAAATATGGATCCAGATCGTCCCGACCCCTTCCAGGAACCGACTGAAACTCTTAGCTGTGAAATAACTGTGATAAATAACAGTGCCTATCACTACCAGAACTTCCACTGCACCTGCTCCTTCACGTGTACGTAGCCAGTCCCATGGTCAAGCCAACGCCCTACTTTGGTCTGGAGCAGGACTGCTTTGGTTTTCTTCTGCAATGTAGGATGGAACTAACAAGCTCTTCTCATTACTTAAATACAGTGCTTTGTTTTCAATTGGCCGCTTAAAATGACACCATAGGACTTGAGAAGTTTACACAACATTCTATTCGTGTTGCTTGCCACATGCAAAGCTACTTAGAGGATGATCCAACTTGGCAGTCCTCCCTACAACATCTCCAGCCAGAGAAATCTGACACTCCAAGCTTGTAGATAATACCAAGCTGTCTTTTATTGAATGAAGCCACTGTCTTTTGCCCAAAATGAGCCTCACACCTACCACCTTACTGACCATGGGACTGTGCCATCGGCATGGAACCTGGTGTGCCATTACCTCATTGACATGTCTATCCACTATCCATACCCGAAAATAAGTACATAGAAGAGACTTTCAAGCAAGGCTGTATCCGTCCCTCCACTTCTCCTGCTGCAACTAGTTTGATCTTCTTGGCAAGAAAAGGACAGAGGCTTGCGTCTTGCATTGACTATTGGGCACTCAACAAGATAACCATTAAATTCCATTATTCACTCCCCCCATCCCAGATGCTTTGGAGCAATTTCTCGTAGCCTCCATCTTCACCAGTTTGGACCTCAAAAGTGCTTAAAACCTCATCCAGATACATGAGGGGGCAAGTGGAAGACTGCCTTCATTACTCTATTTGTGCACTATGAGTCCTGGAGCCTGGCTGAACATAGCCGGCATGTTTTGGAGGTCCTCCCGAGGCTACGCGAGTATGATCTCTTCCTCAAAACGGAGAAATGCAGCTTTCATTGGAGAACCATCCTCTTCCTCGGTTAAATAGTAAGCATGAACTGGTTCAAAATGGACAAGGGGAAAGTATTTGTGGTTACCTCCTGGCCCACTCCTACCATGGTGAAAGAATTTCAGGGATTCTTTCGATTTGTGGACTTTTACCACCGATTCATCCGAATCAATCAACAGAATTCTGACATCACCCATCACCTCACTGTTGAAAGGCAGGCCTAAGTCTGTGTTCTGGACCCCCGAAGCTGAAGAAGCCATGTGTAACCCCCTAGAGTTTTACACTGTTCTATACTTACTCAATGCAGTACCGTCACTGTATGTTTTCGTTAACTGAGAGGTAGAGATCTGGAGAAGAAGAGTCTTTGCAGCTGGTACGCACAAGGTGATCAAGCGCTGCATTTGAAATATTATAACTGTACAAATATACTCACAAATGTTTAAATGTTTATATTTTTCACATGCATTGTTGCAGTATGTTCATGGGTTTCAAAAGGGAGTTCATATTGATGTGGATTGAGAAGATATCTCTACAAACTATGGTAAGTTTCTGTGTTAGTTGTTGTGAACTGATTCATGATTGAAAGAAATATTTATATGTTATAATGTACAAGAAAAAAAAACAGTCAGAGTTAAAATGTTTATTGAATGTTTTTTTTTTGTATTTCATTTTGGACACAATTTTTGCAAATGGAGATCAGGGAAAACGAGTAGATTTTATTCTTTATTTTATTTCATGATGTTCATGTATAAATATGTAGTGGAGGAAAAAAAGAGATTTATACATGAAAGTGAGTATTTTGAGAGCAGATAATCAACCTGTGTGTTAAACAGAGATTTATTTAAGTCATTAGTGTGCTCACTTGTATTGATGTTAAATTTCTAAAAAGCTAAAACATAAGTGAAGCATGTGAGTGATGCTTCTGACAATTTATTTACTCGTATGGAGTTTGTGACAAGTTAATGTGAATTTTAAGAGATGTTAACTCTGAATTGTGTTGTTCTGTGTAGACTGTTTTTTTGTTGTTGCCTGAATCCATCCTGTGATATGAACAACTGTGAGCTTATGTGAGCTATGGCAAGCCAAACCCTGTGATTTCTGTGAAGGGCATATTGCTGATGTTCATACATACATTAATTTTACACTACACACATCAATTTGCAAAGGAACTAGGAGGACTTTTATTTTTCCCATTTTACAGTGTTGTGTTGGTACAATACAGGAGATACTAATTTGTTTCTTCTACAACTGGTTTTATTTTGTTATTTGTGAAATAAATGTGCTGGTTGTTAGCTGCTTCATATCATTGGCCCAAATTTCTTTTTTTTTATCCTCCCAAGAGTCGAACCTAGCTCTATTTTTATTCAGAGTAATATAACACAGTGTTATACTGATAACTTTTGCCGTGTTACACATGCAAGCCCTGAATGCTGCATTCACCACTTCACCACTCCTAAATCGCCTTGACCCCATGAATCCATTCATGGTTGAAGCAGATGCTTCTACTACTGGAGTGTGTGCAGTCTTGTCACAGCAACAGGACAAGTAAACATAGCTCCTTCCGTGTGCCGTCTTTTCCAAGGAATTATATCTGGTGGAACAAAATTATAACATTGGGAATTATGAGCTTTTGGCCATTAAGCAAGCCCTGGAAGAGTGGAGGTACTGGTTAGAGGGAGCTCATCACCCTTTCGTTGTCCTCACTACTTTTATTTGTGTATAGTCACAATAACAACAAAAAAAGTGCTTGTGTAAAATTAAAAAAAAAATAAACAGGATGCGCTTGGTGCCGTCTCAGTCTCTGTCATGTCTCTTTACAGACATGTAAATAAAACAACCTGAATCTCAGCGAATACTTGCCTAAAAGACATGAAAACACATCCAAAAAAAATCTCTTTAAAAAATGTTTCTCGCTGAGAGGAATAACCCAGAATTTACCTTAGAAAAAGAACACAACACGATGCGTTGCACAACTAAATCAAGTGGATAATATCATTCAGTCGAGTATTCACTAACAACGCATAAACATTGTTTTTTCAAAAACACAAATATGCTGCTCACATATTATTGTAGCCCACTGAATACACTGTTATCAAACTTTATCCATTAATATTTTTTTTTAAGATACTGGAAAAAAAAAATAAAATTGCAGGGCATGCCAAAACTTCTCCAGGGCCCCAAAACACCCTCAGACCCCAGAGGGTTATGATAAGCAAAGAGAATAAACCCCAGACAAGCCAGATGGGCGTTGCTTTTTACCCGTTTCCAATTCAGTATCTCCTATTGACCTGTCTTCAGAAACGCAGAGGCTGATGCAATATCCCGCCTTCATGCCCCCACTAACATCAACAAAGACCCTGAACCATTGCTTCCCTCCACTCTTTTTGTCAACCCCATCCAGTGGAGTATCAATGAACACTTCTTTGAGACCTCCAGCAGTGAACCTGCTCTGCCAGGGTGCCCTCCAGATTGCACCTACATTCCCAGAAATCACTGTATTCCTCTTATCGAGTTGGCTCATTCATCTGTGGGTACTGGCCACCCAGGGACTGAACAAACACTCTCACTCCTACGACATTATTACTGGTAGTCTGGCATGGATAATTACATCAAGAATTTCATCCAAGGAAGTCATCAGTGTGCAATCTCCAAAGTTCCACGCCATCTACCATCTGGAAAACTTCTTCCTCTGCCCATCTCTTGATGCCCATGGTCACACCTAGGGGTGGATTTCATCACCAACCAACCTGTTTCTGATGGAAACAACTGCATCCTGGTTATCGTTGATGGATTATCAAAAGCATGCAAACTGATTCCTTTGAAGCGACAACCATCAATGGGTCTCACCCTGTTCGAGTGCATGCTCGTCTTTCAGCCACCATTATTCCCCTGGTCAGACGAGCCCTCAGAAAATAAGAGGGTAAGGGACAAGGCTCATCAACATCTTTAGGAAGTGTGTAGAGATAAGATCTTTGCAGATACTCAGAAAAAGAACACACCAGCCAAAACAAAATGTGTCTATGCCTCCCCTGCCCTAAACTAAGTCGCTAATACATCGGTCCATTCCAGGTAGTAAGACAGGTTATCCCAGTCACATATGAACTCAAGCTCCCCTCACAGTACATGATTCACCCAGAGCCCTTGCCTTAAACAAGGAAAGACTCTTTCCTGGTCTCCGTGTCTTCCCTTGAAGTTTACTGTTTGTACTCATCTGTTCCTGAAGATTTTTACCTGATATCCAGACCCACTGATCCAGTCGCTGAGGTGTATGCTTCTCCATCCCCTTAACCTCCTGTATACATATAAGGACTGCTATCTTAATCATCGTGCTACTGCTCATTTATTTTGTGTTATTTCTACTCACCTGTTCTCTCTCTATTGTGCTTATTTTGTTTATATGGAATAGAAATATTTTGTATGTCTTTTCTGATAACTACTGATTACTGATAGATTAAGCATTCTTGCTTAGAATAGATTAAGCTGATAGTGATAGATTAAGCATTCTCTGCCCTCCCCATTTAAAAGATGTCTGGCGAGAAGCGTTTTTTTTTTTTTTGTCTTTTGTCTCAAGACGGAAGCCTTGAGACAGAAATGAAGTGAGCAAACTGCAGTGGGAAAAGTAGGTGTGATTAAATATATATACAGTCATGTTAAGCAGCTCTCCTGCCCAATTTGTCATGCAAATTATAGATGGCAGCTTTGCAGCCTGAGACATGAATCATTGATGTGAATCCAGTGTTTTGCTGTGGATTAATGTTATAAATCCACATGGCTTAAAAGTGGAAAAGCGATTCCCATCTTGCAATTATGTGATGATATGACATCTTATGAGCATCCGTGTGCAACAGTGTACGCAAAAAGAGGGCTTGTGCCAGGAATGGCTGTGAACCACACCATGTAAAAATTTAATTTGATGCACTGAGTATGGTGCATTTAACAGATTTAAACAAATGTATTTTTAAGATTTCATTGCAGTGATGTCAAATGCTTCACATCATTCATATGGATTCTTCTGGCTTTAATAATGACCCCTGTCTTGGATCAGTTTGACGATGCACCTTTGTGATTGTTCAGATGAACCAATAAAGCTTTTTTTCCACTATGAACTATGAGATCGGACAAGATAGAGACATCTGTCATGCAGAGTTTGACTGAGCAAAGACTATAAGAGCCC
This sequence comes from Carassius carassius, assembly GCF_963082965.1. NCBI lineage: Eukaryota > Metazoa > Chordata > Actinopteri > Cypriniformes > Cyprinidae > Carassius > Carassius carassius. The sequence goes on from NC_081796.1 coordinate 11,945,144, forward strand.
CAAGAGCTCACACACTCACAAGCAAAAATGCGTTCACCTCTTTCCCCTCTTGTCTCTGCTGATGTTAACTAAAACAAAGCATGTGAAGTCGGCTTTTAAAGCCAGAAACACACTGCACACTGTCATGTCCAATGTTATACAAATGAACAAATAAGGAAAAAAATCCCCCTTGCTTTCTGATGAGATGAAAGGATGCATATAGAGAAAAAACATCACATCACCTGTTTATTTTGGAGACTAATGGATTTTAATGTATGCTATAAATATCTAAATAATGTATGTAAATAAATATTTAATGCAGGACTTTTAAGACTTTCTGCACTAGTCTGAAGCTTCATTAGGAATTCCCTCACTCTCCCTGCACTGAGCAATTTCAGGTGTTATCGGTTGTTTGTTGCTGATATGATGAAATTTTAAAAAGCTTGTGATGGCGGCATGTTAGATAAACACAAGTGTCTCATCAGACAAACCATAAGCTTTTTACAATTAAAATCAAAAGGAAACAGAAAACTCTGAACTGTAAATCTTAATGTGTCACAGTGATGCTGTGTGGCAAGGTTCATTCAAACAAGGTTTGATTAATTTTATATCAAGTGGTAGTTAATGTATGTGTTTTTATGATTTAGAGTATTGTTCATATTGCAGTATATATTACACATATTTTGCACTTTCTTTGAATAGGGCGTGCTTTGTACTGTATTACTTTGTACTGTACTACAGGCACAAATCCCATGTTTATGTTGTAAGAACTATTATGAATGTTATACTGTATATAACACTGCATAGCCAAATAATGGTAGTAAAACATATATTCATTTGTTAACTAAGTACCAAAAATGTAATATTTACACATAATCAGTTTATTAACAACTTATTGACTGCATTCATCATGCCCGAGAAGAAACACATAAAACCACAAAATGTTTAAGTGATAAGATGGCATGCTCTGTAAATGTAATCTCACATCACATTTGTCCTATTTTTGGTCAAAAATTTCCACCTGATATATGAAGTAACTACTGAAATCCTCACAATGCAAAACAGAATTTGAACTATAATGATGTTAAATATTTGATTTACTAATGCTACAAAGTGTCCTACTTTATGAGCAAATCCGTGTCACTGTTGCACTGTGGAAAACCACATTTTATTAAATGTCAAGCCCTGTCAAGTTATTTTCAGCTAAATGTCATGTGAATACATGGCAATGGACTTTAGAAATTATTAAGTGGTTTAAGTGCTTCTTGTAATACCACAGCTGATGTGTTTTACATTAGAAAATGGATCTTCTCATATAGACAGTGCAAAGATGAGTGGAGACAAGCATAGACAAGAATTACATAGATGTGTCTGACATAATTGCACATCAGTTATGAATGTTTAACAACTCTGTTTAACATCTAAGTGTTGTTAAATATAAACATGGTACTACTTGGATGTAAACCTGGGTGACACTTATTGCACAAAGTAGACTACTATCTATTATTTTGTATATTTTTTTCTTTATAGATCTTATTTTTCTTATAATATAAACTAATATAATATAATAAATGCATTTTTTTTCTAATTGTCAGTAATATTAGCTGTTAGACCTCCATACCTGCAGATGGCAGACTGGCTGTAGGCAGGGCCTTCAGTTGCACTGAGAGCTTGTCCCACCTGAGTTTGAGTCAGACCCAGAGACAGCCGGCGAATTTTAAATGCTTTGGCAAATTCTCGAATATCCTCCAGGTTCACACCGTCCACCTCACTGGGGGCAGTCTGAGGGTCTACCAAACAGAAGAGAAAAGATCGAAGCTGCAACTCTCCATTCACAAATTCTTAAAGGGATACACCAACCCAAAATGAAAATTTTGTCATTAATCACTTACCCCAATGTTGTCCCTAACCTGTAAGAGCTTCGTTCGTCTTCGGAACACAATTTATGATATTTCGGATGACAAACCGGAGGCTTTTTACCACACCATGGTAAAGAGAGAACTTGTTGAATAAAGCCATTATTTTTTATTTTGTTTGTGTACAAAAAAGTATTCTCGTCACTTCATAATGTTATGGTTGAACCACTGATGGCAGATGGACTATTATTAAGACGGCGTCTTTCATACTTTTCTGGACTTTGACACTGCAACTTACTTGGCAGTCTATTGGACAGTCACAAGCCTCCCAGTTTTCATCCAAAATATCTTAAATTGTGTTCTGAAGAAGAACAAAGCTTTTATAGGTTAGGAACAACACGGGGGTAAGTGATTAATGACACAATTTTCAGTTTGGGGTGAAGAATCCCTTTAACCTTCAAACAATGCAATGTTACTCTGCTTTTGCCTGTTTGTGTGTGTGTGTATGTATATATATATATATATATATATATATACACAAAATAATATTTACATTGAGGACCTACTATATATTTCAAGCAAAAAAGCATGATTTCTATGAAATCATTTTTATTTCAATATATTGCATTTGTTTTTAATTTGGCTTATCTGCATCTTGTTATTTTCTTGAACGATCCAATAAAACAGGAATATCTTCAAAGACTAAATGCATAACTCAATTAAAGGATATTATAATACTGACAAGAATTACTTTAAAATAGCATAAAATGTAAGTGACAATATCAACACTACATTGAAATCAGTTCTTATTAGCCAAGATAGGAATTATACTTCTCAAACAAATGTTTCTGTGAAATGCATTCTTAAATGCCTTTCTGAAAGCAATGCATATTCATTTTATGCCATATTATTGCTCATTTTGCTATAAAATACACGTATGTGGAGGTTCAATTTCAATTTGATTAATTTAGCAGGTTTAGAAATGCCCTTCAGGGTGTGTAGTTTCAAGACTGAATTTTAGTTTAATAAAACGTGATTGGGTATTATACATCACTGCCAGGTGGTCTTACATCTTGCTTACATAAGAAAAGTTTTGCAACTAAATAATTCATGGGCCTCATTATGAATATTTAATTAAATAATTATTCAATTTAATTAAAAAATTGAATAATTAAAAGAATCCATCAGACACATTTAAAGTCGATATCTATTGAACCAGCACCCTGTCACTCCCCATATGCAAATCAGATGTTGAAAGCTGAACTTGCTCCTATGAAACATTGAAAAGTTAAATTCAGCAGTTTTGTATTTTGACCACATGATAATAATTTGTGACAAACCATAAGGGCACATTATTGTGGTCATCGCTGAACTGTTAAAATGAATTCCTTTTTAATTATACTCCCGGATTTAATAATTTGACACCAAAAGGACAACAATGACCCAATCTTTTCATGACTTAAAGCCCAACAGTGTGATTTGATATTGTTATTATGATTTCCACCTCACTAAATAAAATACAAACGTGCACAGTCCTTGAAAATATGCCATTTTTTCCATTTGAGCTGAACATGGTAGCTCAGACTTTTTTTCCCCTCTATTCAAAACATGTTCTGGGGAATTAGCGTTAGCCAAGGACATCACGACAAACACGATCTGGCATGGAGAGCTAAGCCACAGCGGAAAACTGATGAGATGAGTACAGAATGCTTAATGTATTGTGTATGTTTTGAAAAAAAAAAAAAAAACACAAACAATAAAAAAAACCAACAGTCCATCGGTTATATCCACAGCAAGTTGATCAATGGCAACATCTTGTTTATTGAATTTAAAACTCTATTGCAGATGGTTTTAGGCCAATTGGCTATGACAAATGAGAATTTATCTAAGTAAAACAGTTTTTAAAAGGGCCGCCTTGACTCTGACAGGCTGGAGGGAGTGATTTATATGTGGTGCTTCTGGATGCCAAAGCCGTTCTAAACACAACCTTCCTTTAATTAGGTCCATGGTTTGGTCGGTTAGATGGCTAAAATTTGATAAAAACAGAATAAAAAGGCAGCATATTTTTGTTAACATTCATCTAAAAAACAGTTTTCTTTGTGTAAAGCATTTGTGTGTGATAAAAGTAGATCAGCTGACATGTAGAGCTGTGGTGCACACTCACTGCTGACTAGCTGCCCAACGCTAAGAGCCGAGGATGAGGATGATGATGTTGAGGAGGAGGATGAGGCCTGGCGGAGGGGGCTCTGGCTGTGGGGCATACGGAGTAGACTTGGCTGAGACACAGGAGGAGCCTGTGAAGTCTGACCGGCCTGCGACAGCTGTGAAAACACACACATGAGCTGTTACACAAACAACACATAAGGTGAACAACAACAAATATAAATGGATTAAACTCTGACAAAAATATTGTACTATGGTAATTTGATATATGAGCAGTATATACATGGTATTTCATGATACCTGAAGTACCATGGTAGATGTTGAAGGTAATAAAGTAATATTCAAGGTTCAAATACAAGTTAAAACCCAATCAACATTGTTTGTGGTAAAATGTTGATTACCAAAATGTTGATTTTCATTCATTTTGACTCATCTGTTATGTGACTGAGTGATTGAGGTTATGATAAGCCACTTACAGTTGAAGTGAATAGGGTCAATTTTTTGAGGATTTAAAAACATAAATATGAAACTTATACACAAGCACTCACATTAATCATTCTATTAAAACTCCACTATTATTTGAGCTGCAAACTATTTTTTTTTCTTTGTTTTTGTTTAAAAACTGAAAGTTGTCATCACAAAGAAGCTGTATTATTGGATGTAATTTAAGTGACATTCTCACACTAAAACCTTGTTACCACACATATTGTTTCCATCTTGTGATTATTCAATTTTCTTTCTTTACCTGTAGAAAAATTTCTTTATTTGTATATTTTTGTTGCTCAGCATTTATGAGCATACTATTCAGAAAGCATCATAATTTTGAAGATGAAATCTGATCATGAAAGCTGATCTGATCATGATAAAATAAAGAGGTTGTTTCCATATGAAGTGACAAGATATTTGGAGTCATATGGTTATTTACAAGGAGAAACTGTCTTTTATTAAAAATTCATAGCCTGTTTATTAGAGATGAAAAATGTGGACGGGTGGAGATTTTAAAGGTTGCATTTACTCCCCATGCAATTTCTCATTGAACACAGCTGACAGATACTTTAAAGTGCACAAAAGAAACAACAGTGTTTGGCTATTCAGCACCAAAACCTTAAGACAAAAAGGAAAATCTAAATTATGTGTCTACAATATGAGTCATTATTATGGGCAATGTGGCATGACTGCAGCACCATACATTTTCATGTTTTATGCACCATTGAGCGCCTCTTGTAGATGGTGCATCTCCACTCTTCAAGAAAGCAAGCGTCTCATCTGTCTAAAAGTGGGTTGGCTCCTCTCTGCTGTTCTCTTGCACTATTAATTCTCCTCTGTGTGTTTGTGCGTGAGTGTGTTTTTCTTTGGATGCTGAGAGATGTCAGTAGTGCTGCACACATTGTCAGAATTGTCGACAGGTCTGTGAGAATTACCGGGCTTCAGTGGATCTCTCTGCTGCAAGCGTGTTTGACAGCCATAAATTATCGCTGCATGAAAATGTTTGGGAGTCAACTGAAACGCAGACAAATCCATAAACATTATTTCAAATGCATTATTGCATTTACGTACGTGATCAAAGGTTCCAGTAAATATGACACAGAGTTGCTCCAACAGAAATGAGGTTGACCTATAGATGCTTTTATAGCCGACCGCTGAAGATTATAGGGTGGGATGTGGAATAATATGCATGCCTGTATAGTCTGCTGTGTTTTGCACTGTTGTTAGGCTCTTTAAATGTGTTTTCTTCCTACCTTTTTAAATATTATTTGATATAAGAGTATTATCTTTGTTATTTGAGGATGATTTGTATTAAAGTTTGATTATTGTTATGAATTATTATTATAGGTGCAAGGTCTTTAAATGCAATCTTCCTATTTAAGGGCTGTATGATTGGGTTCTCTTGACATACAGTATCTGACTTGTACATTTTTGACTTCATTATGTTGCATGTTATAGGTTACTATGGGATTATTAGGACATTGTGAAGAGTGGGGCGGGGCCGATGGACGTGGGAGCGAGGCCGGTGGAGTGATTGGAGATGAACTACACCTGTTCGACCCACCGGTCTCGAGGCCCACGGAGGAGATGGAAGGATATAAAACTGGAGCGACGACAGTGAAGGAGGAGAGAGGACCAGGCCTGGGCTTCTCCAATCACTCCACCGGCCTCGCTCCCACATCCCTCGGCCCCGCCCCACTCGTCACAGACATATCATGCATTTTTCACAAAATGAATGTCAACACACCTGTTATATTTAGCGCTTTAAATGTTTCTTAAATTGCTAAATGTATATTCAATAATATGTTTTCAGGTAATTGTTTTAATAAGCTTTATATAAGATGTATTTTACATCAACACACCATACAGTCATTATTTTATAGCATACCTGCTGTCCAGGTTTAATGGGTGACAGTGTGATTCCCTGGGTGTTGATCACTGGCAGGATCTGGTTGCCAATCACAGTGGCTATAATCTGACCCTGTGCATTGGTCAGCAGATGCGGTGTGATTGGCTGGACCTGCAGTGAGGGAGTGCCACCCCCTGATTTGCTGGAAGGTCCTACAGAGTTTGGCATCAGAGGGATCGTACCGATGATCTATTATGATGGAAGGGAAAGAGAAATAAAATTCAGGCTGAATTATTCTCAAAATAATCAACAATATACACTCAGGATTATTAGGAACACCATAATAATACTATGTTTGACCCCTTTCGCCTTCAGAACTGCCTTAATTCTATGTGGCATTGATTCAACAAGGTGCTGAAAGCATTCTTTAGAAATGTTGGCCCAAATTGATAGGATAGCATCTTGTAGTTGATGGAGATTTGTGGGATGCACATACAGGGAACGAAGCTCCCGTTCCACCACATCCCAAAGATGCTCTATTGGGTTGAGATCTGGTGACTGTGGAGGCCATTTGAGTAAAGTGAACTCATTGTCATGTTCAAGAAACCAGTTTGAAATGATTCGAGCTTTGTGACATGGTGCATTATCCTGCTGGAAGTAGCCATCAGAGGATGGGTACATGGTGGGGTCCATCATAAAGGGATGGACATGGTCAGAAACAATGCTCAGGTAGCCCGCATGGCAACTGCCATGTGATTGGTTGATTAGATCATTGCATTAATGAGAAATTGAACAGGTGTTCCTAATAATCCTTTAGGTGAGTGTATAATCTGCTCTGCTAGTAAGATTTATTTTTATGTTTTTGATAGTCTCTTATGCTCACCAAGGCTGCATTTAGGTGATCAAAAATACAGTAGAACAGTAGTACTGTGAAATATTATTATAATTTAAATTAACTTTTTTCATGTATTTTAAGATGTAGTTTATTCCGGAGATGACAAAGCTGAATTTTCATTCAGCTCAATTCAATATATTATATATATATTAATTTGCTTAATATTTACATTGATTGATATTGTGAAAACTGTGATTTATTTTTATTTATTCTTTGAACAGAAATCATAAAATCTTTTGAAATCAGAATTATTTGGTAACATTATAAATGTCAACACTATCACTTTTAATCAATTTAATGCATCGTTTCAGTACAGCATCTTTTCTTAAAAAAATCTATCTATCTATCTATCTATCTATCTATCTATCTATCTATCTATCTATCTATCTATATATATATATCTATATATATACATACACACACACACACACACACACACACACACACATATATATATATAAATGTAAAATTTATATACACAACATTTTTTACACATGTATATCTCCTCATGCATATGGATTAATGTTTGAACAAAAATATTTTTTATTATTGGCTCTGTATGGTACAATGTTATTCAGCTAGACAGAGTCTACACAAAGACACAAGTATGGGCACATGAAAGCCCCCCACAAAAAATGTGCTCCCTGCTCCTCTCTAAAGGTCAGGCTCTGAGTACCTTTATGTGTGCTGGTGCACACCACTGACTGTATTATCTATCAGAAGACCAGAGGAAAAAATCTGTGTATGTGTAAGTGTAAAATGCAGAGAAGGGCAGAGTTAATAACATAGCCTCTTAACCACTCATTCCCCAATAGAACACACACACACACACACACTATATTATAATTCTGGTCCCAGTAAGGGATGCCCTCCTCCCACAGTCCCTTTTTCTGGTCCTCATACCCCCTTTCTCCAGTTGTCACAGATCAAAGGCTGTTACCCTTTGTAGCTGCAGTGTTTTACCTCTCAAGGGCATGGCTTCAATGAGTCATGTAGAACAACTGCGCTGGAGAAAAGGACCCGATGCCTCCTCCCAACACACAACAAGAGTTTATGTCAATGGAATTGCAAGACTTAAGCCCTCTTACATCCAGAGCACCACAACTACATTCACAAGCACCATGCAATGCATTAGTACAGGAGATCAAAATACTTGAGTCACTCAATAGTAGGAATTAAAAATGTTCAGGTTTTTTTCATAATACATATATTAGTCACTATGACACCAAAATTGACACTAGTTATACTACCTTCCAAAAGTTTGGGGTCAGAAAGATTTTGTAATGTTTTTGGAATAAGTCTCTTATGCTCACCAAGGCTACATTTATTTGATAAAAATACAGTAAAACAGTAATATTGTGAATTATTAAAATTTTAAAATAATTTTCTATTTAAAATGTCATTTGTTCTTGTGATGGCAAAGCTGAAAATTCAGTGTCACATGATCCAACAGAAATCTTTGTAATATTTTTGTTTTTTTTTTTAAAGAAAACTATGATTGACTGATGAATAAAAATTTCAAATGAAAAACATTTAATTTAAATTTATTGAAATATTTTGTAACAATGTGAAAGTCACTTTTGAGAGATTAAATGCATCCTTGCTGAATAAAAGTATATATATATATATATATATATATATATATATATATATATATATATATATATATAATGCTATATGACTAAATTTATGCTAACCATTTAACACTCAATTTTCACAATTCAAGGAATTCAAAATTTTTTTATATATAAAAAAAATATAATAATCTTCACTGAATATATTGTTTAATTTGAAAATGTCACATTATAGTAGTGCAAAAGGTTTTTAAAGGGGTCATGTGATGCAAATGAGATTTTCTTACTTTTTGGAATTGTTACAAGCTCTTGGTGCATAAAGAAGATCTATAAAGTTGCAAAGACTAAAGTCTCAAATCAAAAGAGATATTCTATACCAAAGTTAAGACTCTGCCACACTCCCTTAAAATGGCTCATTCTGTTCGGGCTTGAACTGATGGTAAAACTAAGAACATTATTAACTGTCATTACATTTATTTTGAAAGATGAAGCTCACGATTATTGAAAGGGGTGTTACATTTCCACAAGTGCTTGTGGTGTTCGGCCAATCACAATGCTCTGGGTCAGTCGGCCAATCAGAGCAAACTGGGCTTGTCAGAAGGAGGGACTTTGTAGAAAACTACGCGTTTGAGAGTACTATCATGTAAAGTATTTGAAAAAATAAAAATTTGTTTTTTGAACATTAAAGAATGTCAACATATTCTGTTTCACCAAATACACAAAATAATGATCTTGAAAAAAGCATCATATGACCCCTTTAATGTTGTTTTATGTTAATCATAAAGTTGGATCCTTAACCTAGCCTCTTCATAGTGGTAGTCTATGGTACTGCATGGAGGTCTGTCAATAATTGCTTAATTAAATAAAACAAAACAAAACAAACAATATTAAGTTCAAGTTAGTCTTATCTTGAGATGGTAAATGCTAGTTTCTTTGTCTCTCCCACATAAAAATTAGGTCAAATTTAAATATAATATAATATGCACGGCAATGAACAAAATTATGTAAATGCATTAATATGATACTATATTCCTTAAAACACAGAAGTTTAAAATGTTATGCCACTAAGAAAAGGCCAGAGAAAGGTTAAAGACCCTTGACCTAGTGGTATGCACATGGGCTGTACCAATCTGCAGACACATTGAGCGGTGGTGCTCATGCTAGAGTTGCAAGTTCGAGTCTAGCACATACTTTGTCAAGAAACAAAAGTGCAATACCAACAAAAAATAAAACCATGAGGAATGGAAAGTGTTAAAAAGCACTTTTCCTCTAGTGTGTGTATGTGTGTGTGTGTAAGTGTGCACTGATATACCACCTAGACTGAAAAAGCACCATTGATATATTGCGTATAATTTACCCTCGCCTGCCAGCAGACCCCCAGCTGCGCTAACAAGCTCTACATCTGTATAATCTCTGACTGTTCCTCTCCTCCGCCTGTTCCCTCCTCTCTTTGACATAATGACGATGGAGCGGTGGAAAAAAGGAGGGCAGACTATGTGTAATTCACCCTCACCACGGCTCATTTGGTTGCGTTGCTTCACATTAAGCGACAGATAATTTATCTCTCTCCCTCCCTCCCTCCCTCCGTCGCTCTTTATCGCTCCTTTTCAATCCTCCGCAGCCCTCTCTCCTGCCACTTAGCATATTTTATTCTGCGGTGTGGCGCTCGTGTCCCCCGACATGGCATTTGCATGCTGTCTTGTCTCAGGGCTTGTTCCGCTCAATTATTCACTCTCATTGGACTAAGTGGCTGCTCTAACATGAGCAATAATACAGCACATGAGCTGACAGCTACAGGCTGCTCGCCGTTCACAGCACTCTCAGCTTACTGTGGCATACAAGACTATGTTTTTACACTCGCAACTGCATTAACCTCAATCAAAACAGCATTCTGCACTGTAAAAAAAAAACTGTCAATCATTTCTGCCATTTCTGTATGATTTCATGATTCTTCAGAGATTCTGTTTGATTACTTTCACTAGTTTAATCAATTATTTTGTAGGCCTGTACTTTGTGTACTATTACTGTAGGTTCCAGCATGCATGACAAAACTGAATTATGCAAATTAGTGTTTATTGTTTTTTGCTTGCTAACTTTACGTGTGTCCCATTGAATATTTACATTTATTGGCTCCTTGATCTCTACAGATCATTTTAATGAGGAAATGTCAAGGCTAGCTATATCAGCTTTCCAATTAACACTGAACATTTCAAAATTTCAAATCTGCTTTATATGAAAGCTAAATCAGTATTAACATTGATTTCAGGGAAGAGACTAAACTTTAAGGGATAGTTCACCCAAAAATGAAAATTCAATGATCCCCCTCATGTCATTCCAAACCTGTATGCTTTTTTGTCTTTTGTGTAATATAATTTGAAAGTAATTTTGATCATTTTCATTTTTCTCCATGTAATGAATGTCAATTTCTCCATGTAATGATTGTCAGTGCTGTTTTATATAATGGTCAGTCATTTTTCACAATGTTTTTTTTTTTGTTTGTTTGTTTTTTTCACAGACGAAGGTCAGTCATACAGATTTGGAATTTCACATGGGATGATAGAATTTTCATTTTTGGGTGCACTAACCCTTTACATTTGTAGGTTGAAGGGTCCATACATTGTGTCATATATCTGTCAATAACATTTTTTCTTGTTCTATATACTATATACGACTTGCTTTTGTTCTTTTGTTCTTCACTTTATTTGTGTTTAACACTGTGGTGAGCGTTTATCTCCCCATTCATCTCCTCTTTTCTCTCACTCTCTCTGTCTCTCTTTCTCTCTCTCTCTCTGTTTCTCCTCTTTGAGCAGAACTCATTAGGATTATACTGGCAGTGGTTCCCTGGGAATGTCATCTCTTCCTGCAGCCAGGCCAATCTTCAGCGTTAGCTATGGCCACCAGGCAATATCCCTGCCCATTTTCTGCCCTAATGCCCGCTGTTTGGAAGGGAATAGGATGGGGACACATATTGACAGAGAATTCCAAACTTCTAACACCCTTCACTGTGAAAGAAACACAGATCAGAAACAATCAAACATTGCATTTTCTGATGCTATTTTCTGATTCTGAAGTAATCAATTGCTTAGCAATATTTTGTTAAATAATAATAATAATAATAATAATAATAAAATACTAGTAACATGAATTGTGGACTTTACTGGCAAGAAAGTTTATGCTAAAACAATAACACATTATATTATGTGTCCACGTTTTTCATATTGCATGTTTATATAATTAATCCTCTTATAAAACAATTGTAATGTTTAAATAACAGAACATTACACTTTAAGTACAAGCTGTTTATGTAATTAGTATTAAATTAAACAATTAATGAAATAGTATTGTAATTGTAAAACATTTACACATTTTAAATTAACATTATTTGTTTATTTTTATTTATTTATTTATCTTTCTCTCTCTCTCTTTCTTTCACTATTTCCCAATGGAGTCTTGGTCCAGGTAAATCTGTATTGGAGGAGATGGATGAAACCAAGGTGAACATTCAGAGGAGGGGGATGTTTAAAGCCAAACAGTGTTAAAAGAGCTGGGAATTTTGCCCCTGCTATCATTCAGGCCTAGAAGAAACTGCTAAGGTCATTGTGGTGAAAAACTTTGATCTTCCTACTCATTTGATCCTAAGCAAAACAAGTGTTTCTTTTCCATCTAAAAGACGAATGACTAGATTTGAGAGTGGATGGCAGTGGACCATTTAGCAAATATTGCAAATACTGCTTGCTTTCTTCAGTTACCATCACATATGTGAAAATAAAATAGGCTAAAAAGTAAATGTTTTCACAGTCCCCCATATTATGTTTAAGTCCTTACATTTTTCAGTTTTGCAGTGAGAAATGTTAACTTTTTTTTTTCATAACAAGACATTTTTTAAACATATTTATTTGTCAAATGATAAATTGTACAGTTAAACATATCAGACTAAGTCATATCGAAGTAATAAACATGTTTACTTGAATATGTGTTAATTCTCAGATGTAGGCCTATCACAATCATAAATTCTGTGCTGGTGATAAATTGACAAATAAATATTTTACTTTATATGAATATATAAATGCTTTTAATTGTCTGTTTTGCTCATGTCATTTACAATGTAAGGCCAATACATTATTTTTATAATTTACTTGTAACCTTAAATATCTTTTTGTTTAACTTTAATCTTGGTGAAATTATAATATAATATAATATAATATAATATAATATAATATAATATAATATAATATAATATAATATAATATAATATAATATAATATAATATAATATAATATAATATAATATAATATAATATAATATGTAGTCTTATAAAACAAGCCTTCATTTCACATATAGGAAGACATTTGATTGTCTTTGTGTACTTTACAGTATTCTTTTTCTTTCTTTCCACAGAAATAAATTAAGTGACTCATCTCCTCATCCTGTGACTATGTCAATTACCATGTGCGAATCTCTAACCATTACGCATGTTAATCCTTGATTTGTATTTGTTTACATGCTCACATTTCCCTTATTTGAATGGAAAATCGTGACAGAAATTTAAACAGCACATTTATTGCTGTTAGATCAAATAATGATCAGATGCGATCAGACGATTAATAATCACAGCAGGCCTATACTGCAGTAACATTCACTATTTATTTCCTTCTTCAAAAATCTTTTAACACTCAATCCTCCACAAAAACAATGTTCATGCTTTTCTTAGACACCGTAACAATCTCTCATCCTAAATGAGACAATATTCAGCTCTTTGGCAGCTGAAGGAAAACTCTGCTACTTTTAGGCTGAGCTTTAAGAAACACAGCCACATTTGTGTTATTTTAGTAATCTAATATCTGGCCAACATTAATGCCTAAGAGCTAAAATACTGCCTAACCAAACAAATAGTGCTTCAGTCTGAAGTAACACATTGCCACATCCCTTTACTTTAATGTTTTTTTTTTTTTTGTTCGGTGGCAGCATCTGCTGCTCCCCTGGCCACGTTTGGGGCCTGTATTAGTATCATTTTAATGTTAAAATCAAAAGAAGGGTGGGTGACGAGGCTCAAAAATGCATGGGTGTTTTTAGCAGGCTCAAACTGAATAATGTGCATCAGTAATAAGGTCAAGAGCAGAGCATCTATCCCTGGGCTTTGAGCGTCTCAGATTATGTCAGCCAGTGTCAGCCACCACGACACTACAAACACACAGCGCATCCCATCAACGGCATTGCCATGCTGATACCCCAGCCAGCCCTGCAGGCACCTTCAGTATAGACAAGGCCATACCAGTTCGTAAGGTAACATCTACCGTACATGTGCATGTTCTCATATGAGTGACAATTTAGAGCCTGGTCTCATTGTTTATACGTAGGTATTAGCATGTAACATTTACAAGCATGATATGTCAATTTTTGGATGTTTTGATTGATGCTAAAAAGTCCAATTTGGATGTATTACAACGTATAAAATGTAAAATTGATACATATCTAGTTAAAAAATCGTAAAATAGTTACAAATCTTTTATATCATTAAGATATTTGCGTCAATTTAGATTTAGATTTTTAGACCCCTATTTTTACAAAGCTTGTCATTCTGAGAAGCATGGTGTGCTCTGATTGGCCAGCTATCTTGTGCGTTGTGATTGGCCGAATACCTCAAGCGTGTGACGGAAATGTTATGCCCCTTACCAGGTTCAGGCAACTTTCCTCCATAAAATGCGCTGCAAACACTCAAATATTTGGGTTGTACTACTTTGGAACAGTGTTGTAAATAAAACAACTCTTTTGGAAGACCAAACAAAGTAGTTTCGATTTCGCAACAAAACAAACAGTGTCTCCACGACATGGCGGCGGTGGCAACAATACTACAGCAAAAATAAAAGTTCTGCCTTCTTTCTTTGCGTATACATTTGGTTGGTGTTATGCACTTGTTTATGTTTATGTTTAATTATGTTCTTTTTATATATGTGATTTTTATGATTTTCACTAAAATTTGATTCCCTCCAGTATATTTTTCTGTTTGAATATGCAATACACCAAAATAACGATAAAAGCCTCTACTTTACAACAACAACAACATATTCTAGCTTAAAACATTCTTTTTTTATATCAACACTTAAAAATTTATCATTTTGACTAAAAAGGTGAGAATTATTATTATTATTATTATTATTATTATTATTATTTATTTATTTTTTTTTATCAAAAACTACATCTGGATAATATTCAGTATGATTATCAATGCATAAATCCAGTAAATCACTTCCATCAACGCCTCCAAAGCTTGCACAACCATATACCACTTCCTGGATCATCATTTTACTCCATAACATTATGCAGTTTTCATTTAAATGCTGTCTATTGCTGATGATCTCTAGTTTCTCCATCCTGTTCACCTGTGTTTTTGTCCCGGAGGCTTTGTGCTCGTTCAGAAGATGTGTAATAGCGCCCCTGAGTGTATAACAGTGAACACACGGAAAGCCGTAAAAACTCGTCAATGACGGGGAAAGAGTTAACTTTTTTATTCATTGAAGAATCCTGAAAAATTTAATTCAATGCATCCTTGCTGATTAAAGGTATTCATTTCTTGTTTTTTAATCTGAGCACAAACTGAACAGTACTGTAGTTTATTACATATTTGTGTGTGTGTTTGTGTGTGTAATATATATATATATATATATATATATATATATATATATATATATATATATATATATATATATATATATATATATATACATACAGATGCATCTGCCTTATAGGGCCAGATTCTACTAGATTATAGATTAGGTGTTTTTGACTCATTGCCTTTGACATTAGCAACAAAAGATACGGAAACCATTTCCCTTCCCTTTTAAAAGTTGATAAACCGATTTATTCTACTGTCCTTATGGTGCAGGATTATATGGTTCCTTTTACATATAAAATGTCATTAGACATTTTTGATTACATTTAAACTTAGAACTGTTAAAAGCATCTGTAAAACCTTCAATATACTATAAGCAGGGGCTACATAAAGAGGAACCCAGCATGTGATTTCTCAAACGATGCTTTCCGTCGTATTACAGAAGAGAAAGTGTCAATGTGACGAGGGGAATGAGACAAGGGTTAAGGTAAACAATGCCGTCTGTAGTGTGAAAGGGCACATTGGCTATACAATCTTTCCTTTAATATGGGAACGGTGCACACCTGTGATAAGATGATTCATTAGACAGGGCCCTGGTCTGACAAGCCTCATTGTTCAAGCCTCTGGATACTGATGGAACAATTCTGCAGCCGGCCCCATAAATATGACAAGGTCAGCATTTTATCCCCTGCACTCCCACACTGCTGTCCAATCTAAAAACAATGCCCCTCTCGGACTCGCTCTAACGGGCTAAAGACGGAGCACAAAGGTCAGTACAGAAGACTGGATTTGGGTATCTGGGTTACATTAAACTAATAAAGCAAATGATGTTCAGACCATTTCAGAAGAATGTCTATTTGTCCTTCGACTTACAGTCTTGTGATTAATGTGAATCAGACATGCTTACATGTGCATTCCATACGCTTAAATGTGCTGTGTGTGTGGATATATGTACCTGTCCTTGTGCATTGGTGACCAGTTGTCCAGTGACCCCCTGCAGGCTGGAGAGAGCATTACCAAACACCTGTGACCCGGTAATTGAACCCATCGCTGCTGCTGCGGCAACTGCTGCCTGACTGGCCAGAGGGTTGAGCTGAGGAAGTGAATACAAAATAAAAAATGAATGATTTGACACATTGATTACAGCAAAAATTATTTAATTCTGCAAGCATTATTCATAAATATTTTAAATGAGGTGACCGCTTTAAATTAAACAGGTACATTTATATCTAATAAAACAGATTATACTTATAGAATAATGTTCTGTGGATGAACCATATGGATAACCATGGATTACTTTGGATTTTAAAAGGAACTTTTATATTTTACATTAAAAAAAAAAAGAAAGACAGAAAAAGAAAATAAATTAACTTAATAAAATTAACTATTGCAAATAAAACGTTTCATTTCAACCATTTTTTTTTGCAGCTATAGTTTTTTTTTATAAAAATCTGATCCCTTTTTTTTCTAATTTTTAAATCACTTAAAATAAATTACTTTAGTAAAAATGAGTGTGAAAATTTAATGTTATCTGCTCTTAATAACTGGACAGACGGACGGATGAACAGATAGAAAGACAGACAGACAGACAGACAGACAGATAGATAGAGATATTTTTTTGCTTTGTTTTACTCTCAATTTAACCCCTATGGTTGATTTCTCCACATTGTAGTTATTTGCCATTGTCAAAAGCACACAAACAAACACGCAGGTGAATAAATCAAGCTAACCTCCTAATACACTGGGTGGATGCAGTACTTATTTGGTTGCAGGGCTGCAGAATACAGGCTTATTAGGTTCTTTAAGTAGATCAAGAGCTCACGCAGGACTGCACACAGACTCCCCAATTACTCATCACAATGAGGCAGTAATGGAAACAGTGCTCCGAGCAGACAGAGGAGAACAGGTGCGGTGACAGCAGACAGAAAAAAAGTAAAAAAAAGACAGCATATTCTAATGGCAGTCAACAGTGATATAGACAGCAGGTTATTTCTGAAATCAAATTGCCATTCTTTTTTGACAAGTTCGGAGTTGGCTCTTGCTATAAATCACAAAGCGTATAATCCCAAAAGATACTGTCAGTACAAGACTTCACAGGTGTACGGTGATGATATATTTTTGATCCCAATGTGCTTTGAAGGGATAGTTTAATATTCCTTTAATTAAAGTTCTCTCATCATTTATTCGCCCTCGCAGCATTTCAAACTTGAATGACTTACTTTCTTCTGTATAACATGAACAGAGAAATTCTGAATTATACATTGGTTACTTTTACCATGAAAACTGTATTATTAATAAATATTATCACAATTTAAGACAACTATTTCTATTTTAATATAATTTAAATATTTATAAATCTATGAAATCTATTTCTGTTATGGCAAAGCTAAATTTTCAGCAGCCATTACTCTAGTGTCACATGATTGTAATATGCTGATTTGATGCACAAGAAACGTTTCTTAAAATAGAAACGAAACAATTAGAAAGTTTGCCAAAGAATAACAGAATTTGAAACAGAACCCTTTTGTAACATTATAAATGTATTCACTCTCACTTTTGATCAATTAATGCATCCTTGTTGAATATAAATATTAATAAAAAATAAAAATAAAAAATGAACATAAATGTTTGAATGGTACTGCAAAAGCATATTAAAAAAAGCCATAAAATGTCAAAAGCCTCATGTGCTACACTACAAGCTCTCCTTAGTATGTTCATAATAGCTCATGAGGAAAGTAGTGATTCAAAAACGATTCGTTCTTGTGAGTCTCTTCACTGATCCGGTTCTCCAGTTTGACTCAATGACTCAATGATCCAATCATTTTACACACTTATGAAACATATGAAGCATTGCCAGAACAGACTTTCAACTATTTCCTTTTTATTCTATGTTAAAGAAAGGATTGGAATGACATGATGATGAGTAAATGCTCATAGAATCTTAATTTTTGAGTGAACTAAAGAAGTAGCAGGAGGAACTAAGGAAGTAACAGTGTCTAACAAATTTCAGCCTATATTCTCCTCCTGTTTCCTGTCTCCTCTGTCCGCACCCCCCTTCACTCAGCGGTGGCCATTCAGCTTTGTTAAAGTGAGAGCATTCAGCTGCCATTCATCTTTCATCTTATCACACCATCATATATTACCCGGCTCTCTGAAATCAAATGATGAGAAAATACCACGGAGCGATCAATACTTTTTCATTGACAGTAAAGGTTAAGCACATTAAGAATGACACCGCATTTGTCTTATGAAATCATATTTCATGTTGGTGGCCTAAAATTGGCTGAGATTGATTCTATGTCCCCTGGACTGAAAGTCACCCTTTTTTTATCACTAATCACAGAAATCTTCTCTTTGTGGCCGGCGTTTCTTTGTCCTTCTGCAAAAGTCAAGTGCCAGTTGATAATATCAGAGACCCAAAATGTTAAGGGCAATGATTTTAGCTTGTCAATGCCTCACCATGTGGCTAATGTGAGCGGTAAAAGCTCTCAGAGACATTTCAGCCTTTCATCTTTAGAATTTGTCAAGATATTTGCAAATTATTCTTCTGTATGCAGAGGCAGCATGGAGATGCTACTGTAAAACAACTGCAAATTGTTTCTAAATACTTTGTCTAATCCACTCATCCTTTTTTTTGTCGCGCATTAGTCAAATTTCAAATCACTTGCGATTTCCTGCCGAGTAACCCAGTGACACCGTGAATGCTTATTCTGTTAAACAGAAAAGAAGAATAGCTTTGTGATTGCAGGGAAGGTGTCTGGGTAGGGAGCATCTTATCTTGGACTAACATCTTCAGATAATAAAAACATGTATTTCTGAGTGGGGGTGAGATGCAGAGAGAAAGCACATGCGAGAGAGAGATGGACAAGGATGGCAATATCAAGCAGGGATTGAATTCACAGATAATCCTCTCACCCTATCTGAGGGCAAACACTCTCTCTTTCTCTCCCCTTCACTCCCTCTCTGACGGAGTAGATGAAATGCATTCTCCTGGAATGATAAGAAGGCCAGTGAATTATATGAGCTGATACACATCTTTAGTGATCCACTGACATCTGAATCTGTTTTAGTTCATTTCCTAGATTAACTTCAGAAGAGAGTCAGATGAAATGTGGTTTCAAGCATCAAATTTTAGTCTGTTTGTTCTTTAATTGATCGGCATTGACTGATATTAGATATTTTTAATTGTGCAAGCTTATTTCTTCAATTTTAACATTTTGATTTATAATCTTCTAATATATGTATGTGTTTTACTGTGCATGCTGTACTTTACAATGTTGTGAATTGATGCACTTTTAGCTTTTAAAATCAATGCTTTTAGTTTCAAGTTGATATTTAAACGTTGAGTTAAGGAGTTGTGGTTCCTTGTCACTATTGCCTTGGTCTTGCTCAGATGGGGTTTAAAAGACAATTAATATTACTGATTTCACTGGATTGATACTACTAGATGAGAATTTGAACTAAATTGAGCTGGATGATGAAACTACCGTGGACGCTATTACTGTATTGAACTGAATTGTGTAGAATAATGACACTAGTGCCTTCGGTAAAACTGCTTATATTTGAAATGAACCTATTTAATAATTGATGAACCGGTGCTAATGTCTTCTGTAGAGCTGCTTTCTAGCTAAAATTGAAGTTGTTTCCCAAATTATGAATTCCTGTTTATTAATGTAAAAGCTGCTTTGAAACATAAATAGCTATAGAAAAAATGCAACTACTTTTGATTATATACAGTAAAAAAAATTACATTGGTCTTTGATCAGTTATAGGCCATTATTTATACCAGTATAAATCAGAATGAATATTATTTTCATTTTCTTTAACATGCAACCCTTAAAAATTAATTGAACCAATGATCTTTATAGTTTTTTATTTAAACTACAAATTAAGTGGACGTTTAAGTCTAAGTAAAATACAGCTTTATTTAAACACTGTATGCCACAGAGCCTAGACAATCGTTTTTTATATGTTTGGTATATATATATATTGAAAAGGCCTTACTGTCTTACCATCAGTTATTGTTTACAGTTTCATTCTTGTAATTTTAGGAGCGATCGATCATATTTAAGCCTATTATAAAACACTCAGCAGCACAGCAGGGCAGATTAAGACTCTGTAACTTGGGGGGCAGCAGGAAGGTAACATGGAGAATGTGTGGATTGTAGGGGATTGCAGTGTTTGTCATCTAAACAGGTGATTTTCCGGCAGGCTGCCTCCACTTGGAACCATGCGGGGAGGCAGGAAACCATGTTACCGCTCCACTATTTGTGTTGATTGTATCTTTGTGTGTGGATCTAAACAGCTTGTATCCTTTTTCAGAAAAACAGCAGGTAAACCTCTGGGTAAATGTGACAAAAACATCTATTCTTTCCCTGTCTCTTTTTCTCCTCTTAGGTTAAAGTTGAAGGGGTTTGATAGAGAGGACTTGATCTAATACATTTCTAATGTTTTCTAATGTTCTTGTCTGATAATGCTGCATGTTACAACAGTTTAAATTAACTTTTGCTCTTTTTTAAAAATCTATACCTGTGATGGCAAAGTTGAAATTTCAGCAGCCATTAGAAAGAAATAGAAAGTTAAAAATAACTTTTTTTAAACTACTAAAAAAAGAAAGAAAGAAAGAAAGAAAGAAAGAAAGAAAGAAAGAAAGAAAGAAAGATAGAGATCCTTCTTACACATGTTTTGCAGCTCTTGGCAAAGTGGGTGAGTAAATTTTAAACTCTATAAAGTTCTGCGAGGCTTGCAATGACCGTTTGACCAGCGGGGTCAGATGGAGCAACAACCCATGTAATCTCCTGAACAAGGGAAAAAAACAGCTTGCCGTTACCATGGCAAGGGACTACTGGACATCAAAGTGAGCACTCCAAAAGCTAGAGTTAATTTTCTGCCTGTTCCGGTCAGACTGCAAATTTAGACTTCACTTTCTCTACTAATACAATAGGAAAAGGCAGGCCTTAAGGGACAGGGTCCTGCTAATACTACAGGTAAAATAAAAATAAAAAATCTAAAACACCTCTAAAGATATACTTAAAAAAAAAAAAGTTTTAAAAGACCCTATGTTGCCCAAATGTAGGAAATCAGTGTCATAGTAAGAGAATACATATGATCTGCTTTATAGGACAATATTTGTATTGTAATTTGGATAATCTGTAAATTTTTCTTGTTAATAAAAAAAAAAAAACACTGAATTTTCTTAAATAAAACCCAGTAAATGTTGTTAGATTTATGTCTTTAAAATGAAATAAAACATTTAAAATAGCTAATATGGTAATAAAAAAATACAGTAATTCAGGCTATATTATCTGAAAATCGTATCACCATACAAAACAACAACAAAATAAAATGGTAAATTGGTATGCAGGTTTATTTTGTAGCTTTAAATAAGGCAACAGACAAGGGCTTCAGTCAATGACTGCTATTAAACAAATAAAAAGCCTGAACTTAATAGTTTTTGCAGAAAAAAAAAGTTTATTATCTGAAATCATATCATTCTACACACACACACACACACAACTCCATGTAAAGGATGCTTAGACAATTTTATTAATGTAATTATTAACAATAATAGTGATTAACTTGGGGGGGGGGGGGGGGTGTCGGTTGGATGAGATTGTAACATGCAGTTAAATGGGACAGAAGACAATAGATTTAGTTTTTGGACAGATCTGACAAGGACTGCTATTAAACATCAGACAAGCCATAAGAAAATTTTATTTCCAGCATAGCAATTCCTAAGATGATCACACCTCTGTTTCACCCTTTTTTCTATTTCCCTTGCTTTCTCTGTCTCTCTGTTTTCCCATTATAGAGAGTGGACATAATTAGAAGTGACACATCTGAGCATGCTCACAGTCTCCCCAGCGTCACTTCCATACCTTATGCTACCTCCTTTCAAAAAACCTCTCTCTTTCTCCCACGTTTCCCAGCCTGGAGCCTCCCCTCTGCCTGAATACATAAAAACACCATTAGACTGTCCCAAACACCTCAGCTCCCTTGTTGGACCCCAGGAGCACAACACCTGCTGTCTCCTCTGGACTCTCCTCACTCTACCAATGCTACTTACAGATCCCCATTTCACCCTTCACATTGACAAATAAATAAACAGCACAGAGAAAAACTGAAATATACCAACTTGAGGGAAGAATAGGTGAGAGAGTAAAAAGCTAGAGAAAGAAAAACAGGAATAAAGAGATGTACAATGCTGTAAAGTTGCAGAAGCTAAGCTGGAAGTCTTGGGTCAGCCTTCCCATGATGCATTGCTCTGAAAACTCTGTGGGAGCATAAAGTGCCTCATTTTCACACACGCACACAAGGGCTATTTAAAATACTGTACTTAATCAGATAAAAAGCACAACTGTTGGGAAAAGAGGGGGCAAAAGGTGTCACTTTTAATGGGCCGGAATGCAAATGACAGAGGAACAAGGAAGGAAATTAATGACAAACGTACCTATAAAGATGTGATAGACTGCCCAGTGCTGACCGTCAATCATGTGACCCATTAACACCAAGCATAATTAACTGCTTTTGCTGTCATTATATAAAATCCTGCGTCCATAACTATGCTCCTTAAAATCCACACTGGAATTTTAAGCCATCAATCATCCTTGACTTATTTTCTCTGCAAAGAGGCAGTCCTGGTTAACTTCCAGTACAGTTTAAATAAATGTATAATCTATTGTATCTATGTATTTACAAATTCCATCTTTTACTATTTTTCCTATTGAAAAATTACCCCAAATATTTCCATTTGATTGATTATTGAAAATGTTTGCTGCAAAACTAAAGTTCCAAAGCAAAACTGCTGACTATTCACTAGCATATTCATAAGAAAAAAATACACGAAGAGTAAGACTTGGACCTGCAACTGTTGAAAAATAAATTGTGCAAAAGACCATCAGTTTCATGAAAAGTTGATATAACATTTCTGATGCCCACCCGAGACCAGGTTTTTTAATCTCCCCTGTAATTTCTTGTGATAAAAAAAATGATAAAAATAATGAAAACATCAAATTCAAAATGATGAATGGCTGTTTGCCTTTAAATGACTGTAAGGGAAATATTGTATGTCTTAATCCAAGTGAAAAAAATAAATAAAATACAGAACAGCATGTCTCTATTTGAGGAAACTTCAACTATTTTAATTCATCATGTCAAATTATCCTCTCCGGCATTTAAACAGAATGCCATCTCTTTTCACTTGCTGTTGTTTGACATACAGATCCAGCATTTGAATGACTTTAATATTGGTTTAATCAATGGCTGGTGATCTTTTGATGGCCTCTATTCAATAAAGCCCAGTGTCAGTTGTGTGTGAGTTTCATAACTAGAATAATGGTAAATGATTACTCCTCCACATGGCTTCTCAGCGTGAGCCAAGCTAATGAAGAAAAATGGTTTAGTTTGGAGCTGGGGCTGCCAGCTGCCATTTGAGAACTCGGAGCACGAAGATTAATGGTGACTGAGCAGGGCTCTGTGGCTATGATGTGGTCAGAGGTCCGATCGATAATACACACACAAACCTGACCCAGGTATCAATTTATACGCTCACACACACATGCAAATACACTCAACCAAACTTTAAAACACACACTCATCTACTCTAAGTGGAGTGATGAACCGACAACATTTGGACACAACATTTATCAGATTCTTCCCTGTGGTTTTTTCTGCAGTGTCCAGGGGTAAGAACAAACTTAAAAGGTGTTGAATCATATTATAAATGGGTTGTTACAAATAGGTGTGTGCTAAACGAAAGACTAAAGAGCTTGAGGAGGATGGTGATCAAAATGAGGAGTTTACTAGACGACGAAGGAGAATACAGACAATATACTATATTACATTAACTTCACAATATAACAAATAACAGCATTGACATAGACATTTACACTAGGTTAAGTTACATTCAGATGCACATTCAGGTTAGGTTACAATACAATCACGGACGAGGAGGAACTAAACAGACAGGGTATTTAAGCAGACAGGTGATGAGGGAACTGGAGACAGGTGGGGATCAATCAATTAACAAAACAAGAAAAGGAAGATGACCAAATAACGGAAAAGAAAGTTCATAAACGTAACAGTTCGCCCCCTCCCGGAACGGTGCGTCCTCGCACCGCAAGAGGAATACCAGCGGAGGGAGGGTGGGGGTTCTGGAGGCGGGCGAGGAGCAGGCAAGGAGCAGGTGAAGAGGGAGCATGGAGGTAAGACCCAGGGCGGAGTGGATGGAGGGAGGAGCCTGGAGCAGGAGGAGCCAGATGGTCCTCCAGAGACCAGCCAGGACGGAGATCCACGGTGGAGTCGACGGCGGGAGGAGCCATGGTGGAGAAGGGGCCAACGACACCAGGGGGCCAACAGGAGGAGACTGCACCGGTGGGTGAGGAGCCCAAGATGGAGCAGCGCAGCCGCAGAGCCAGGGGGACGTCGAGGATCCGGAGGGCCTAGGTGGAGCAGAAGGCTCAGGAGACCAAGGCGGAGGCGGGGTCCTGGAAGACCGCTGTGGAGCCGGAGTGACTGAGGATGGAGGTGGAACCAGAGGGAAGGAGGAGCCTTACAGAGCCGGAGGGATGGAGTGATGAGGTGAAACCAGAGGAATGGAGTCCCGAGGCGGCGGATGGTCGACTACTGACCAAGGTGGAGCCGGAGGGACGAGGGAGCCCGGTGGAGCAGGTGGGATGCCAGGCCACGGTGGAGACGAGGGAGCTAAGAGCCAAGGCGGAGCCGCTGGGTCGAAGGACCGAGGAGGAGTCCAGGGCTCGGAGGCTGGAGGTGGAGACAGGGCCTTAACACACCAAGGCGGAGCTGGAGACTGGCAGTCCAGCGGTGAACCATCGCGCCCAGATGGCGCGGACTGAGGGTGAGCTGCGGGACAGACTGGCACCAGCAGAGATGACGTCGAGGAACTGGCAGGTCTAGGAGGAGGAGAGAGAGGAAGGATGGGAGGAAACACAGGAGGATCAGGGCTGGACGGAACCAGCGGAAGTGGAGCAGCGGAACTGGCAGGTCCAGGAAGAGGTGGGAGAGGGAGGCTAGGGGGGAATACAGGAAACTCAAGGCTGGGCGGAACCAGCAGAGGCACAGAAAATTCAGAGCTGGGCGGAACCAGCGGAGAAACAGAAAGTTCATAGCTGGGCGGAACCAGCTGAGAAACAGAAAATTCAGAGCTGGGCGGAACCAGCGGAGAAACAGAAAGTTCAGGGCTGGGCGGAACCAGTGGAGACACAGGAAATTCAGGGCTGTGCGGAACCAGCGGAGACACAGAAAATTAAAAGCTGGGCGGAACCAGCGGAGACAGAAAATTCAAAGCTGGGCAGAACCAGCGGAGACACAGAAAATTCAGAGCTGGGCGGAACCAGCGGAGACACAGAAAATTCAGAGCTGGGCGGAACCAGTGGAGAAACAGAAAATTCAGGGCTGGGCGGAACCAGCGGAGAAACAGAAAATTCAGGGCTGGGCGGAACCAGCGGAGAAACAAAATTCAGGGCTGGGCGAAACCAGCGGTGAAAAAGAAAATTCAGGGCTGGGCAGAACCAGCGGAAAAACAGAAAATTCATAGCTGGGCGGAACCAGCAGAAATGGAGCAGAGGAACTGACTGGAGGAGGTAGGAGTGGGAGACTGAGAGGGTATACAGGGGGATCAGGGCTGGACGGAACCAGCGGACAAACAGGGGATTCAGGTATTACCTCCATAGACCAGCCCATTAGATCCAATAGTTGCTCCATATCATTTCCCAAGACCGAATACAGCTCACCCTCAGATGAGATGTTAAGCACACACAAATAGGTGTGTGCTAAACGAAAGACTAAAGAGCTTGAGGAGGATGGTGATCAAAATGAAGAGTTTACTAGATGACGAAGGAGAATACAGACAATATACTATATTACATTAACTTCCACATTATTATCCTGATTTAATCACATTTATCAATATATATATATATATATATATATATATATATATATATAAATTGATAAATGTGATTAAAACAGGATAATAATGTGGTTATGGAAAACACATTTATAATAGGATATATATATATTTGTGAAAGGGAGGATGATGAAGGCATAGATACTGTAGCAAGGTAGAAGAGGAGTTATAGAACAGAATGATGAGATCAGAATGGGGCCCAAGACAGAACCTTGAGGATCACCCTAGATATATAGTAAGAGAGAGAGAAAGAGAGATGAAGAAATAGCAAAGTCCCCTTAAGGGCAGTCAGTTAATTCAGAGGCCATCTTGGTTACATTCCCAAGCACCTATTTATTTATCTAAGCAATAGCAATACGTCTCCTGTCAACCTGAATGGGAAATATTAACATCTCAAAAACAGTTTGTCAAGATTATGCTTTTAAATTGTAAAATAAACACGGAAATTTGACAATTTAATAAACAATATTATACACAAATTAAGTGGTTCAACTAATATGTGTGGACTGATTGAGAAATAAACAATGACAGTAATAATCTTACAGTTTGTTATGGTAAAATGAATCAACGTCTTTTCTGTTTTTTACAGTCACATTCTTATTATCGTTTAAAGTTTTTTACAACCCGAATTCCGGAAAAGTTGGGACGTTTTTGAAATTTTAATAAAATGAAAACTAAAGGAATTTCAAATCACATGAGCCAATATTTTATTCACAATAGAACATAGATAACGTAGCAAATGTTTAAACTGAGAAATTTTACACTTTTATCCACTTAATTAGCTCATTTAAAATTTAATGCCTGCTACAGGTCTCAAAAAAGTTGGCACGGGGGCAACAAATGGCTAAAAAAGCAAGCAGTTTTGAAAAGATTCAGCTGGAAGAACATCTAGTGATTAATTAAGTTAATTGATATCAGGTCTGTAACATGATTAGCTATAAAAGCTTTGTCTTAGAGAAGCAGAGTCTCTCAGAAGTAAAGATGGGCAGAGGTTTTCCAATCTGTGAAAGACTGCGTAAAAAAATTGTGGAAAACTTTAAAAACAATGTTCCTCAACGTCAAATTGCAAAGGCTTTGCAAATCTCATCATCTACAGTGCATAACATCATCAAAAGATTCAGAGAAACTGGAGAAATCTCTGTGAGTAAGGGACAAGGCCGGAGACCTTTATTGGATGCCCGTGG
The DNA here is from genome assembly GCF_963082965.1 of Carassius carassius. Taxonomy (NCBI): domain Eukaryota; kingdom Metazoa; phylum Chordata; class Actinopteri; order Cypriniformes; family Cyprinidae; genus Carassius; species Carassius carassius. The sequence goes on from NC_081796.1 coordinate 11,972,667, forward strand.
TCTTCGGGCTCTCAGACGACACTGCATCACTCATCGGCATGATTGTGTCAATGACATTACTAAATGGGCCCAGGAATACTTTCAGAAACCACTGTCGGTAAACACAATCCGCCGTGCCATCAGCAGATGCCAACTAAAGCTCTATCATGCAAAAAGGAAGCCATATGTGAACATGGTCCAGAAGCGCCGTCGTGTACTGTGGGCCAAGGCTCATTTAAAATGGACTATTTCAAAGTGGAATAGTGTTTTATGTTCAGACGAGTCCAAATTTGACATTCTTGTTGGAAATCACGGACGCCGTGTCCTCCGGGCTAAAGAGGAGGGAGACCTTCCAGCATGTTATCAGCGTTCAGTTCAAAAGCCAGCATCTCTGATGGTATGGGGGTGCATAAGTGCATACGGTATGGGCAGCTTGCATGTTTTGGAAGGCTCTGTGAATGCTGAAAGGTATATAAAGGTTTTAGAGCAACATATGCTTCCCTCCAAACAACGTCTATTTCAGGGAAGGCCTTGTTTATTTCAGCAGGACAATGCAAAACCACATACTGCAGCTATAACAACAGCATGGCTTCGTCGTAGAAGAGTCCGGGTGCTAACCTGGCCTGCCTGCAGTCCAGATCTTTCACCTATAGAGAACATTTGGCGCATCATTAAACGAAAAATACGTCAAAGACGACCACGAACTCTTCAGCAGCTGGAAATCTGTATAAGGCAAGAATGGGACCAAATTCCAACAGCAAAACTCCAGCAACTCATAGCCTCAATGCCCAGACGTCTTCAAACTGTTTTGAAAAGAAAAGGAGATGCTACACCATGGTAAACATGCCCCGTCCCAACTATTTCGAGGCCTTTAGCAGAAATCAAAATTGAAATGAGCTCATTTTGTGCATAAAATTATAAACTTTCTCAGTTTAAACATTTGCTATGTTATCTATGTTCTATTGTGAATAAAATATTGTCTCATGTGATTTGAAAGTCTTTTAGTTTTCATTTTATTAAAATTTAAAAAACGTCCCAACTTTTCCGGAATTCGGGTTGTATTATTATTATAATCATAGAGGATTTTCAAAAAAAATTGCTTACTCCAAACATGCAGAAAATATTCATTTATAATATCTGACAACTTACATTTATGCACTTGGCAGACGTTTTTATCTAAAGCGACTATAACAGTGCATTCAGGCTATATATATATATATATATATATATATATATATATATATATATATATATATATATATATTAGTGGTGGGCCGTTATCGGCGTTAACGTGCTACATTAACGGGAGACTCTTATCGGGCGATAAAAAAAATATCGCCGTTAATCTATTCTCAAAGTTGGGTTGAGAGCTGGGTCTATTCTAGGCGAGCTATGATGACTTTCACCTTGATATTTTAGCGCGGGCGTATGCCTAACCGAATTCCACTGTAGGGGGCGAGAACAAGTCTTCGAATTTGTGTGTATGCCTACTGTGAAATTACAACATAAAATGTGATGTGCTAACATGGATGCAGCTGAAGCCGCTAGGTTTGCTTCAGGGAATTTTTTTTTTTTTTAAGAAGCTTCCCAATGGAAACCTCGGCAAAACTCATGCCTGTTTCACACATACTCCATCTGCAGTGCATATGGAGTCAGTGTGCGTTTCGTATGTGGTGCTGAAGCTTTACCACTGAGCCACAGGAACACTAACTTGTCTCGAAATGTCTACGTACAGTTGGAAACTTTTATTTCTTACTATGTGGACCAGTGCAACCTTTTTTTCTTTTAATAATTACTAATTTTGGGTAAATGAAAAGTTGCTTTGCTTTCAGCACCCAGATTTTCCTAACTGGCTGAATCACATGCTTTATAATTATTCATACAATACGCTGTGCTGCTGTTGATGGGTAATAGTCTCATTTTCTGCTTCAGTCACCAGTGCACATTTGTATTTTCATACAGTGGGAGTTTCGTTATGTAAGGCAATTTTCTGCCTTCTTAAGAAGGGGTGTCTATTGAGCTGCATTAATGAAAGAAAGTGAAACTGACGTGACATTCAGCCAAGTTTGGTGACCCATACTCAGAATTTGTGCTCTGCATTTAACCCATCCAAAGTGCACACACACAGCAGTGAACACACACACACTGTGAACACACACCTGGAGCAGAGGGCAGCCATTTATGCTGCGGCACCCGGGGAGCAGTTGGGGGTTCAGTGCCTTGCTCAAGGGCACCTAAGTCGTGGTATTGCCGGCCCGAGATTCAAACCCACTACCCTAGGGTTAGGAGCCAAACTCTCTAACCACTAGGCCCACGAGTGATTGATTGATTGATTGATTGATTGATTGATTGAGTGAGTGAGGGGGAGAAGGATGACAAGAGAAAAAAACTGCATGTTTTTGGGGGGGCATTACAAAAGAAAAAAATGTGTGTGTATACATGTCTGTCCATGAGCATATGTGGGTTGGAAGGGTGCCTGACCTTGGCAAGGCTGTATTTTCAGGAGCAAGCTATAATGATGGCTGATTGCTGGGGAATGGTGGAGAATGGACAAAGATAGAGGGAGGTAGATGAGAGGAAAGGAGAAGAGAGGAGCAAAGAAACAGAAAGGACAGAGGAGAAGAGGCAAGTGTAATTGCAGCACTCGTGGGTCCTGGCCTCCCATGGCATACATCAGTACATCAGGAGGGGTGTGTCTTAGAGAGACGGGTGAGTGGGAGAGAAAGTGGGGGTAAAAGATGGACAAGTAAGGGGTGCAGAGGTTGAGAAAAAGTATAAACGAGTGAGAGAGATAGAAAAGGGGTTAGGTGAGAAAGGGGAGAGTGATGAAAGTTAGGAATGGGGAGCGATAGAGGAGACAGGGGTGAGTCGTACATACGCAGAGGCAGTAAATTGGCATTGGCTGAATACCGGACAGTAGCCTGTAATTACTGTTGTAAGACTCTGGGTCTTACAGCCACTGTGTTTAAGATAAGGGAGAAAGACAATGGCAGCTATTTAGATACTTATTTTTGTGTGAACTATGCCTTTAAATGTATTTTTAAAAAGTATTTATTTTATATTAAAATAAGAAAATATATAAATATATATTGTAATAGAAAATGGCCAGCAATGAAAAATATTTTCATCATCAGACAATCAATCAGACATCAAACAATGGCCCTTTGAATATATACTGTACAGTATATATTAAGACTTTGGTTCTAAAACGTGATAAATGCCTTTTTTATATATTTTTTTTAGTTTCCACCAATATCAGTATTGTATCTGGTCGGTACTGAAAAGTAAATTTTTAATTTTATGCAAAATGCAATATTCGCAGAGTTATTAGGTCATGTTTTCTCCCTTTTTTTCCAAAGTGTGACAAACGTAGAATGCAATATATCCACTCAACCAATCACAGCACACCATTCCATGCACTAAACAGTAACAACCAATCACAGCACACCATTCCACGCACTCTAGATAGTAATGGTGGTACTCTAAATATACTCGGCATCCTAATTTCTTAATCTACTTTGTACTTTTTGATCAACAAACAAGGGCTGCACAATAAATCGCATGTGATTGTCAAGTGCATCCCATCAGTAAAGCCGGTTCTTTGAATAATAGTACCAGTAAATCTCCATCAGATGCTTTCAGATGGAAATTATTCAGGTGCATTTAATACACAGAGCTGTAGATCACTGACAAGCTATGAATGTGATATGAATCACATTCAGTTATGAATGTGATATTATGTAGCTTGTTAGTGTTTTTATGAATGACATTTATGTTTTTGTACAGCATATAGCACTAGTCAACTAAATGAATGTAAAATGGCACAGATGAATGCACCTTTGGAAGTTGAATGTAAGGGAAATGTCATTTTGGAATTTCTGTGGTCTAATGTGATGTTGTTCATGTTCTTGTTCATGATGAAATTTTATAATATTGCTGTAATTAATTTTATAGCAGTAACAAGATTACCTGTTGAATTCATTTTGGGAGCGATGTCTGATGAATGTAATGTATTTTGTAGTCCAGTGCCTGTATATAAGATTAGTATATTGTCCAAGTTCAGAGGCTGTCATATGTGGATCAACTTACTATGTTGTGTATTTTCATCAGCTTCAATATGAAAAATAACTTTCATATTGATTCAATAAAATTTTATAATAAATCTTTGAAAATCAAAACCTAGATTTTAATTTTTTATGTTATTATGAACTAAAGATGCTATGTCAAAGTCTGAAAAAAGAAAATAATGGTTTTCATCTTGCCACTTTCTTGGTAAAGAAAACCAAGATTAATCAAATTGATCAAAATGGATTTATTGTGTTTGGGAGCCAAACTCTTCATATATATATATATATATATATATATATATATATATAATGATAATAATTATGATCAAATGTGATTCTGAATCACAACACAAATGTAAATACTGTACAGTATATGTGCCTATATCAGTGTGTGTGTGTGTGTGTGTGTGTGTGTGTGGATGGTCTGCTCTGCTCCTCTCTCTCTCTCTCTCTCTGTGTGCCACAGATCAGTGTGCATGTGTGTGTATGGCTCAGGGCTGATGTAAGCCAGTGGAGTGGCAAATTACAGCAGACCTACAGCTGTAGGCTTGACATTATGATTAATTTGATCAGTAATTTCTCCTGTTTTTCATTTTAATCGCTGTGACTATTCTGCTGTGGCAGGTCTCTCAGATCTAATTAAGATCAATTCCGGTGTAACCGGCTTGCCCACTGAACTTCCCCCTCCTCCTCAAATCCCCGAGTCCCATCAGCGTGGAGAAACCCAGTCACTTCAATCAATCAGAACCTGCAAATCCAGCCACCCCGCTAATCAGCCAATTAACACACTTAGGCAAATTTAATAATCTTGGAGCCCATCTCTGCCTTCTCTGCCTTCTTCTTCCTTTTTTTCTTTTTTTTTTTAGATTTTATTTTGTATTTTTTTGTTACAGTTTGCAATTAGGTAAAATAATCAGTTTTCCAAAAAAAAAAAAAAAAAGTTTTGTCCATAAAACAAAAGTCAGTTGACTTTTTCAACAGGAAAAAGAAAAACTAAATTATAAAAGGGTCATCATTCAACACTGTTTTTAAATGAGTCATATGGCGTTGCTTAAAATAATATTATTTTGTGTTTTTGGAGTAATGCAATGTGTTTTTGCAGTTTAAGGTTCAGAAAACATTATTTTCTAAATAATTTTCATTAATGTTGCTCCTCTGTGCTCCGCCCTTTCTGAAATGCATTGATTTTTACAAAGCGAGGTTTTCTCTGATTGGCCAGCCATCCAGTGCATTGTGATTGGCTGAATGCCTCAAGCGTGTGACGAAAATGTGTGTGTCCTGGTGTCCACATCATGACGTAGACGTCGGGGCATGTTAGAATGAGCCATTTTACGAGGGTGTGGTTGACTCTTAACTTTTATTAGTACGAGTATGTCTTTGGATTTGAGACTATAGTCTTTGCAACTTTACAGATCTTCTTTATGCACTAAGAGCTTGTAACATTCCAAAGAGAAAGGAAAAATTTCATCACATCATATGACCCCTTTAAGTGAATTACAAATACAATTAAATACTGCTATTTAATTGTATTTATAATTCACTTAAAGGGATCATATGATGTGATTTAAATTTTACTTTTTCATGGTTAAACTAAAATAAATAAACAAGCATGCATATCCACTCAAATCAGTGTAAAAACATTAATGTCTACAGAAAAATGTTCACTGGAAAATGGAAATGGAAAATCATAAACTGAACCGTCTAAAGGAAGTCAGGGTCAGAGAAATTGCTGGCGGTGAGCACTTAGCTTCATACACTGGACACACTGACTGTGGTATTATCAGAGTGGGATGCTAACGCGCTGTCATGTTGACAGTTCAGCAACAGAAGGCCTCTATCTGGGCCTTTAGGTGTCTGCAGATAATAGGAGACCTGTCTGCCCTCCCTTACTAAAATGATTACACACAAAGAGAGGAATGGGAGGCAAGAGAAAACGAGAGGGTGGGGTGGGACATGTGTGACTAGAAGGGATAATTATGACAGATCCTGGAAATACACATTCTCAGAATTCTCTAGGTGTTCTTAGTGTCTAACTGTGCTTGCCCCTAAAGGCTAGTAACAGCACTCTGGTGAAGTATGCTGTAACTTTCTCAAGCAGACATAGACATAAGCCCAATTACAACTGCAGACCCACAGGACAGGCAGGCTGCAAACCCTGCCCCACACACACAATCACGATGGTTAAGTGTACAACTTCAACCCCCCGACACACACACACACACACACACACACACAAACAGATACAAACTTATCACTCTCTTTCTCTCACTCTCACACACAACACATAGTATTAAAGGGCAAGGTAATGATGCTGTCATCTCCAATGCCAATCTCTCTTTGCATTAATAAAAGGGTCTCACATGTTTCTTAGCAGTAAAATCTAATCATGGACACAAACCAACAGAGAAGCTCTTTTAACACACCCCAGGTGAAGAGTGTTCCTCAAGACTTTGCCGGCGTCCTCACTCCTCAAGCAGTCCTCAAGCAAAACCCTGGTTAGTACAAGTACCCACTAACATATTTAAAAACCTATAGAGAAGCTCTACTAGCAAACCCTAGGCGAAGGGTGTTCCGCAAGTCTCTGTCTTGGGTCCAAATGCAGTTTTTGCCTTGATAAGCAGTTTTGCAACATTTTAAAGATGTTTCTAACATTGTATCAATAGAATCACAGACATTTTCTCTGACTTTGAAAATTATTAAAAGTCATCTAATCCTACTGTACACAACCAACAACCACAAACATATATTACAATCTGTGCACATATCATCAGATACACATTTCCATTTAGGACAATTCACAAACATCTAAACTTGCATACAACCAATGAGGCTACCAACTTCAAGCATTAAAGCTAAGCTTTAGGAGGCCCGATTGTCACACCCTCCTAATTACTTTATTCTGAATCATGTATCAGAAGGGCTTGATAATAACTTGACAGATCGAACCAGGTGTGCTTCAACTGCAAATTAAGAAATATCAGGCTGGCCTTTCTTAAGGAATCCCACAGAAAGCACTAGTTCTGGGCTCTGGATACCATTAGGTGTAGGGCCCCATAGGATCCAGCTGGTGAGTATACAGGCTGGGCAGAGGGACAGAAGGGGAAATAATTTACAAAACTGATGGCAGCCTTAAAAAGGGGAAAGGTGGGAAGGGGAAGTGGGGTTGTGGTACAGCACAGAGCAATAAGGGCTGTGATGCTGATGAATGCGGGGAAGGACAGAGAGACGACCCTGGCCTCTCTCAAACCAAAATGAAAACATTGGGACATGTAGGGAGGAGGGCATGTTTTAGTGACTGACTCAGACAGCCATATGAGAAGAAGAAGAGGTGGAACAGACGGATAGACAGACAGACTAAGAGAGGAAGATACAGTATGACAAGATGTTTGTCATTTAAAACAAGCTATGTGAAAATGTAAAGGGGTCAGATCATATATTATATTTTTAGTAATTTTATTTATCATGTTTGAGTTTTACACAAAGCTGCAGTTATTTTTTGTAGATTAGTTTCAATAAATGCTCATTTTGAGGAAGTTTTCCATTTTCATAGGTTGAAAAGGCTTTTTTTATTAATGAAAATGTCAGATCAAAGCAAATTTTATATGACATGGCCCCTTTAAAAGACATTGGCTAACTAAACTGGCAACAACAACTCGTGTGCCATCTGTGGGATTTGTTTAAATTTTATAAGCCTGCATGACAATAACAGATAACAAAATAAAGTATCAACAAACTCTTCTTATCCAGTCAACACTGGAATATGGTTCTTTGGACTTTCTGATGCAAAACATTATTTGCTAAATAATGCTGAAAACTAATCTGATTCAATTGGCTGCATATACAGTACTATACATTTTCACAACATGTCAATAAGTGATTATTATAAAATTGTTTCAAATGAAATTACACCAAAAGCATCATAACTCGTAATTCAATGTTCCACAGCTCTTCATTTCCAATAATAGTCTATTGCTGTCGCTAGTAAGATGGCTTGGATAAACTCTTAACAATAAACTTTAAATTTTCATTCTTTTTCAGGGAAAGGCTTGGCAAACGGGCACCTGCTCCAGAAACAATATTTGTAATATCCAAGATTTCCCCAGACAGATTCAATCATTCAATTGAATTACTGCCCCATTCTCTAACATTCACCTAGACCTCATCTCACCCTAGAGCTCCATTCTTCCAGACATGTTGTGAATAATGTAGAAGAATGAGTTCTTTAAGTGAGGCAACATCATATTTAGGGGTCATTACATTGAGTCGATCAGTCTCGACTGCCCCCATGCCAAGCAGCACTCCGGAGCTGCTCCCCATCACGATTTGACGTATATTATAGCTTTAAATAACTTCACTTTTAGTGTGTAAACAAGAGCTGAACTGGGTGAGGAGCAATACAAAGAAGGTTGCAGGCTACGGCTGTCTGGAAATATGAGGAATTTATTTCGATATCACGTTAAGGCTTTTTTTCTCTCTCTCTTTTTTTTTTCCATATCAAAAACACCAAGATCTGGACTGTCATAATATGAATTCAGAAAGAAAAGTCAGTTATTATTTTAAATGTGAAGTGTTAGGTGAAATTCTCCCATTTAATTGTATTAAATGAAAGAAACTATTAAAATAAAATAAATCAGGTTTAATTTTAATTTAATCTTACCTGTAGTGGCAGAGGAGGCGTGACAGGTGATGGCAAGCTGTGAGCTGGTGATTGGTTTTGCCTGTGAGGGGGTGGAGACTGGGGAGGATGAGCTAAGCTATGATTGGAGGAGCTACAGGTGGAGCCTGGAGAAGGTCCAGAGACTTGTGATTGAATCGGAGGAGTGAGCTGATGATGGCTGGGTGGTTGGAGATGTGTTGGACCGCAGAGCTGTTGTTGCCGCTCTCGTTCACGTTCTCGTTCTCTTTGTTGTTGGTCTCTTTCACGCTGCTCTCGTTCACGCTGCTGCTGTTGATGTTGTTGTTGCTGCTGTTGTTGATGATGATGATGCTGTTGCTGGTGATGCTGTAGCTGTTGGAGTTGTTGAAGATGCTGGAGCTGAGAGTTTAAGGATGAGGTAGCTGTGATGAGAAAAAAAGGAAGAAAGATGTTGATTTCTATCTTTATCTTTGCAAAGAATAAAATAAAAATAAACAAACAAATAACAAAACAATCAAATCACCTTCAACAAGACACAAGCATCATATTTAATCACAAGGATTATGATTACAAATAAAAGTAATCATTGTCCCTTGGCCTGGACAATGTGATGGTGTTTGTACCACTTATTGCTTTCCATAGCCATTAATTGCAGAATCATCACTGATTGCTCCAATTACAAAGTATGGTACATTGTAATTATTGAAAAGCCCAAGCAAAAGACTTCAAGAAGCATCTGAGGGAGGAACTGTCCTGTGAAAAAGATGTTCCACTATTTTGTAGTCAAAGCGTCCTCCATCTCATCTTGAGGACTCTTAGACATAATTTAAATAAAAATGTAAATGTAATTATAATAATTCTTAAATGGGCCTCTCCTCTTAAAAAAAAAAGAAACTATGTTTGTGAGAATGTAACATGACAACTCATTAAAGGGTTAGTTCACCCAGATATTAAATTTATGTAATTAATAACTTACCCTGATGTTGTTTCAAACCCGTAAGACCTCAGTTTATGTTTGGAACAAAGTTTAAGATATTTTAGATTTAGTCAGAGAGCTCTCAGTCCCTCAATTGAAGCTGTGTGTACGGTATACTGTCCATGTCCAGAAAGGTAAGAAAAACATCATCAAAGTAGTCCATGTGACATCAGAGGGTCAGTTAGAATTTTTTGAAGCATCGAAAATACATTTTGGTCCAAAAATAGCAAAAACGACGACTTTATTCAGCATTGTCTTCTCTTCCGTGTCTGTTGTGAGAGAGAGTTCAAAACAAAGCAGTCTGGATATCCGGTTCGCGAACGAATCATTCAGTTCACCAAATCAAACTGAATAGTTTTAAACGGTTCGCATCTCTAATACGCATTAATCCACAAATGACTTAAGCTGTTAACTTTTTTAATGTGGCTGACACTCCCTCTGAGTTCAAACAAACCATTATCCCGGAGTAATTCATGTACTCAAACAGTACACTGACTGAACTGCTGTGAAGAGAGAACTGAAGATGAACACCGAGCCGAGCCAGATAACGAACAAAACATTGACTCATTCACGAGTCAAGAACAAAAGAACCGGTGAACCGTTTTCTTCAACCGGTTTATTGAATCGAACTGTCCGAAAGAACTACTGGTGATCCGAAAACCGATACAACCGGTTCTTCACTCGTAAACGAGTCAGTCTATTGTTCGCTATCTGGCTCGGCTCGGTGTTCATCTTCAGTTCTCTCTTCACAGCAGTTCAGTCAGTGTACTGTTTGAGTGCATGCATTACTCCGGGATATTGGTTTGTTTGAACTCAGAGGGAGTGTCAGCCACATTAAAAAAAAGTTAACAGCTTAAGTCATTTGCTGATTAATGCGTATTAGAGATGCAAACCGTTTAAAACGATTCAGTTCGATTTGGTGAACTGAATGATTCGTTTGCGAACCGGATATCCAGCTGCTTTGTTTTGAACTCTCTCTCACAACAGACACGGAAGAGAAGACAATGCTGAATAAAGTCGTCGTTTTTGCTATTTTTGACCAAAATGTATTTTCGATGCTTCAAAAAATTCTAACTGACCCTCTGATGTCACATGGACTACTTTGATGATGTTTTTCTTACCTTTCTGGACATTGACAGTATACCGTTCACACAGCTTCAATGGAGGGACTGAGAGCTCTCGGACTAAATCTAAAATATCTTAAACTGTGTTCCAAAGATAAACAAGGTTTTACGGGTTTGAAACAACATCAGGGTAAGTTACTAATTACATAAATTTGCTATCTGGGTGAACTAACCCTTTAATTAGAAAGATGAAATTAGTAATAATATGTAACTATTTCTTTATTTTAGATCTGTGTTAACACAAAAGCAGCTAAAAAATGCATTATTAAACTTCAGATTTTTAAACTTAAGCAATCCCCCCCACGCAAACATGAAAGTGACATTGAAAGTGACGTGACATTCAGCCATACTCAGATTTTGTGCTCTCCATTTAACCTATCCAAAGTGCACACACACAGAGCAGTGAACACACACACACACTGTGAACACACAACCAGAGCAGTGGGCAGCCATTTATGCTGCGGCGCCCGGGGAGCAGTTGGGGGTTCGATGCCTTGCTCAAGGGCACCTAAGTCGTGGTATTGAGGGTGGAGAGAGCACTGTACATGCACTCCCACCACCTACAATACCTGCCGGCCCGAGACTCGAACTCACAACCTTTCGATTGCAATCCGACTCTCTAACCATTAGGCCACGACTTCCCCTTAAAACATACACACACACATACATACACATACAGTACATGCACACTTATCACTCTCTTTCTCTTACTCTCACACTCAGTGAAGGGCAAGGTAATGATGCTGTCGTCTCCAGTGCCTCTCTTCGGATTTATAAGAGGGTCTCGCATGACTCTTGGAAGTAAAATCTAATCATGGATCATTGGAATAAAACCGGAAAGTGCAGCTCAAAAGCCAACAGAGAAGCTATTTTAAAGGTCCTATGACATGAAAATTTCACTTTCTGAGGTTTTTTAACATTAATATGACTTCCCCTAGCATGTATGTGGTCCCCAAGTTTCAAAACATTTTAATCGGTGTAAATTTTACTATCTTTCTCTGCCTTTGAGAAAATGGAAGCTCAAAAAGGCTGATCTGGAATCTCCTCATTGTGACGTTGTAAAGAGAAATGTTACCTCCCCTTTCTCTGCTTTGCCCGCCCAAATATTTACATATAATTCAGTCACAATGTCAGCAAAGGCGTTACAAACAGACTTTTATGATATGTATTCGACAGCACCTCCACAAACAGTGAGTAACAGTGTTCATTAATGCCTGATCTGTGATCAGTGATTTCTGATGTGTAGTTAATCATTCAAGTTCACACAGACTTTCTTTCTATTGATTAAAAATCGTTTAATACTGTTTATGCATCAGTGAATCAAGCCAGTGACTAAACGATCAAATTGACGTTGTTTCTCTTAGTAGCATGAAACAAATCTGTTATTTAAATTGTGATTTAACTACAGAGAGCGATCAAAGAACGCTCCCTTTTTTTCCGAGCTGTCACACATCGCGAGTATATCTGCACACTTGCCCAAACTGCCGTTACAATGAATGCTATGCTGCACAACAAAGCTCTTACTTTATTCATGTGTTTGCTGTTACGTAGTTGTGGTGAAAGCATTTTGTGAGACAAAACGTGTTGCAATAATGACGAGATGACTGCATTCACGTGATAAACAGACTCTGTCTATTCAATACTCATCACTGCAGCCTTTCATGTGATGGGAAAAGATCGAAAAAATAATTATATAATCAACAAATCCACGATTCGTTAATCTCGACAGCTGTAGTATATATATTTATATATTTATTTGAGAGGGGTTCCAAATTTAATACGCATTTCGAATGCAAAGATGTCAGCCAATCACAACAGTTGTCGTTTACTCGGAGTCTCACAGCAGACACGCCCCTTCAAACAGAGCATTCAAGCCAGAGGGCTAATATCAGGATATAAAAAATGCTTTTTATTTCTAAATTTTAAATGTAAAAATCATACTAACAATATAAGTACACCTAAGGAAACATTAAAAGCATTTAAAGAAAAGGAAATAATCCATGTCATGGGACCTTTAACACTTCACTTCATGTGAAGAGTGTTCCTCAAGGGTTTGTACTGAGTCCTCAAGCACCTTTGCCTTGAGGAAAAACTTTTTTTTAAATACTTTTAAATGATTTTTGAATTTTCTGGGGGGGGGGTTGTATTAAAACAATAACAATAAAAATATCTGACATTGCATTAGAAAAACAATTCAGGATGTAATATCTAAAAATCTTACAATTTTTCATGAATTTCAAATGATCTTGTTTTTAAAAAGTATATTACTGTTCTTTATGTTTTTGAAAGTCTTATGTTCACTAAGGCTGCATTTATAATTTAAAATAGCAATTTTTTTATTTTAATATATTTAAATTTTTAACATTTTGCAATTTTTTATAATTATTAGTTGCTTTTCTGTTGTAATTATTAGTTGGAAACTATATGCTTCTTGATGAAGTATGCTTTTTTCAGGATTCTTTGATGAACAGAACATTTAACAAATAGCATTGTTGATAAATGTCTTTAGAGTCATTTTTGAACAATATAAGGAGTCATTGCTGAATAAAAGTATTGATTTATTAAAAAATAAATAAATAAAAAAAAATAAATAAACATTTTTTGACCAGTATTGTTTATACAGCATATTTTTACATGGGAAAAATATACAAAAATACTAATAAAAAATAGTGGCTAGTGGCTCTAGGCACACCAGAGGCCCCTTTGGAGAAGAGCGCTGTACACAGCACTACACTGTGCCTGTCTCTCCTCAGTGCCCTCAGGAGATCAATCTGCCAACCCTGCCGGTGTTCCAGGGATGTAGCGGTCTCCGGCGAGCGCTTCTCTCAGTTACCGTCTAGAAACGTAGCAGTGATAAGAGGCTCGCGACCTCCTGGGAGGTTTATATCACAAACTGCTTTGTTTTGAACTCTCTCTCACAACAGACACGGAAGAGAAGACAATGCTGAATAAAGTCGTAGTTTTTACTATTTTTGGACCAAAATGTATTTTCGATGCTTCAAAGAATTCTAACTGACCCTCTGATGTCACATGGACTACTTTGATTATGTTTTTCTTTTCTTTCTGGACATGGACAGTATACAGTTCACACAGCTTCAATGGAGGGACTGAGAGCTCTCGGACTAAATCTAAAATATCTTAAACTGTGTTCCAATGATAAACGGAGGTCTTACGGGTTTGGAACAACATAAGGGTAAGTTATTAATGACATTATTTTAATATTTGGCTGAACTAACCCTTTAACCACCAACAAGCTCTGTGCTGATGCCGTTTATACAAACTAGCGTACCAGATCCTTGTGTGGTCCCAGGGCGAACTCCTCTCCCTGAGAGCAGTGCACATTCCTGGGCATCTTAATGTGGGAGCAGACATCCTGTCGAGGCAGGGGCCGAGGCCCGTGGAATGGCGGCTTCACACCGAGGTGATGAAGCAGAGTTGGAGATGTTGGCCAGACTTGGGTAGATCTGTTGCGACTTGAGAGACATTGCACTCTCCCCTCTGGCTCCCTCTGACTCATCCAGCTCCACTGGGGCTGGACGCCATGGTACAGATGTGGCCGAGGCTTCATCTGTACGTTTCCCCCCCGACTGTTCTGCTTCCAAGAGTTTTGGAGAGAGTCCGGCTACTGTTGTATCCCCGTTCTGGCCGGGTCGAGTATGGTTCTTGGGCCTGATTTCTCTTTTTTATGGCACTCCATGGGAGGTTCCCGTCAGAAGAGATCTCCTCTCGCAGGTGGAGGGTGCACCTCTGCATGGAGTTTGGAGGCTGTAGGTGTGATCTCTGAGGAGGCACAATGCTTAGCTTCCAGTCTCTCAACCTAGGTCCAATACAAAGCTCCCTCAATGAGGAAACTGTATGCCTTGAAGTGGAAGCTTTTTACTTCTTGGTGCGGAGACCGCCAGCTCGACCCAGCTAACTGCCCTGTTGGTACAGTGCTGGAGTTTCTGCAGGACCTTCTCTCCGCAGCGTTGACCCACTCCACCCTGAAGGTCTACGTGGTGGCCATGGTGGTCTACTGTGCCCCTCTCGGTGGCCAGTCAGTGGGCGGACACCCTCTGGTTACATGCTTCCTCCATGGTGCGCTGAAGCTGAGGCCTCCGGCCAGAAGAAGCTTATGCTTAACAGTGATCAGGATGCCATCCTAAGCCTCGAGTCCTCTGATCTCTCCTCTCTTGGGGGTCAAGACTCACTCCTTCTGAAGTTTGGCCATTGGACGGGTTGTCACAGATTACTGTCAGGCTCCTGTCTTCTTCTCTTGCTTTAGGTGTGCTCTTCCACACTAGGCAGAGACTTAAAAGTCTGGTGGCGTGGGCATTCTCATTCCCCAAAGCATTCTCCGACGCAGCTCGAGTTCCTGAAGAGGAACGTTTAAGGTTACGTGTGTAACCATGGTTCCTCGAGGAAAGGAGACGCTGTGTCACAGTTCCACACTTCCAGCATCTCTAGCTGGCGCTTGCTTCATCCTTTGAGGCTAAATGCCGGCTTCGCCGCTTGTGCTTTTAAGCTTCCTGGTCTCTGACGTCACCCCGCCTGGGATGTGAATGGCACGAAGCAACCTCAGATGCTTCTGACTCCACAAGAAGAGATGGCAAGCGAGTTGCGACATGTGGATGGGACCGTAGACCCCCCTGACGTTTGATGTACACTACGGTCACAGTGTTGTCCGTACGGACCAGAACGTGCTTGTCCTTCAGCAGGGCCCTGAAGCAGTGCAAAGCAAGCCATCCTGCTAGCAACTGACCCGGTCCCGTCCAGGAACCTGACACAGCATGTCCGTTGCACAAGGCACCCCAGCCCGTGGCAGAGGCATCTTTTGACACCACAACATGTCTGGACACAGGTTCTAGGGGAACGCCAGCCCATGGAAACGAGAGGTCCAACCACGGGGTGAAGGTTCAGAGGCAGGCCAGAGTAACGGTCACTCAGAGCGTGCCCTGTTGCCATGCCCATCTCGGGACTCGGTTGTCAGACTCAGTTAATCATTCTGATATTTAGTTAAAATGAGTGCTGTCTGTCTTTAATCAGTTCTGTCAATGACTGTATGTCATTCTTTATAAAGTAGCAACAATGTAGGCTACTTTACAAATGACAGTCTTAGGCACATTAGTATTTTCACCCCCAAAAAAGGGGTTTAGGCCAGTTATTTATATCTTTTGTTTTAGTATGTCAGTAGGAAATATCAGTTTACATTTCCAAACATTCATTTTGCCATTAATTTTATTATATTCTAGTGAGATTGTTGAATGCACATACAGTCTGAAAACAGACTAACTAAAAGACTAACTAAAAGACTAACTTTTGCACAATAGTGTATGCATAAAGTACATATAATTAGATGAAGTATATTTAAATGTGTATAATTAAAGTATACGTTCATATGTGTTAAGGGCTCGATTGTCGCTGGAGGAAACAGCTGTGGTGTGAGCAGCGGTGAACGGAGCAAAAACTTTACAGTAGATGAGAAACCGATTGCTCCCTCGTGACCTTTTGTAAACTGTATTTATGACAAAGAACTGCACAGATACAGATATTCTAACAATCTATCGATAAACACACACCTCGTGTCCTCTGTTTGTGTTTGATTCCGCTCGCACTGCTCTGCGCGGTCTGTGGATTGAAGAGCATGCTTAAAGATGGAGAGAAGACAGATCTGCCGCCGTTTTTATATGACATTTAAGAGGACTGCCTCTGAGGCAATTGCGAATTTGTGTACAGTTTATGAAGCCCCGCTTAAAAAGCCTATGCTTTGTGTGTACATTTCAGAGAATCAAGACAAATATTTCAATCGATTGCTCAGGCATTTAAGAGGCACCAAAATGAGACACCGAAGTCTGCGTGCTGATTCGGTTCAGTACATACCGGTTCCATAGGTACCGGTGCCATATTGGTACCGGGTTTCGGTACCCAACCCTAGTGCTGAAGCAACCCGAGCAGTATGACTTCAGCTGCGGATGCCATATGCCCCAGGAGCCTCTGAAACAGTTTCTTTAGAACCGCTCTCTGGACCTCGAAATGTCTCAGGCAATTCAGCAGTGACTGCGCGTGCTCGTTCAGAAGCTGCGCGAGCATGGCGATGAGTCTATTTCCATACCGAGAAAAGAGACCCTTTGCACAGGGGAGAGTTTGCTCTTTTCCCAGTTGACCCGAAGACCCAGATGGGTGAGGTATCTGAGCACCAGATCCCTGTGCTCGCACAACCGCGCTCGAGAGTGAGCTAGAATCAGCAAGTCATCGATGTAGTTGAGGATAAGGACACCTCGTTCCCTGAGAGGAGTCAGGGAACAAATTCTCTACCGCGTCGCCGAAAAGGGCCCGCCTGGGAGACTGGGGAGTTGAGGAGCTGAGTCCGATCACACTCCCTCATGTCTGCCAGGTTCAGCCATAGGTGGAACTCCTGGACCACCAAAGTGGACATCACCTGAACTAAGGAGTGCGCAGTAACCTTTGTCGCCCGGAGAGCGAGGTCGGTAGCGGTGCATGCCTCCTGCAAAACCCCTGGGTCAGCACTGCCCCTGTGCAGCTTTTTGAGCAGCTTGGCCTGGTAGACTTGAAGAGTGGCCTGACCCACAGCTCTGTAAGCCTTGGCCACAAGGGATGAGAACTTACAGGCCTTGGAGGGAAGCTTGGGACCACCACGCCATGCGGATGTGCTCTGAGGAAACAGTTGCATCGCAACAGAAAGCTCCACTGGGGGAATCCCAGCATACCCCTTGGCTGCTCCGCCATCAAGGGCAGTGAAGGCGGAGGAAACACCAGAAAGGTTTCAGCAAAAGGGTCCAGCAAACTCATCCGGAAACTCAACCAGCTTCGGCGTTTGTGAGGGGGGTGTGCCCCGAGGAGGCTGGCTCGCCGAGGAAGCCCACACGGTAACCATCAGATCACCCTGGCCACCAGCCGAAGTAGCCCTCTTACGAGAAGAGAAGCTACAACGGGGTGTGGCAGAGGGGACTCTATACCTTTTAAGGTAATCGAGTCTCGATATTAATGCAGAGATGGTCACGTCCCCGCAATGAGAACATGAGTCATCCACATACGCAGTCTCAGCATGCTGAAAGACCAGACAAGTGACACAGCGATCGTGGCCGTCACGAGGAGTGATATATCAACCGCACCCAGAAACACACTGGCGAAATTACATCTTTAAAATGTAGCAAAATGAAGCAATGTGCTCGGCTCTGAAGCGAAAGCTTGAGTGAGAGTTGCTCGCGAATGTGCGAATGCAAATTCCGCCGACCAAGGTACTCTTTGTATCATTGGCTCATTTTGTTACCACTCAAAGGTGATTAGGCTCTCGGGCGAGATCCCCATTCGTCAGTCTCTTTCTGATGTAACATAGAACGTGACCGACTGAAAGGGAACCATGGTTACATACGTAACCTTAGACGTTTACTGACATCAGGTTTTTGACATTGGTGCCAAGTATGCATTCCAAAAATAAATCACAAAATATTTGAACAATGGATCGATGCTCAGCTACAAAGCGAGAATCATAATGTATCGTCAAACATGTGTTTGTGCACAGTGTACTTGACAAGAAGTGACCATCATTAATTGATGCAGATGAATAATTGAAACCAGGACATTATTTTTTCTAGAAGATAACTACGAAGATACATTGGTGCTGACAAGTCTTTGATTAGTGTGGCTCCCCGTGCATCACAACCAGACAGGCAGGCGAGGTTTTGATGAACCACAAGCTCTCTCTCCCCTACTCCAAGGAAAAGAAAAAAAAAGAAAAGAAAAAAGAGTGTGTCTCTCGACCAGTAAACAGCCCACTTTTACATTTCTTCAACTTCCTGACACATTGACACCACTCTCACACCCCAGCATGAATTATATATATTATCTGCGCCGGGAAAATTCCAAGAGTCCAATTCACACTTGAAATGTTGGGGCAAGATGTCTCGCAGGCCTTGACAGGGTGTATATATGTGGTGCTCAATCGCAATGACTATAGAGGTAGCCAAGCGAGCTGCTACAAGTAGAGAATAAGTGAAAAAGAATAGGAGGACAGAAAAAAAGGACGAAGAAAAGAGAAAGCCTGAATCCTGTCAAAAATATTATCGAAACCAAGGGGAAGATCAAAGGTGATGGGAGGGTCTCCTCCCACAGCAGATGTGAGACGGGAAAAAGAGGCAGAACAACAAAAGAATATAAAGAAAAGGAAAACAAATAGAGAGAGAGAAGGGGGAAAAGAGAGAGAGAGAGAGGGGAAAAGGAATGTAGAGAAGCCCCATGTGGGCCTATTATACAGTATGGGCAGCACTGCAGGTAAAACTGGTTGAGAGCGAGTGCTTTATAAACTCTTTCATCTCGTTACGAAACATTTCTAACCTTCCATTCTCCTTTAAAGCGACCCAGTCTCATTGCGTTGGAAAGAGGAGTTTGTGTGCGCTTCTACGATGCATACCTTGAGTTAAAGAATCAGGTGCGAGAGCAATGACAAAGCTGCAAAGTTCTGAATACATTGAAACACATTAAATGCACAAATACAGAGCAGGAATGCTGTGTTTAAGTCATTGGAGTGTTTATGTGAAGAGAACACAAGGACATGGACAGAAGACGATGCTTTAGCATGGTAAGATAAAAGTCATCCTCTATAACCACCTGAATAATGGTAACATAACGCATGACGGTGTGAATTTGGTTTCTGGCCTGGATCTTTTGTACATTCTCATGTCACGTCCAGTGCACTTTCAACTGCTATCTTGACTTTACAGAAAAAGAAAAAGAAAAAAAAAACTTTCTTTCTTTCTTGCATAGTGGAAACACATGTAAAAAAAAATAGCAACAATAGCATTGTTCTATTCAGCTACACTGAAAATGTACCACACCAGCTTCCCATTGTGGATAAAGCAGATTTATTTCAAGCATTCATATAGAATGAAAAAAAATTCAAGATGCAAGGCAGTTGTCATATGGACAACAGGACATGTTAAGACAGCATGTTTAGACCTAAAATAAATGAATGAAAATGGCATATATGTCACCTCTGATCAGTACCGCCGCTCTCTATATGCAGAGTACGCAGTTTGCCTAGGAAACCAACTCCCAGGGTGGCACCATCCCAGTTAAAAAAAAATAAAATAAATTTATATATATATATATATATAAAACTGTACATTACTGTTTTTACTGAATGCAGACTTGGTGAGTGTAAGAGTCTATTTCAAAAGCATTACAAAATCTTACTGATCCCAAAGTAATGTACATTATATTTTGTTCCATGTATTTTCTTTGTGTGCGTGTGAAACTTTTAAATAAAAAATTATATTACTGCAGAAAGAAAAAAATGCTTCAGTGTGTTCTTCCACATCCTTTTTTATTTAGTACAATATCTATATAAATTATATTATATTATAATATTAATATTAACTAAATTATTATTTTATTT
Source organism: Carassius carassius (assembly GCF_963082965.1). NCBI lineage: Eukaryota > Metazoa > Chordata > Actinopteri > Cypriniformes > Cyprinidae > Carassius > Carassius carassius. Next base: position 11,992,843 of record NC_081796.1, read on the forward strand.
TAAATATTATTAATAATATTTTTTTTTCATAAAGTAACTACTAAATCACAACATACTCCAGCACTCTGCTAGCATGGCTCATATGTCAATATAATAAAAATAAATAATAAATGCACTTCCTTTGGACAAAGCAACTACATGTTTACTAAAAACAGTGTGGTTTTCTTTTTCTCTTTTATAGAGAGATTTGTAGATTACCAGACTATTTCATTCATTTTTACTCCATAAGCAAAATTAAATAGGAGACATATAAAGCCTGTCCGACCTTCAGAAGTTCATAGTTATGAAATAATACCTGACAGCCTTCTCAGTGGGCACACAAATGAAGCCGAGGCCCGTCCTGACAGGTTCTGTGACCCGCCTGAAGAATGGATGCTCTGTTTTGCCTCCCTGCACCTGAAGCCACTCAAATTTAGTACCTCTTTTCTTTCTTCCTTCTTCCTGAGACCAACCTGAACTCAAGCAAAGTAGCAGCAAACAGAATTCTCCAGTACAGATCACAGAGATGCCTCTGCTTAACAGAAGCTCATTCCCCTCACCTCAGTGACCCTGTGAACGTGTGTGCACCAAACAGTGTAAAAATCACCTGTCCTGTGTTTGATGTGAGTAAGTGTGTGTGTGTGTGTGTGTGTGTGTGTTTGGGGGTGTGTGAAGCATGGAACATCTGATTGTCAGAGGTCAGCGCAGAGGTCATCAAGAACCTACAGGGTGATTGCACTATTTTTGTTTCTAGTATCAAAGAGGCGGGGCAGAGCAGAGTATCCAACTGTCTCATCAGTACCTTATGCTGTCTGTCTGCCCCATATAACACCCCTTCCTCTGGGGATGTCCACCTGAAGAACACAACAACGTGTGTCTGAGACTGATCTGTGTGTAAAATTAGTTAGATTTTAGGAAATATTGATCATAGAGTGTAACAGGCAGATTAACTGACCATTAAAATGCAAAATCTGTTATGTGCATGCATATTTTTGTCTTAAGTGACATATTAAGACCTGACAAAGTGACTGATACTAAAAATAGTACACTTTACAAAATTGTAATGATGCAGGCCACTTTAGAAATAATATATAATACCAAAAATGTTGAGCTATTTTGAACTACATGTTTGAAACTAACATGCAAAACAATTATTAGAGATTTTGTATAATTGGGCTTTATGAATATACATATTCAATAAGGTTTTTTTATGTTTTCGAAAAAAAGGTTTAAATTATGAAAAATTTGAAATAAAATGAAATTATATATATATATATATATATATATATATATATATATATATATGTTAAGGCGAGACTCGGACTCAGTTGCAGGTGCTCAAAAAGGTCAGTTTATTAGATGGTCTTTAATTTCAAAGGACAGAAAAAATAAAAATAAACAAACAAAAACTATGCAGGAACAGGGCAGTCTGGAGCAGATCCAAAAGAGCCTCCTGGACGAATTCCACTTGGAAATCCACTGATGCAATGCCCAGATAAACTGACAGGGAGGCGGGGAACTGGTGGCGTGCTGCGGCGCGGCGAAGAAGAGGAGTGACAGCGATCGGTGATCATGAGCACGGAAGGTTGGAGAGTAGCGCTGCCTGAAAGCAGGAGGAAGAGGGAAAAAACAAAACTAAAGGATGAAAAACAAAAACGGGCATAATCTCTGTGCAGGCTAAACGAGAGATGTGGACAAGGTTGAGACATGAACGAGAACTACACGACGATCTGACAACAGACAGCACACAAGAGGAGACTAAATAGAGAAGGAGTGATTAACATGATGCAGAGCAGGTGATGGTGACCAATAACAAGATAATAATGAAACAAGAGGGCGGAGACGGGCACCATGGTGACACAGAAGCACATGGTAAGTGTAAACAACCACACACACTATAGGGAAAGACAGACAGATCAGCCCGGGGACGTGACATTACCCCCCTCCCCAGGAGCGCCCCCTGGCGCTCCAGGGAAGGAACCACCACGCTGCCGGTTGAAGTCCTCGATCAGCGACCGATACAGAGTATCCCGAGCCGGGACCCAACTCCTCTCATCCAGACCATATCCCTCCCAGTCCACCAGATACTGAAACCCCCGACCTTGACGTCTGACATCCAGCAACCTCCTGACAGTGAAGGCTGGGGAACCATCCACTAGACGGGGAGGGGGAGTGTTAGTAGCAGATGAGTTAAGGCGAGAATGAAACACAGGCTTGACCTGAGAAACATGAAAGACTGGGTGTACCCGACCAAGTATGGGAGGTAACTTGAGCTTTACCGCCACCGGACTCAATACCTTGGTGATCTGATATGGCCCCATGAACCTAGGGGCTAACTTGCGAGAAGCCACCCGGAGAGGAAGGTCCTTGGTTGACAGCCATACTCTCTGACCACATACGTAGCGGGGAGCAGGAATACGGTGACGGTCAGCTGCTGCTTTGGTTCGTCTGGTGCGGCGACACCTGCGGACGAAGGCTAAGGCAGATGCAACAGCAGCATCGGGCTTCTGTGAGGGGAACATAGGAGGTTGAAAACCAATGGAGCACTGGAATGGAGACATACCTGTGGCCGCCACTGGCAAGGAGTTATGGGCATATTCAATCCAGGATAACTGTTGGCTCCAAGAACTCGGATTATGGGACGTCAGGCAGCGGAGAGCTTGTTCCAGAACCTGGTTTGCCCGCTCGGAGTGCCCATTGGTCTGAGGGTGAAAACCTGACGACAGACTCGTAGAGGCCCCGATCTGTTGACAGAACTCCTTCCAGAATCAGGACACAAACCGTGGCCCCCTATCAGAAACCACGTCCACCGGAAGGCCATGAATCCTGAAGATGTGGTCAACCACCACTTGAGCTGTCTCCTTAGCTGAAGGCAGTTTGGGAAGGGGGATGAAATGGGCTGCCTTAGAGAAGTAATCAACCACCGTCAATACTAAGGTGTTACCCCTCGATGGTGGAAGACCAGTGACAAAGTCAAGGGCTATGTGTGACCAGGGGCGGGAGGGGATGGGTAAGGGGTGTAGCAGACCAACAGGAGGCTGATTAGATCTCTTGTTCTGGGTGCAAATTGGGCAGGCAAACACAAACTGCCTGACGTCCTGGGCCATGGATGGCCACCAAAATCGCTGGCGGATGGCAGCCAGAGATTTCCGAACCCCAGTATGACAGACTAACTTGGATGAATGCCCCCACCGGAGGACTTCAGGGCGCAGCACAGCCGGCATGAAAAGTCTACCCTCTGGGCAACCCCTTGGCATCTCTCTCTCTCGTATGGCTTCCAGCACTCTCCTCTCCACATCCCAGGAGAAGGACCCCACCACAATTTCTCTAGGGATAATGGTTTCAGTTGATGCACCGGTTCTCTTAGTATCCCTGTAAAGACGGGAGAGGGCATCCGGTTTTAAATTTTTGGAGCCTGGGCGATACGAGAGAGAGAAGTTGAACCGGACAAAGAAGAGTGCCCATCGGGCCTGCCTCACCCTCTTTGCTAAATGGACGTATTCCAAATTCTTATGGTCCGTCCAAACCAAGAAGGGCTGCGCTGACCCCTCCAACCAGTGACGCCACTCACCCAAGGCCAGTCTGACCGCCAACAGCTCCCGGTTCCCTACGTCATAATTCCGTTCTGCTGGCCTCAGGCAGTGAGAGTAGTAGGCACAGGGATGTACCTTCCCATCTCTGGGGGACCTCTGAGAAAGGACCGCACCTACTCCAATCTCAGAAGCATCCACCTCCACAATAAACTGACTTTCAGAGTCTGGAAACGAAAGAACAGGAGCAGAATTGAATCGGGACTTTAGGTCATTAAAGGCCTCCTGAGCCTTCAAATTCCACCTAAACGGTACCTTAGTGGAGGTAAGAGCTGTCAAGGGTGCAGCAACCTGACTAAAGTTTCTGACGAAGCGCCTGTAGAAGTTGGCAAATCCCAAAAACCGCTGCAGTGCCTTGCGTGAGTCTGGATGTGGCCACTCGGCTACGGCCCTTACCTTAGCGGGATCTGCTTTGATTCCCTCCGCCGAAATGATATAGCCCAGGAAGGGAACTGACTTGGAGTGGAAAACGCACTTCTCAGCTTTAACATATAGCTGGTTCTCCAGCAGCCATTGTAGCACCTGGCGCACATGTTGGGTGTGTACCTGAAGTGAAGGAGAAAAAATAAGAATGTCATCAAGGTACACAAAGACAAACTTGTTAACCATGTCTCGCAACACGTCATTAACCAGGGCCTGGAAGACAGCTGGGGCATTTGTCAGGCCAAAGGGTAGCACCCGGTTCTCATTGTGTCCCGAAGGAGTGATGAATGCTGTCTTCCACTCATCCCCCTCTCGAATCCGAACCAGGTGATAAGCATTACGGGGGTCCAACTTACTGAAGACCCTTGCTCCCTGCAAAAGTTCAAAGGCAGATGACATTACGGGCAGGTGGTACCTATTCTTAATGGTACTGTCATTCAAACCTCTATAATCAATACAAGGGCGCAAGGAGCCATCCTTCTTCTTAACAAAGAAAAATCCTGCGCCAGCAGGAGACGAGGAGGGATGGATGAGACCGGCATCAAGGGACTCACGAATATATTTGTCCATAGCCTCTCTTTCTGGACCAGACAGGGAATATAACCGACCCCTGGGCGGAGAAGTGCCTGGGAGGAGGTTGATGGCACAATCATAAGGCCGGTGAGGAGGCAGGGACACAGCCCGGGACTTGCTGAAGACCTGCCGCAGATTGCAGTACTCCTCCGGCACCCCGGACAGATCAGCATCATCAACCTGCACAACAGGAAACACAGCACCAGGAAAAGAGGCAGAACCCAAACAAGACTCAAGACAAGACTGCTTCCAAGACAAAACTGAGTTTCTGTCCCAATCCACATGAGGGCCATGCTGCACCAACCACGGGTGTCCCAGAACCACGGGGGCACTCAGGGATTCAAGAAGGTACAGCTCGGTTATCTCATGGCGATTGCCCGAAACGATAAGACTTACAGGAGGGGTGAGGTGAGTGATGGTGTTAATAGGGGAATCATCAAGAGACCGAACAGAGATAGAGGGGAATGGCAGGAATTCCCCACTGCTTGGCCAGTGCCGTGTCCATGAAACTACCACCAGCCCCAGAATCCACCAGGGCCGAACAGGAGTGACTGGAACCTCCAAACTGGACACCCACAGGAAGAAGTGTGCGGGAAGAGTGGGGGAAATTAAGAGGAGATGTGCCCACCGGAATCCCCCTGGCTACTGATGGGCCCTGGCTTTTAGCGGGCATTTTCCGATGAACTGTCCGGCCCTCCCACAGTAGAAACATAAGCCCCGGGTGAGTCTCTCTTGCTTCTGCTGAGGAGTGAGATGCAGACGTCCCACCTGCATAGGTTCAGGGTCAGCAGGAGATGGCAGAGGCAGGACCGGGGTGGAGTCGCTGGTCATTTCTCCCACCCTCCAAGAAGTGCGAGCAGTCAATTGTTGGTGACGAAGGAGAAGGCGGCTCTCTACATGGAGGGCCAGGTCGACCAGATCATCAAAACTGCGTGGAAGCTCCTGGGTGGCGATCTTGTCTTGGATCTCCTCATCTAGTCCAGCACGGAACACAACTCTGCAAGACCCCTCATTCCAGTCACAGGCCGCTGCTAAGGTCTTGAATTCAAGGCAAACTCTATCACTGAACGGCCTCCTTGCCGTAGCCGTGCCAGCTGAGGTTGCTGCCTCATCACCCCGAGCAGAATGACTAAATAACTTGACCATCTCCTGTCGAAAGTCCTCAAAAGAAGCACAAAAGGAAGCCCGGGCCTCCCACACTGAAGTTCCCCATTCACGGGCCCTGCCTGTGAGGAGGGTTAAGACATAAGCCACCTTAGTCTCTTCCTGGGCATACCGGCGGGGCTGGAGGGCAAAGACTAGGGAGCACTGAGACAGGAAGGCTCTGCAGGAGTTAGGGTTCCCATCATAGGGAGGTGGGTTGTTGGCATGAGGCTCAGGGTCATGACGGGTAGAGGAAAGGCTAGTGGGGTCCTCCGATTTGGCAGATGTCTGTCTTCGAAGTTCCTGGAGCTGGGCAGTCAGCTCTGACAACTGGGCATTAAGGAACTCAACCTCCTGGGTCGTGGATTTTAGCTGAGAGGCATGCTGGCCCAAGAGAATGCTCTGCTGGGTGACGGCTGATCTTAGGGGATCTGCACCTGCTGAGTCCATGGTGGTCAGATCGTTCTATTAAGGCGAGACTGGGACTCAGTTGCAGGTGCTCAAAAAGGTCAGTTTATTAGATGGTCTTTAATTTCAAAGGACAGAAAAAATAAAAATAAACAAACAAAAACTATCCAGGAACAGGGCAGTCTGGAGCAGATCCAAAAGAGCCTCCTGGACGAATTCCACTTGGAAATCCACTGATGCCCAGATAAACTGTCAGGGAGGCAGGGAACTGGTGGCGCACGGCAGCGCGGCGAAGAAGAGGAGTGACAGCGATCGGTGATCGTCAGCATGGAAGGCTGAAGAGTAGCGCAGCCTGAAAGCAGGAGGAAGAGGGAAAAAACAAAACTAAAGGATGAAAAACAAAACGCGCACGATCTCTGTGCAGGCTAAACAAGAAATGTGGACAAGGTTGAGACATGAACGAGAACAACACGACGATCTGACAACAGACAGCACACAAGAGGAGACTAAATAGAGAAGGAGTGATTAACATGATGCACAGCAGGTGATGGTGACCAATAACAAGATAATAATGAAACAAGAGGGCTGAGACGGGCACCACGGTGACACAGAAGCACATGGTAAGTGTAAACAACCACACACACTATAGGGAAAAACAGACAGATCAGCCCGGTGACATGACATATATATATATATATATATATATATATATATATATATATATATACTCTCATAAAATGTATGATATTTAGTTTCTACTGTATGTTTTTTAAATAAATAAAAATCATACTTTAAACAAACATACTTAAAAAGTTTCCTGAAGAAAAGAAAAATTAAACAAATAACAAAGAAAATATAACAATAAAATACAAATCTGTCCTATTTTTAACAGACTGCATCTCCAGTGCTTACAGTGGAGCTCAGACATTATTACATGATTCCCTATCAGCAATTTGGATTGGGATCAGATGGTGCTAAATGGAAAAGAGTTGAGACTGCAGTTGAGAGGCCCTAAATGTTTAAAGCGCTGACCACAAAGCTCCCCGTCTGACACGCATGTCTGATCAAAGTCCATTACTGCGATGGGCACTGCTGGGATTTAAAGGAATTCATTTACTAGACATTTAAACTATAATAAATTTTTAATTAATTGGAAATTACATGCAATTACGTGTACACTACAAAACATTACATTCAGTTAAGTATATCTTTTTAAATATGCTAAGAGTAGTTTTTTTTTTGCAGACACTACCTACTTTAATACACTAATATTACCTGTGCTCACCATCATCGTCTTTCACCAATACCTGTCTGCCTGAGTTCCTGAGGTCCTGTCCCCTAGTGTCTAATGCAAAATTTATGCTGACGAGGTGGTTTCAGTTGGTGGAAAAATCAATACCGCCGGGCCCTGATGCGCCAGGGAGAAAGAGTGCTCTTTGACTGACAGTAAAAGCATGAGGGGGGAATGAGGAGGCACTTTTAAATTGAGGAAAGGTACAGAATTGGCCCATCCACATCATATTACAGCGGCAGCCTCATTTAAAGTCTGATTTCGATAGCAATTCTGTCCGTATTAGAAATGAAGAAATGTTTTTAGAAAAGGCAGATTTGAGGATTACACGCCTGTTCCGCCTGCTATTAAAACTCTTTTTTCAGTGTTGTTCTGCCCGCAGCTGCATCCCTTAAGTTGATAAGCGCAATGCTGCGCAGGCAGCGCCGTCAAAATGAAGGGATTTAAAGACAATGCGTGTACATCATAAGGTCTTTGTTGTTCGCTGCCTGCACTGTGCTTTGCTTTGGCCTTTGAAAACACAAGACGGAATGTGTAAGCATGTAACCAAAAAAACAATTTGGGGTGTAAACCAGGCCTCCAAGAAAGTGTGTAAAAGAAAAGACGTGTTTCAGTGGAATGAAACAGCTTTAAACAATAGGATTTGCCCTAAATCCTTATTCCACTATATTTTACCTCTTTAATTATTCCTTTAGCTTGTCTCGCGGAGCATGTAAACACTATTGCGTGCTACTGAATGAAGGTGAGAGGATCGTCATGCCCGCGGGCAGCGGGTCTGTTAAAAGTAGAGCTCTAAGTGACATGACAACGCTTGTGCACTTTAATAAAACCCAATATGGCAAAAAAAAAAATAATTATCCCAAAATATCAAATACGTACAAATTTGTGTACGTTGTTCAATGCATTTTTTATTTTATTTTTTGGTTTTCCCTGACATATACTGAACAGCCTACTTTCTTGCACAGTTCTTTGTAGAAAAAAAAAACTCTCACATGGTGTTTAATACGACTTCAGCTTTTTGAGAAAAGCACCGTGATCCTTTCTGCTGGTTTAGTAGTTTCTCTCCTGCATGGCCTATGAGGTATTTGAGTGGTCTGAGCGATACATGATGAATGAAGTGGCGTTCTACTTATGCGCTTATCGTGCTCAGTGACTAGCAACAGGTTCAGCAGAGGCCAGCCACAGTAAATGAAACACCTCAGCAGGACAATACATCATCAGAGCAAATGTATGCGACCCAGACGTACACGTGCATGTCTCTCGCTTGTGCAGGACTCCGACAACGGGCGTGATGGGTAGGAGGAGGAGAAGGAGGAAGAAGAAGGGGGTGGAAATCATTGAAGAAAAAAGGTGGAGGGAAAGACTAACAAGGAGGGAAGGAGAGGAAAGAAATATGGTCTGAGATGTGTGGAAGCATGTTAGCTGATGGACATTGTTTCTTTTTCCAATTTTTTTAAACATTAACTGCCCAGGCCAGGAAAGCAAATAGAACTTGCCATGGCTAATATCTGACGTAGGGCTCAGAGAGGGGAGATTTATCATGATGAAATACTGTAATGCACACAGGCTGTGCACACATTATGTGGACACTGCTCTTTTGGACTTTCTATCAGTGAAGGTCATCATTTCCTCTGAGAATATAAGAACAAGAGCACATTATCATAATATTTAATATCTCAAATGAGAATTTTCAAAAGAAAATATAGTTCTTCAACATTTACATCACTGCCTTAAAAAAAAAAAAATTGTGATTTAAAAAAAAAAAACTATTATATATATAGATAGACATTTTTTTATAAAACTGGACTCATTTTTTTGCCAAATAAATATATATATATATATATATAAATTGCTGTTTAAAGAAATGTCCATGATTTAGAATTTTAATAATGTATGTGAATTTTTTGAGTATTATTTACTTTTTCAGGCCTGGAAATTCTAAATGGAAATTCTAAAATTCTGTATCTATGGTAATTCTGTTCTGTGATAACAAAATAAAATTGACAATATCACAATTCTGAATACTGTAAAAACCTTTTTAAGAGAAAAAATACAGAGAATACAAAAGAAAACCAACAATGACAGAAGGACAATGAACAACAGAAACCAAAAGACTTCAGAAATAAATTGGTAAGAAAAAAAAGAGGGTGAAAAGTTCCATGTTTGAGGGCAAAATAACTAACCCTCAGCCCCTCCTCTCCTCTTCTAGCGGTCTCCAACATTCGGCCCTGTTTGTGAAAGGTGTAGGAGTTTAATGTGATGATATCTCCTCTTCTCTCACGTCTGTGGTCTACTTACCAGCTACATGATCCAACCCTGATGCGCCTGCTGTGTTTACAGCAAGGAGCCCTCAGGGACCATTACACTCCACCCTGCCTTCCTCTGAGGCCTTTTAGGGCCCCTTAACACTTACAGAAGACCCTTGAATCTGAAGCCCTTCCCCAGAAAGCACATCTATTAATTAAGGTAATTATGCCTTGAGATGGCAATTAGAAACCGCAGATAGCTTTTAGCCTGTCTGTCGCTTCCAAAAAGGCTTGGTTTCAGCACCATCTGTCATGTCAAAAATCACCACAGCATCTTGTGTTTCCGAGAGAGGAGGGCAAGCAGCGTTATCTGAGCTATAGACCTTCACCCGACCGAGGGGTCAAATTCTGGACCCTCTCATAGGCTTTTCATCTGATATGACATCACAAATGAAACACTTATCATGTGTCACTCACTATCGGCTTGAATGGTGATCCTTATTAAAATATGTTTGCGAGGTTTATATGGATTGAATTGTTAATGTACCTACAGAAGCTTAAGCAAAAGAGGAAAAGAAAGTTATAGCACTTGTATTAAAATGCTCTGTGATGTGTATTGATAAGCTGATTGTTTAGATATTGAATGGCACAATCATAATGACGAAGCCAGATTTGTGTAGGTTTATTATTGATTCCGTTGTAAGTCAGCAATGATAAGCTGCAAGGTTGCTTTTCATCGTTTTGGTCATTCAATACACTGGTTTTCATTTGGAAGTTTTCACTGTACTTTATCGACAAAAGGTTTCTTCTTTTAAGCCATATATAGCCAGAGCAAAAAAGACTTTCTTGAAAACTTGTGCTTTCCGCAGAGGGTGAAATCCAGGTTGATTTTTCAGTTGAAATTAAATAAAAGCGATGTTTGCCACTCAAAAGGCCCAAACATTCATTGTTTTCGTCCATTAAGAAGCCTCATTACCATATTTTTCATAAAATACCATTTTCTCACAAGAAGATATATAGGTCACAACAAGCTCTATATGGTCATGCAAACACGTTTTGTTCTCGCTCTGAGTCTAATTGTTTCAGCTAAAACCTTGAGTTCTTACAGTAAATTGTAGGGGAGTTCCAGCCATAAGTCGCATTACACACACATGCACTTCACACACACAAACATACAAAAGAATGAAATATGGTTTATGAAGTCCTGTGACAGAGCACAATCGCACATTGTCAGTGGAGTGTGATAACCCCATTTTCATTCCGTTTCACTCCCGTGAAATTACCATTAGTATTACGAGTCGTGCAGAACCCAGATAAATATAAAAACGCTACCCGGTTCTTCCAGACAGGAATAACAGTCCCTACAGATTACCATCTGTCTTTCGCCTTCTGCTTGCTCTGACTCTAATATTTCATTTAAAATATATCATCAGTTCATGCTTCTCTCAATGGCCATGTAAATCACTAATCAATTTCTATTTCCAGAGCTTGACAAAAGAAGGCCTATGAAATCTGTCTCAGAAGTCTATGTAAGGATTTTAATAAGATAGGAGACAAGGTGCCGAAAATTACAAGAAAATAGTACCTCTGTGCTAAATGGCTGTGCTTTAAGTAGTTAAACAAGGGCTTCAGAACCCATCCTATCTGGTTAACCAAACCCTAGTGTACCCTATGTATTAGACTTCAGCGCATAAATTGTGAGGAGAGATGTGCTGTTACTTTTCCAAGTACCCACACTGGTACAGTCTAAAATTTCTTCTTGAAATTTCTGCTGTAATTATGACATAGCTTGTTTTCAAACTTTATTATCACAAACTGGCACATATATTAAATTAACTAACACAATTAAATGTGTGCTTCCAGAAATTTCAAGAACTGCATGTTCTTCAATAAAAAAATAGATGTTGAGGGGAAAATATATAGATATGAAATATAATTGCAGTTTGCATTTTTATTTCACTTTTTAGCTTTTAAATTCAGTTAGTTTATTTTAATACAAAAATAATAATAATTCTAACAGTGTACATACTTACATCGTAGGACAAACTTTAACATTTTTGATTTCTGTAAGTAATGAAAATTCTCACCACACCAAATCTCAAATGATGCATTTAAAAGTTTTCTGTGTTTTCTTTTGACTAAATTATAGATTGATTGAAATTGACACACAATATTCTGTTAAATAACAATATTTGTCTTGATTTATCACGTCTTATATTTCATTTCAAGCTCTTAACCGACACTAGTCTTCTTGGAAAAACCAGTAGGCTATTTTTATTAAAAATGTTATGGTGGGAACAACTGAGGGACAACTGTAATTTTAATTTTAATTAGCATTCAAATTTATTTTTTAATGTAAATTTCATAAATCAAAAAACACCCAGAAGATGCATAGTAGCATTCTAAACACCACTCATTATCAACACACTGTCAACCATCCAGGCATCCATAGTAGACTTTCACACAGAAAAACATCTATATCCAAATGTATAAATCTAGTTTTGCCGACTTCTTTGGATTATGAAACACACTTTTTTCATAGAATTTCTCATTCCAATATTTCCCAAACTTCTTATGTTTCTCCTTCCTCCTCCATCTCCTTCCATCATTATTTTATAGCTTTTCTTTTTTAATCCCATGTCTGTGTCCTGAGCAGTTTGCAGGATGTATGTATATCCCTTACCCCAACAGCCTCCTACTCTTTCATTACATATCTGAGTGAACATGGGCACAGGGCTGGACTCCACCATCACAAACACGTGGCTTTGCTTCAGATGTTCTACTTCCAGAGAGCTGTAGTCTTAGCCGTTTTCTCTGCCAGGGTTTAGGAGGAGGCGCGGTGAACGCGCTCTAAACGATAGGTTTAATTTAATGCCAGTTTGAGAGGCTTAAGTTATTTCAGGCCTCCGTGCACCAGTTCTTCATCGGGAGAGAAAAGTGCCAGTTCACTCTTTTAAAAAACATTACTGGCGCTTTCCAATTATTTGTAGACTGATGCAATTACCATAAAATATGTATCGAAAATGGATGAGTGGAGGGAGGCTAAATCCCAGCAGAATCACAGAGGCATACTGTATATGTGGACTGCTCTGCATCCCGGGTCTTGTTGTGTGTCTCTTTTGGTTTTACCACAGGAGGGCCACAGCAATGTGGCCTCCTCGATTTAAACGGACAGAGCCTTATCCGATTACCATTATTAATGTCTTTTCCAATCTTTCTTCACACCCCCCTCCATTGCTCTTCCTCTCTTTTTTTCTCAGAGGACGGGGATTTTTCCTCTTTTCACAGTTTAAACAGAGTGACAATGCCACCAGTCATGCAGGACAGATCAGCATGTGGCAGGACAGGCAGCTGGTGAAGCCATTTCAAGATGACAAACGCCACCAATATGTCAAACATTAACAGCTCGATTTTACTTGACACCCGAAGGACACTCCGTGCTCTTTTAACATTTCATGTGCACAACTCATGCAGTTAGGTCTCATTGTGTTTAGTAGGCTTAGAGTTAATAAATGTAATAATTAATTATTTTAATAACTAAGAATAATTAAAATGATTATATTAATTGAATCATGGAATCCAGTCATAAAAACAGAAATCACATTTCACATTTTAACGCGGAATGTCATGGAATTTGTCAAATTTTCAATGAATTAATCAAAAGTAGGATGTTACATTTAAGTAAAAATCGCCGCAAAAGTCGATTTAAATATGATATATGATTTAAATATATAATTTTCAATAATTAAAAGATAAATTAAATAAATGTTTTAAGCCTTCATTTGATGACCAGAAAAATTTTAATACACAACACAGATTTTCTGAGGGAAAAAAACATAAGGCTACTTTAAGAAAAAAAAACAATAATAAAGTAAGTTCAAATAATTAGACATGCTAAAAAACAGAATTTGGTAACAATAAAAAATATGGTGAGGAAAAAAAAACATTTCATTGGGCCCTAAACATGTTATTTTTTGTTAAACTTTTAATAAATTGATGTGAAAATGAAAAGTTTCATGATTTTAATTAATTAGACATGCTTTTTGATAAATAGAATTTAACTATTAAAAAGGAGTCGAGAAAAATTTTAAGAAAAAAAAAATGAATCCAGAAAAAAATAAATGGAAAAAAAAGCAGAATAAAAAAAAAAAAATAAATACTAAACAATTTGTACATACAGTATATAGCACGCTAACTTTTCTTGTGTGCATATGCTTCATTTGAGTGTGATGTTGGTAAAATGTATTTGCACTTTGTGTAATGATGTCTAATGTTTGTGACGTGAGGTGCTTTCTGTTTGAGCACCTGGATATGTGTGGGCCAACCTCACTGCGTATGTGTAGATTGTGATTTGTGTTATTTTTGTGGCTAAGCCACTGTCACATTCAGTCACCCAGCATCACACTCAGTGGGAAGGAAAAGAAAACTGAACAATATCCAAAGTGAACGGCAGATGAGAATCTTTGTCTCTTCCTGGAGAACATGTGGTGTAACCCCCCTAAAACATACACACACACACTCACACTCACACCACCTCTCACTCTCAATTATTTGGCTGCTGTCACAACAAATCAATCAAATTACCACAGCAAGTCTGTGTGCAGGTGCTGCTAGTGCATAGCTAGTCACATTAGCTTTGAAATGATGGTGCCAGCAATTGTATCACTCTTTTTTATTTAATATGACTCTCTCCCTATGAATCATCTTACAACTGCCTCAAACTTAAAACATTAAAAACATTAAAGGACAATGTGGAAGTCATGCTGGTAATAGTGTATTTTAAGTTAAACTAAGAGATAGAGAGATAATGTCAGTTTTTATAATAAAGGTTTAAGCTCCATGGAGAGCATCAGTGGCATGCTGTTGATTACCACAGACAATCATTTTGACTTGATTTTTGCCAGTTTTACAACCTGAAGAACATGTCTGCAGCAATACAGTTATAATAGGACACAACATTCAAAAGTGTTTAAAAGCAAAAATGTATAGCTTACATTTTTGTTAACAATTTCAGCATACAAAAATTTAGTTTGAGATATAATTATTTAAATAGTCCTTTTAGTGGTTGAATTACTGTTGTAGATATATGAACTTGCTAAGTTATGGATGGATCTGTCTCTGTGTAAATAGCTACACTAATGTAAGTTTGGAGTCAACATGTTTCTCTCTCTCTCTCTCTCTCTCTCTCTCTCTCTCTCTAAGAAATTAATACTTTAATTAAAGAAGGATGTATTGAATTGATTAAAAGTGACAGTAAAGACTTTTATAATGTTACAAAAGACTTGGTTTCAAATAAATGCTCTTGAACTTTCCATTAATCCTGAACAATTTTATGAAAAACTTTCTATTAATTTTTATCCTGAAAAAAAAAGTGAATAAATAAATGTTTCTTAAGCAGCAGAATGATTTCTGAAGGATCATATGGTATTGAAGACTGGAGCAATAGCTGCTGAAATTCAGCTTGGACATCACAGAAATAAATTACAGTTTCAAATATATTTAAACAATAAATATTATTTTAGATCGTAATAATATTTCAAAACATTACAGTTTTTGCTGTAATTTTTTGATCAAATAAAGCCTTGGTGAGCATGACCAATTAAGGTGAGACACTGCAGGCAAAAACACTGTTTTGGGGTTTTTTGGATTTTCATAAAGTGCTTTTTCAAACTAGTGGAAGGAAAACATCCAAAATACACTGTTAAGTGTTTCTTTTATAACACTATATCCGTTTGTGTCAAAAGATTTCAATTACAATGCATATTTCTAAAGGACGTTTTCTCAAAATGAGAAACTTTTTCTCCAACACTGAGCCATACATCTCCACTTCAGCAGCATTTACACACACCAAACTTTACATATTTATCCTGTCTATATTCTGAAGGTTTTTACAGAGGGATTTGTTCATGTATATTTTTCTTGATTATATACAACATTTTATTCCCCCAAAATTGGGAAAATATATTGTTTTCTGGCTGTTCAAAGTATTTTCTGAATTATGGAGTGACAAAAAAAGATACAGAGAATTCCCTCTGTAAAAACATTTGACTAAAAAAAAAAAAATAAAAAAATTAAAAAAAAACCTTTGGAAACTGACTTCATCCAGTGTTCAGGTTTCTGCACTAGACGTTTATGCAAATAAGTGCATATTTCATTAAACCGGGAACACTTCCCATAACACCCTATGTACTTGCTACATCATTAGAAGAATGGCATCTACGCTAATATTTGTCTGTTTCTCTCTTATTCCGAGGTCACCATAGCCACCAGATCCAGTCTGTATCCAGATCAGGGGGTCACTGCAGTCACCCGGATCCAGTACGTATCCAGACCAGATGGTGGATCAGCACCTAGAAAGGACCTCTACTGCCCCGAAAGACAGCGGAGACCAGGACAACTAGAGCCCCAGATACAGATGCCCTGTAAAGACCTTGTCTCAGAGGAGCACCAGGACAAGACCACAGGAAATAGATGATTCTTCTGCACAATCTGACTTTGCTGCAGCCTGGAATTGAACTACTGGTTTCGTCTGGTCAGAGGAGAACTGGCTCCCCAACTGAGCCTGGTTTCTCTCAAGGTTTTTTTCTCCATTCTGTCACCGATGGAGTTTCGGTTCCCTGCCGCTGTCGCCTCTGGCTTGCTTAGTTGGGGTCACTTCATCTACAGCGATATCGTTGACTTGATTGCAAATAAATGCACAGACACTATTTAAACTGAACAGAGATGACATCACTGAATTCAGTGATGAACTGCCTTTAACTGTCATTTTGCATTATTGACACACTGTTTTCCTAATGAATGTTGTTCATTTGCTTTGACGCAATGTATTTTGTTTAAAGCGCTATATAAATAAAGGTGACTTGACTTGACTAAATAATGACTCATTTGCATATTCAAACATAACATTTTAGAAAACTTTTTTTTTTGTTGCAATAATCAATGTAATCAATCAACTGGGTAAGTAAGGTGATAACTATTAGTTATTTTTCTACCCTATTCACCTGCGGTGTCTCGCCTTAAACATAAGACAAAAATTTTACAAATTGGACCAGTCTCAAACTTTTTTCTTAATTTGATTTTAATTAATTAATTTGATTATTTGATTATTATTATTATTATTATTATTATTATTATTATTATTATTATTATTATTATTATTATTATCTACCTTTACCTTGTAATGGAATATCACTGTTGTTATGTCTATCTACATAGTGAATAAACAAGTGCAGTTCAGCACCACGGACAGTTCACTCAATTACCACTTACTGTAAATGGAGCTTCAAGTGCCTTTAAAGT
The DNA here is from genome assembly GCF_963082965.1 of Carassius carassius. Classification (NCBI taxonomy): domain Eukaryota; kingdom Metazoa; phylum Chordata; class Actinopteri; order Cypriniformes; family Cyprinidae; genus Carassius; species Carassius carassius. The sequence goes on from NC_081796.1 coordinate 12,009,795, forward strand.
GTCTTCAGGGGTCATATAATAAAATAAAAACTGAGGTGTTAACAGATATATGTTTTGTACTTTTTTTAAGAAGATTTTTAATTTAATTTAATTTCAATCCTCTAGTTAAAGCAGTTTTTTATCATCTTGTCAGAGTTTGTAAACCCACATTCTCTAGAGAGGTATCTATTGCTGTAAAGATAACTTTTCTTTAGTAAGTATTGGTATAGCTAATAGAACTAGATGTTTCAATCCCTTTAGTAGGAAACTCTTGATAGTAGCAATCGGTGTGGAGTGGCGAAAAGGAGGGTAAGGTATGTCATTGGGGTCATCAGGTGGGCACCCTGCTTCATCGACGTTTCGTTGATTGAGGCCCACAACGTCTCCAGAAGGCTCAACGGTGTACCCAGCGTCCCAGGTACACCCCCCTCCATGCCATACCCTCCATATTCCTGGTGGGCTCTGCTGGCAGGGGCGCCCTTCTCCCTAAGCCTAAGCCTGACCGCATACCATCTGTCTCTACCTTGCTGCCCAGTTGGGGTCCTTACGTTTAATCCAGAGCCAGTTACTGCTTTTTTCGGCAGCACTTGACATGGACTTGATGGCCTGTTGGAGAGAGCGACCCTTCACCCCTAATTTTCTCAGCAAACTGGTGGCAGAAGTGGCAACAAATCCCCTGCAGCCCACCTCTACTGGGAAGATGCTGGTCTTCCAGCCATTCTGGGATGCTTCAGCTGCCAGGTCGGAATATTTGTTCTTTTTCCTCTCATAGGCCTCTTCAACCCCCTCTTCCCATGGTACTGTTAATTCCACAACATATGCCAGCTTTGTTGTTGGAGACCACAGGACCATGTCTGGCCGGAGTGTTGTAGCCGCTATTTCTGGGGGAAACACAAGCTTCTTATCAAGGTCCACTTCCAATTTCCAATCCCGCGCTGACTGCAGGATGCTTGCATCCTTAGGTGTTGTTCTATACTCTTGATGCTGGCCAGCTGGTACAAAATTTGTGAAATTGACCTGTCCTGCCGATGTTTGTGGGAGATTGTTTGTGGTGGTTTGCTTCTGATCCAGTATTGATGCCAGCTCTCTGAGTACTTGGTTATGCCGCCAAGTATAGCGCCCTTGGGTGAGACTTGTAGTGCACCCTGATAGAATGTGCCTTAGGGATGCAGGTACTTGACACAGGGAACAGGTGGGATCTTCTCCATACCACTCTTTCAGATTTTGGGGGGAGGGTAGTAGGTCGTATGTAGATCTGATGACAAAACTCAGCCGTGCTCCCTCCATCTGCCAGATGTCACGCCAGCTGATCTTTCTTTTCTCCAGACACTCCCAGTTGGTCCATCTCCCTTGCTTGGCCATTGAGACGGCTTTGGCATGTCGCTCTCCCTCCTCCTGTCTCCTGACTTCTTCTACCACTAGCTGTCTCTTCTGCACTGATGTTGCTTTATGCCACAGAGGAGTTTTTGGGATGAGTCCGAACCCTGCCCTCCCATGCTGAACTTGTCCAACCACATCTCTGAAGTGAAGCGCAGACTTTGCACTCTGAACAGCTTCTGATGGAATCCACTTCCTTCCCGCTACTACCCGGGGGGGCGCTGTTCGAATGATTGCATCCTCAGATTCAGTTAGGGTCATGACGAGCCTTGCTTTGGTGCATTTGAACTCTTCCACGAGCCCTGTGATTGGTAACTCCAACTTGCCATGTCCATAAAGTCCGACGGAACTTAAACAACGTGGAATTCCGAGCCACTGTTTCAGCTGTGTGCTTATCAGCCGCTCTAACTTTTCAACCTTGGTGATGGGGATCTCATACACCGTTAATGGCCACAAGAGTCTTGGGAGTATGCCAAACTGAAAGCACCATAACTTGAGTTTTCCTGGCAACAAGGTCTTGTTGATGCGCTCCATGTACATGCTGGTATCATTTTTTTAGTTGTTCAAACTGCTTGGTGTGTTTGAGCTTTGCATCATACCATCTCCCCAAGCTCTTTACAGGCATTTCTGAGACAGTTGGGACAGGTGTTCCGCCGACATAAAATCTTTGGTCTGTGATTTGGCCTTTCACGATGGAGATACTTCTGCACTTACTGGGTTTTAACTTCATCCTTGCCCATGTTATATTTATATGAAGTTTCTCCAGCAATCTCTTGGTGCAGGGGACAGTTGTTGTGAGTGTTGTTAGATCGTCCATATAGGCTCGAATTGGTGGTAACCTCTGGTTACATTGTAGTCGTTCTCCTCCCACGACCCATTTCGAGGCTCTAATAATGATCTCCATTGCCATAGTGAAGGCCAATGGGGAGATGGTGCAACCCGCCATGATGCCTACCTCCAGCGGTTGCCAACTTGTGGTGAAGCCTGATGTTGTAAGGCAAAACTGTAAATCCTGGAAGTAGTGTTTTACTAGATTTGTGATTGTGGTCGGCACCTGGAAGAAATCAAAGGCAGCCCACAAAAATGAATGAGGGACTGAACCATAGGCATTAGCCAGATCAAGGAACAAGACGTGGAGATCTTTCCCTTCTTTCTTTGCAGTCTGGATTTGCTGCCATATGACGCTGTTGTGTTCAAGGCATCCAGAAAAGCCTGGAATGCCAGCCTTTTGGATTGATGTGTCAATGAAGTGGTTCTGTTTTAAGTACTGTGTCAGTCGTTGTGCCAACACACTGAAAAATATTTTGCCTTCAATGTTCAGAAGGTTTATCTGGCGGAACTGTTCGATGGTGGTTGAGTTCTTTTCTTTTGGGATGAACACCCCTCCAGCTCTTCGCCAGGCTTTCGGGATGATTTGCTTGTCCCACGCCACTTTCATGCTTTTCCACAGGATTTTCAAGACATCTGGAGCGTTCTTGTAGACACTATACGGTACACCGTTAGGGCCTGGTGCAGATGCCGATCTTGCCTTTTTTACTGCTTGTTTCACCTCATTCAGCTTGGGAGGGCTGATATCAAACTGATGTTGTGGTGGTGATATTGGAGGGATGTCAATGGGGACACTGATCGGTTCATCTTTTTTATCATCAGTATAGATGGTTCTCAGATGCTCTTCAACCTGGTCTTTTGATGTTTTCAGGGATCCACTATTCTCCTTTGTGAATATGCCTTTCACAAATTTAAAAGGGTCTTTATAGAAATCGGTTCTGGCTTTCTCTTTCTTGTTCCGGCACATACGTAGGCTTTCAGCTCGGCGGAGTTTTGACAGCCTGTGCTTTAGATCCTTTTGAAGGCAGTTGATACCTTCCCTTTCTTCTACTGTTGCCTTTTTCCACAACTTTCTTAGCCGTCGCCTCTCTTTCACAAGTTGTTGGATTTCTTGCAGCCGACGGGATTTAGGGGCGGGAAGCATGTCTTTCTTTCGGACTTTCTCCTTCACTCCACATTTCTCCTCGCCGTAGCTGTAGATAAGGTCGCCCATCTTCTCCAGCTTCTTCTCGGCTGATCCTTTGATATTACTTAGGATAAGGCTTAATTCTGTGTTAATGGTTTCCCACTCCTTGCTGTTAGACTTCGGCCATTTCACCAACGGCTTACGTCCTTGCATGTTTTCTTTTTTGCGGTGGGCTGGTTGTTGTCTTGGACTGGTGGTTCTGCCTGAAGTTTCCTCCTCTTTCCCAGGGGTGCTGATTCTCTGCGGACTATGGGTTTCTTCCTGCCGCTGATTCTCATCCGACTGACTTAACCTTCTTCTTGACAGAATCCGGTCAATGCGGGGCCCTGTATTGGTGGTTTTCAGGCATTTCTTCCGTCCTTGATGTACCTTAAGACCATGGGTTGATGTTACTTTCGCCCATCCACACACGCAAGTCTGAAGAACATGTCCAACTGCTAATTTCTCAAGAGTCTGGCCACTTCCTTTATTCGATGTCAGGTCCATTCCAAGGGTCATTACCGGGAGGTCAGTCTGTGAGTCTTCTTGCACCCCTGCTCTCGCAGACTCTAGGGGTATTCTTCTTTTTGAACTTTTTGTAGCCATAGAAGCTTTCATCTAAATGAAAGTCTCTCAAATTAACTTTCCCCTGTCTTTTTTAATACGACAAGAGTAACAGTTCTTGTTACTTTAGTCAGAAACATATCGCTAACAAATTATAAGCTTTCTTTTGTCTTTTTCCTGTGTGCAACTTTATCACCCTTCAGGCTTCGAGTTTCTCTTTGACTTGGCTACTTTTAGCTAAACTATAGTGAGTTAGCAGCGTCAAGTTCCCCGTCTGTGTCAGTACTCAGTCTAAAGCGATGCCCCGGTCTGACAGGAGAGGGATTCCTGTGAGACTACAACTGCTCTTTCATTGAGACAGAGGAGCAGTGTTGTGATTAGAGCCAACATGGTTCCTCATTAGCCTACGAGCGCGGAGAGACTCAGGCAATTACTCCTCATCCCTGAGTACCGTTTTATGTTTCCTGCAAAGGGAACACACACTCTCGCGCACTGTTTCTTACCCCGGTACACGCTACGCTGCACGTTCTGATGTGCTCGGATCAGGCAGCTTACAATATGAATATGAAAGAGGCCAAGTATACATTTGTTCTGCATTAACTCAATGTAGGCTGACAATGTAGCACTGATCTTTCATTTGCTTTACATCTCTTTAGGCAAAATATGGTGTATTACAAGGATGTTTCCAAAAAGCCTTTTCATAGGTCATGAAAAGACAGATCTGAGGGTTACCCTTATGTTTTTTGCGAAAGGCTTGTTTTGAGGCTTTCTGAGCTGATGAGCAACCACGTAGATGTTATTTTCGTTCTGCAGCTTATTGAAAGATGCTTTGATATAAGGAGAAGCACATTCTGTCATTTGGTTTGTTATGAGACAGAATTTGGTAGGAATGCACAACAGAGGGATTTGTAATTTTCAAAGCAGCGAAATCATATCATTAAGTCTCATATCAAGTCAAATGAAATCAAAAGATGTTATTTGTGGCATAAAGAAATGTCACAGTGTCAAGCAAATACACTTTCATTTTGCTACGTTTTCTTGAAACACCACCCTCCTTTATATATATTCACATTATAATTTCCAATCCAAACTTTTTTCTAAGCATACAATATATATATATATATATATATATATATATATATATATATATATATATATATATATCAATTCCATTCCTAACACCATGTTTACAGTCTATATGAGGCTGATTCTTATTCTATTCAAGTTACAGTTGGAATCGTACACATAGTGTTCAAGAGGGAATTCACTTTCTTTACTTGACATGTCCAGACATTAATCTTCCTGACAAAATAACAAGCTACAGTGGCGCCAGGGTTTAAAATGAGCACAGAGTAACGCAAGCGTAGGCTTTTATTTAGACGTCCGTGCCAAACTTCATGAAGCTGCCCCATCGCAGTGACGACCATTCATCAGTGCAGAGACACAGTGGCGGGTTTGCATGTGCACCACTGAGCCTTCTTCTCTGCACACTCACGTGGACGGTCACAGCGAGGCACAGACATCTCCTAATTTTCGTTTTCACATTAAAGGGTTATTTCAACCAAATATAAAAATTATGTCATCATTTACTTACTTTAGACTTATGTCACTCTAAATCTGTATGACATGTTTTCTTCTGCAGAACACACACAAAAAAAGATGACTTCCATTATATAGTTTAAAAAAATAAGTTGCACATAAATCCTACAAGTTTGGAACTACGTTAGGTTGAGTAAATAATGAATGAATTTTCATTTTTGGTGAACTATCAGAGACAACTAATAAAGACGGAAACAAGGCACGCACATCAACAGCAAAAAATGCTCAAAATTGGGTGCTCAAAAAGAAAATAATAAAAACAAGCAAAAGTCGGTACACCATAAGCTCTAAAAATGCAAAACAATTTAATAATGGACTTCACACAAGAATACGTTTCGAGCTAAATATATATAATCAATATATTTGCTACAGTATTCATTAATCTTTGTTAACATTAGTTATTAAAAACCTTATTTTACCAATATATAACTTTATTCATGATGTCATTGGGACTCTTATGTCAATATTGGACAAATTATTGATATCTTGCTCTAATAATGGTTCAAATGGTGGAATTAACTCATAAATGAATTTTTAGTACATTTATTTTTATCGTATTATCATTTCATTTTATATTTTCACATATTTGAATTGAATTCTCGCCCTGACACAATCTAGTAGGTCTTGTTTGTTCTTCATTAGTGTGACTTTTCTATTAATTTATTATGAAAGTGGCCCATCTCCTTCACTTTCTTTAAACAGAGCTTAGTCTTTGATCTAGTTAATTAGAACACAAGCACTGATCTATGTGTGTTTTTTGGTGCTTGAGGTGGAGATCTCTCCAGGTTGTGATTAATCAGGACTGCAGGGCTGAGCTCACTGCTCAACTAAGACTGTCTGGCAGAAGTACTGTGCCAGCAGCTCTCCATCAATCGAGAGGATGATGGGATAGGATTGGGGGATTGTGGGACTGTGTGACTGGCTGTAGGGAGACCAGACACAGTCAAATCATTTAATGTCATTTGGCACCCGTGACACTACACCCTTAAAGAATCCCTCAGGTTCTGAATCTAAAACTGAGAGGCCTAATCAGAAAAAGTCACACTAGTTTATCACTGGGTATTTTTTTATGTCAATGTTCACAATTTGAGTGCAAGAAGTATTTAAAGGGACAGTTCACCCAAAAATTAACTCACTGTTCCAAACCTGTATGACTTTTTTTCTTCTGTGGAACATAGAAGATAATATGAAGAATGTTTAGATCCAAACAACATTGGACCCTACTGACTTTAACAGTAAGGAGGTAAAAAAAAAATGTTTTTTTGTTTTTTTTTCAAAATGTTTCATGGAAGAAAGTCATAGAAGTTTGGAACAACATGAATCATTTCTTGGGGAATTATTCCATTAAAATCTCAGGATAGTGGCCTGAAAAGTGTCAGCCCAGTTTTAGTCTTTACTATAAATTATATAAACTGAATAACAATTTAATTCAAAGCAGTTCAACTTTTTTCTCACAATTTTTTTTTTTATTATTTTTTTTTTATGTTAACAAAAATGGTCAATGTCATAATGTCCTACTATTTGGTTTGTCCTCATTCTGTGCAACATTATAAATATTAAACAATTTATATATACAATATTTTTTTATGAATATATATATAACGTGACTGAGGGAATTCTTGGAATTTTTTATATTTATTTAGCCCATGTGAGTGTTTATTAAAAGCCTAGACTTGCTTTGATGCGTGTTGTTATTTATGCATGTTTGTGTCCATTAGAGACTTCATCCCACTAGCCATCCGTCCATCCATCTCTTCGAGACAACCTGTTTCCTACCATGCATTATTTTAATCTTTGGCCTCCTCCTCCTCCTCCGCTGAAAAAGGAAAACGTGCTATTTTATATGCACTCAAATTTATAACCTATTTTTTTAGTTAGGCATTAGAGAAGGCACCTCATCTAAGATTTATGACCGACGGTTTCCCCCTTCCACCCCTCAATCTAATGGTATAAAAGAGACAATGTTTTAAACATTAAAATGAAAACCATTTACAACTATGATCAAAAGAGAACATTCGTGCATTAAAGTTTAAAAGAGGAGAAGTATGGACTCGTGGACGGAAGCAAAGAGGAGGGGGAGAGACAGAGGTAAAGAGGAGAAGACACAAGCATGCTAGTGAATACTCCTACTGAAAGAAGAAAAAGCCTTAAAGTGCTTTTGCGCTTCGTTGCAAAACGCTGACCTGTAATGAATGTGAACTACTTTCCCCGTCTATATCGCTCTGATCCTCCTGTCCTTTTTCGAGCACTTTCTGTAGGTACGTCTTAAAACTCATGCTGTTTAGATGGGGTGATGCTACTATGAGATGGCACCACTTTCACAAGTCCCAAAAACACAACAAACTGTTGAAGACTGAATGTTGTATAATAAAGAATGCTTTTACAATTTATCGTTTTTTTTTGTCTTTAAAAGATATGATGGTGCTTTGAACACAATTTATAACTACTATTTCTTTTAGTTTATAGATTTAAATATAAAAAAACAACAACAATGATGATAATGTGTATGACCCGAGATTTAAACTTTGCCAGAAAGCGGAGTTCAAGTAAAAAGACCACAACCTAGACAAGGCCATATTAACATTATTTATATAATTCTCAAATTATAATAGGGTGACCAACCTCTTTCCGGGACATGTGCTGGCTGGGATTTCTAAATTGCCTAAAATGTCCAGGTTTTGGCTTTGTTTTCATGCTCTCTACAGTCCTCATACATTATATGTACGCATATTTACAGATGTCAGAATTAAAGTAAGAATAACAGTAAAACTCAATTACTTAGACAATACCATATTAACATATATTAATAATACAAATAAAAAAATTATTAGAGTTTACATTCTCTAAAATTCTGAGAAAAAAGAGAAATTGATACTGATACACTACACTGTAAAAAGTGTTTGTTTTTCTTAGTTGTAAATAGTACAAAGATTTCTAAAGAACTTTTTACAAGAAAATTCTATTTCAGTTTTTTTTGTGTGTTAAAATTGTTTCTACACCAATTTTTTTTCACTGTAACAATATGGATTCATACCTTGCAGATTCTGTAGAGGGAGCGTCATGATGCCCCCAGCAGCAGCGGCTGCCACCAGGCCCTGTATGTTGGCAGCAGTGGGCAGAGAGAGAACCAGGCCCTGCTGCCCACCCAGATGCCCACCAGCATTAAAGGGGATCAAAATGGGCTGGTTCAGACCAGGAGCTCCTCCGGACATCACTCCACTAACCGCTGACGCCAGCTGCTGAGCAACCAGCAGAGACTGAAGGAGAGAACAAACAGGAAGTTTACATTTTTATTTTTATTTTATTTATTTTTTGTTTATTGTTTTGTCCCTGACTCTTAAGTTGTATAGATAAGAGCAAGCTTAACAGCTGAATGGAAGTTATATGGGTTTTGACCAACATGACACTGAGCAAACAACAACAGAATTTGAATTTGGGGCTACTTTAAGTAGTTGAATTATATGCTACTTTAAGTAGAATATTATAGAAACATATACTTCCATAGAATATATTGCTGATTGAAGCAGTTTTGTAATTTCTGGCATGCAGCACTGTTTGTAATTTATGAATACAAAGAAAAAAGCACAGAACGACAATAAAAGATATTAAGTGGAATTATTCAGAATTAGTTTTGTTCTGTTTTTTTCAGGATGGGATGTTCTAGAAACATATGAACTGAAAGTATTTCACTGGTGCATTTGATTTCTGTATGATAAGACAAAATGCTTTAGTATTTTTTAAAAATACTCATTGCTTTAACATTTCATTTACAACAAACATTTTGAATCAAATGATAATCAGCATAAAGAACATTAAATATTCTTCTTCCATCTAAATGGAAAACAAACAGACAAAAGGAACTTGTAAAAAACAATTAATAAAACATGAAAACCTTATGGAACATACTGAGAGATGTCATTTGTCATTTTTATTCCCAACACTGACATAAAAAGAATGCAAAAAATGGGAAAAAAATCAATTAACCACTCAAAGGATGACAACAAAGACTCTTCTGACAAAGCTTTGTGACATATGCTTAATCTTGCTGTTTTAAGTGTGTGTGTGTGTGTGTGTGTGTGGTGTGTGTGTGTGTGTGTGTGTGTGTGTGTGTGTGTGTGTGTGTGTGTGTGTGTGTGTGTGTGTGTGTGTGTGTGTGTGTGTGTGTGTGTGTGATGGCGTTTATTTGAGGCACAAAATCAAAGATTGTCTGCCAGCATCTCATCTCGATCTCAAAGTGAATGCCACTGCCTGCTTTGCCTCTGTGTCCACAAGATGCTTGAAATCTTTGAACATTAGTGTGTATACTGAGCTCAGGCTTTGTCATAACTTTGACAAACTGATGTATCGACCCCAGGGGGTTAGGCAAATATAACAGGATATTATATTTATGGCACAGACAGTTTCAATCTATAAATGAAGGGTTAAATTAAGGAGAATATCTAAGACCTGCATTTTACATGTTGTTTATTATAGGACTCTAGGAACAGCTTCCAGCAGTATGAAGATGAATTACTGAAAACTTGAGAGAAACTTTATAAACTACAGACAAGTCTATTTAGAATGATGTAAGTTCATTAAGTATTAATGAAATTAAAGAGTATTAAACGATTGTCATTTAATATGAAGTTATCTCTATGTTAATTCATAGGCTCTTTGGTAGAAAGTGCTTTTTCGCAAATTTTTGAGTAAAGTACAAAACATGTCCCACAACTTTTATGTCATTATTTTATTTATTTATTTTTCTGAGAGTTTCTAGTCATCAAACAGTAGTGGAACATGTTCATAGTTAATGTGATGTGATGTGAATTACACCTGTTGCCACTTCTCAGACACCTGTGAGAACATAATGAGAATTGACTTCCACAATGCATCCACAAAAACTCCTGTATACAAAGAATCTAACTGTGATAAAATACAACTTCAATTGTTCTAATTTTCATGGGCTTCTGCCAAGGAGTACAAACTACTGTGCTGTGTCCAGCAGAATGTCTGTGTCAGGAATCATGGGAGGGACATATACTCCTTGACTCAGCATGAAAACCGCTTCATCTTTCTTTCTTTTTTGTGTTAGGTTCATTAATAGCTCACACCATTTTCCCATCAGCCCTCTTTCTAAGCGACAAGGCAGCTGACAAACTGATCTGAACCCCAGCGTGTCTGTGAAATGGGATCCCCCAGGATCAAAACACACTTTAAAATGGCTGAACTCCTTACTCAAAATACACTTGGGATGTTTAAATCATGCTACCACCTCGCTGCCCCTAAATGTCCATTTACATACACCAAATACAGTTTTCAAAGATATTATGGCATATTTTTGATAAATACACTAACCGTTTGGACAACTGTTTTTGATATATATAACCGTTTTTGATATATATATTAAAAACAGTTAAAAACAGTTGTCCAAACTGTTAGTGTATTTATCACAAATATGCCACAATGTGCCAATACAAAAATTTTACCATGATCATACAGAATGATTACTATATTATCATTCCATAATTTAAATGGTACTTCAAGATACTGCAAACAATACCATGGAAAACCTTGGAATAAATCTGTGAAATGTAATTATTCTTCATTATTAAATTCCACGTTTTTAAAATAGTAAAATGGCCATTTTAAAAGAGACAAATCGCTAAAAATATTAATACAATCAATACTGAACATACTGTCCTGTACATGTCCCAAAGAACCTTTGGCCTATAAGCAACACGCTGCACCTTCTTGATCTGGCTTTTGGGATTCAATTACCCTTTCCTTTTCCTAACCCACCACCCAATCCATTCCTCTTTCTAATAAGAAGAACAGAGGGAGCGGCCCAGTAGATGAAACACTGAAAGATTACTCGTATACGGTCTTATAGCAGTTTGTGCGAATGAAGCCAGAGGCACAGGAAAGAGTCGGACCCATGTAGGGCTAACTGCAATCTTACTGATCCAGTTCCATAATGGCAGTGCACACAATATCCGTCTCTAGAGTGAGAATCCATCAAAACATATCGATCCATAGACAAGGGAATTTGCGATGGCACAGGAAGAGAGCAGTGTGGCTGAAAAGTGTTTGTTTCTTTGGGACTGTCCTGACAGGGTTCATCTATTAAGTCAGAGCTCAGGGGAACGAGAAGACAAGAGCTTGGACATCGCTGTGGCATGTTGAGCTGGATGTGGCAAAAGACAATGATCATTCTCCATCTCTTGAGCTTGTTTGTTCTATTCATCCTAAAAAAAGAACACAGCTGATTTTCTAAAAGTATTTGCTTTACTGGGGCATTAGTTGGGTGTCAAGTTGGATGTTAGGCTCCTTGAAGTCATCTGAAAGTCAAAAAAATCTATCTTTTATTACTTTTTTTAAAAGGAAGTTCACCCCTTATCACCATCATGTCATTCCAAACATGTATAACTTTCTTTATTCTTTATTCTGCAGAAAAAGAAAAATCTGAGATTTTCCCACACAGATTTCATTAATGGGATTGAGATTTTTCAAGTACATTTAAGACAAGAACACAGTATAAAAGTGTTCTTTGACACCATATATTTCAAGATTTTAGAAGCCATAGTTCCCTTTCAGTCGGTCACTCTCGACGCCACGTCGGTGACCGACGAATATGGGATATCGCTTCGATAGACCAATCTACTTCGAGTATAAACTAAACGAGCCAGTGCACATTGGCATGCAATTATTGCATCCAGCTGCCGCTGATCACTGCGTGAGTATAAGAGGGCAGCAGGTGCAATGCATACTAGCTTTTCGCTTCGGAGCCGAGCGTTAGTATCGCTCTGCTCAACTGTGTCTGCTGTGGACTACGAGTTTAGCATGCTCTCTGAAGCTTTGTGTGTTGGCGGGACGGCGCTTCAGCGGCAGTCGTTCATGTGTCGAGTGGATTGCACACTTCACGCTGCACTACCACTGACCTTGCGAGCAGAGCACCAGAGCACTTTTCTGCGGTTTGCGTTCGAAGGACTGGCATATCAGTACAAGGTCCTGCCCTTCGGGCTGTCCCGGTCTCCCCGTGTCTTCACGAAAGTCACGGAGACAGCTCTCGTTCCTCTCAGAGAGCAGGGTGTTCGCATTCTCAACTACTTAGACGATTGGCTGATACTAGCACAGTCTCTTACTTACACCGCTCGGCCTATTTCATATGAGACTGCTCCAGCACTGGCTTTGGAAGTGGAAGTGCGGCACTCACCGGGTCCAAGTTACACCAGCCTGTCGCCAAACCCTCCCTCCGTGGTCAGATCTTGCATTTCTCTTGGCAGGGGTGCCCCTAGAGCAGATCTCCAGGCATGCAGTGGTTTACACGGATGCATCCACCACCAGCTGGGGGGCCACGTACAACGGGCATGCAGCCTCAGGGCTTTGGACGGGCCCGCAGCTGCAGTGGCACATCAATTGCCTAGAGTTGATAGCAGCGCACCTTGCCTTGAACCGTCTCAAAGGTCTCTTACGAGACAAGCATGTGCTGGTCCGAATGGACAACACTGTGACCGTTGCGTACATCAACCGACAAGGTGTTCTGCGCTCTAGTCGCATGTGGCAACTTGCCCGCCACCTCCTCCTTTGGAGTCAGAAGGTTCTGAGGTCACTTCGTGCCATACACATTCTAGGCCTGCTCAATCGTACAGCCGACGAGCTGTCTCGAGCAATGCTCCTGAGAGAATGGCGACTCCATCCCATGACGGTCCAGCTGATTTGGAGGCGGTTCGGAGCCGCTCAGGTAGACCTGTTTGCTTCTCCAGAGACCTCTCACTGCCAGTTGTTCTAATTCCTGACCGAGGGAACTCTCGGCATGGATGCACTGGCACACAGCTGGCTGCGGGACCTACGCAAGTATGCGTTTCCCCCAGTGAGCCTTCTCGCACAGACACTGTGCTAAGTCCGGGAGGACGAGGATCAAGTCTTGCTAGTAGCGCCGTATTGGACCATGCGGACCTCGTTCCCCAAATAAGTGCTCCTTGCGACAGCCCCTCCTTGGCCAATTCCTCTGAAGAAGGATCTACTGACTCAGAGATGGGGCACCATTTGGCCCCCGCGTCCAGACCTTTGGAAACTCCATAACTGGTCCCTGGACGGGACCCTCTCCCTCCACCCTCAAAGTCCAGGTTGCTGCTATTGCTGCGTACCATGACCCCGTGAATGGGAAGTCTTTGGGTAAGCATGACCTCATCGTCAGGTTCCTTAGAGGGGCCAGGAGGTTAAATCCTTCCCAGCCCCCCTGTATACCCTCTTTGGACCTGTCTCTACAGTAGTGCTTAAATCACTACAGCAGGGCCCATTCGAGCCTTTGCATTTAGTTGAGCTAAAGTTTCTTTCATTCATTTTCGGTCGACGATTCGTGCCTAGAGTTTGGGCCGGCTGACTCCCAGGTAATCCTGAGGCCCCGGCCTGGCTATGTGCCCAAGGTTCCCACTACACCCTTCAAAGACCAAGTGGTGAACCTGCAAGCGCTGCCCCTGGAGGAGGCAGACCCAGCCCTGGCTTTGCTTTGTCCCGTCCGAGCATTAAGGTGCTACGTAGACCGGACACAAAGCTTAAGGACCTCAGACCAGCTCTTTGTCTATTACGGAGGCCGGCAGAAGGGGAGTGCCTTCTCTAAGCAAAGGATGGCCCACTGGATTGTGGATGCCATAACCCTGGCTTATCAGGCTCAGGATGTGCCCTGCCCATTCAGGTTGCGAGCTCACTCAACTAGAAGTGTTGCATCGTCCTGGGCGCTGGCTCGTGGCGCCTCGCTGACATATATTTGTAGAGCTGCGGGCTGGGCGACCCCTAACACATTCGCTAGGTTCTATAGCCTGCGTGTAGAGCCGGTATCCTCCTGTGTTCTCACCTCAAATGGGTAATGGCACTGAGAGACCCCGGTTAGTGTCGGCTTGCTTAAACTGCCCCAAAGTGTACGTACTGTAGACCCTGTTGAGATCCTCCATCACCCTAAGCAGCTGGACGCGGCGGAACGTCCGGCGCCAAGCCTTCAAGATGTATCTGTGAGAACCATGGAAGGGTGGGTTCCATATTGAGACCTTAGCAGTACTCTTATGTGTATAGTCCATGGTATAGCCTTAGAGCCCGTGTTTCCCCGGCAGACTTCTGCCTTCCCAAGAGGGTTTTTAATCACCTCAAATTTCTCTGTATACTCCTAAATGGATGCTATATGTGTATTTGCCTCCGAGACCTGCTTCGGGAAGGATGGGGCTTCCGCAGCGTCCCAGTTCCAAGCAGACCGGGTACGTTTTCCCAGTGTTATCCAATCTCACCCAGTGAGGTAGTGCTTTGACAACGGTGAGTGGAGCTACTTGTTCTGAGCCCCGGCCTACACCTAATAGGGGCGCAGGCGGCTCACACAGGGCACTGGAAGGGGCAGCACCCATGGCGCTTTGATAGGGATCCCATATTCGTCGGTCACCGATGTGGCGTCGAGAGTGACCGACTGAAAGGGAATGTCTCGGTTATGTATGGTATGGCGTCTCCATTCCCTCCTTCAAGGAACGAGGGTTACCATACTTAACCGAGATGATATGTGCAAGAAATAAACTAAAAGTTAAGCTGTTCTTAATGGTAAATGCTACTTTTTCATACAGCGCTTATAGTGTCTTTGTTTAACTGTTTTGTCTAAAATGTATTAATCACAGAGAGCAAACTGATGAAGACAGAGAATAGGAGTTCATTTGTGTATGTGCTTAGGCACTGCAATGCATTCTCAGCACTGTCAAAATAAAAGGTTTTGGTGCTGTCTAAATTAAAGTCCAACTTTTGACACTTATCAGCCGAAAAAATTACAAATATTAGCCAATATACTGGCTTTGGTGACATATATCTGTCGACCCTTTAATGTCAGGTTGTGTTACACTATTTGTGCTATTTGTACAATTTTGTCTGTCTACAGGTATATTTTCTTACCTATATTTTTAATACAAAATAGTATTATATTTAAATGTTATTGTTTATTTTGTATCTATTATATATCTAATTTATTAATTATCGAATTTATTAAAAGTGTTAAATAAAATTTATATGTACGTCTGCACTATGTTTGCACCTACATAAATTCATAGTGTGTGTAAACAAACTTGCCAGAAAAGTTCTTTCTGATTTCCGATTTTGTGAAAAGTAGACTGTAACTACGTACGCTAGCTACATTATTTCTGAGCTACTGCTACACTACTAAAAATATTAAGTTAGTAGCAATGCTAGTTTTAGTTAGTCGGGCAGGTCACAGCCAAGTATGGTGACCCATACTCAGAATTCATGCTCTGCATTTAACCGATCCAAAGTGCGCACACATAGCAGTGAACACACACCCGGAGCAGTGGGCAGCCATTTATGCTGCGGCGCCTGGGGAGCAGTTGGGGGTTCGGTACCTTGCTCAAGGCAAGTCATGGTATTGCTAGCCCGAGAATTGAACCCACAACCTTAGGGTTAGGAGTCAAACTCCCTAACCATTAAGCCATGACTTTCCACTATGCTGTTGAAAATAATGTTAGCAAATTTTGCAAACTCGCATTCAGTCTGGCTCCATTCTAGTATGTAACGGCCACTTTGCATGATCTTGTAAGTTGCTAATGGATCAAATCAAACCTATGTCACATTCAGATGTGAAATGTGTTGTGAATGACATTTTATGTTGATATTAATGAAACTGTGTTAGGAGAAAATGTGTGTGTTCTCACCTGTGGTCCTACAGGGAAGGTGGGGTGAGATAGGCCCATATGAGCATGTTCTGTGGGACTGTTGCTGGCATCAGACTGAACTGAGCCAACTCGACCACCTGAGAGAGACAGATAAAGAGCAAAAGATAGATTATTTGTCCATTCTTGAAGAATAACAAAATAATTTTCAACAAATTCCTCCATTTCCCCATTCCTTAACTACATACACAAACACTCAGAGACAGTATCATGCTGTGACGACAGTGAGCCCTCAGTAGGGTGCTCTGTAACTGCTGTAGTAGAACGTTTTCCAATAAAAGAGTCTGCACACCATGTATTCTCTGTTAAACACACATCACAGCGTATCCTTAATTCAGTGACTCAAACCACACATCAATTTAAATGCCAGAGTTCTCTGCTGATCTGTCTACATGTACACATTTAAACACACATACAAACATGCACACAGGGCTGACATGAGATACTGTGCTTCAGCACAAATACTAAACACCTGACTTGCGCACACACTGAACTAGAAAAGCCATGTGTGAAAAGGAAATCTAGAAAATGTAAAAAGAGTGTCTCCAACTTGTTGGAGAAAATCACAGATCCTTTCTGAGTTTAAATAGTAAGAGCAAATCAACAACCTTGACCTTGTAAAGGAAGCAGGCAAATTGTTTTTCCTGGTGGAATTGCTATGGTGCGGGACGCGACTTTCGGGAGGGGGGATTAATGTCACATGTTCTATGCGTTTTGCTCCCCATGTGCTACTATGCCCTTATTTGTTTCCCTTCCTGTTCCTGTCCTGATTATGTTCTTTAGTCCCAGCTGTCCAGTCCCAGTCCTGTGTATTTAAAGGTCCCATGACATGGATTATTTCCTTTTCTTTAAATGCTTTTTAATGTTTCCTTAGGTGTACTTATATTGTTAGTATGATTTTTACATTTAAAATTTAGAAATAAAAAGCATTTTTTATATCCTGATATTAGCCCTCTGGCTTGAATGCTCTGTTTGAAGGGGCGTGTCTGCTGTGAGACTCCGAGTAAACGACAACTGTTGTGATTGGCTGACATCTTTGCATTTGAAATGCGTATAGAGCATCACAGTCCCGCCCACAGCTGGTGCCAAAAGTAAAAATTCAATGCAATTTCTGCATTGACATTTGGGGTATAAGCCATAAAAACGTAACCATACATGGTAGACTTAAAACCAGCTACGGCTGTACTAAGCGATAGTATATGCTCATATAAATGCAAAAGGATCATGGGGCACTAACCTTGTTTTGATATAAATGCCTTTTATTCGCGATGTCTTGGCTAAGTACTTCATTACCCACAATCCTGAACAGTCCCACAATCCCACAGTGATGCATCTGATTGTTGGAGCTCGTGTAACCGTCTGGTTAAACCCCGCGAAACCAGTGTTGCGTTTTTGCACGGTAGACTTATCAGTGCAATCATGATCTCCTTGGCTGCCATGAGAGTTTTGCAGGGAGGTTGGTAACTTAGCTAGGCTACTGTAGCCTTCATATGGTATGAGTCATATCAAGCATTTTATAATGCCACTGTCAAAACAATATTTAGCCTAGGCATAGCTTTTTGTGCATTTACTGAACATTTGTGTAATGGCAACGACATGTGTTGACGACTGAGCGGTGATTGCAGTCAGGTACAAAGCACTGCACCGTGTTGCTGACGTTATTGTTAACAACTTCCACACACGCACACAATATATAAAATACACGATGATAAATATAAAAATCAATACACAATACCTATATAAAACACTATTTATTTACACGATTGTAAATTCACTACATTCACTATATAAAATAAAATTCACTGGAGGAAAAAGTTCGCGCGAGCGGCCATCATCAGATTTGGAAGTCGCTCAAGAAAAGGCTCGTTCGCGTTTGTGGCTTCAATCGAATTCAATGAGGCGCGGTGGTTTATGGGATGAGTAGTTTCTGCGCTCGAAATGAAAATATGTACACAGTCTTGTACCTTTGACTTTTTTTGGATTTTCTCTTAATTTTTTTTCACTCGAAATGATATGTTATATGCTTATGAGTTCAGCCGTAGCTGGTTATCCTCACACATGCTCTAAAACTCTTTAGATACGGATTTTTCCGAAAGTCAATGGGAGAAATGAATGGGAAATTTACTTCCGGCACCAGAGCTCTCTCGGGCTGTGGTCGAGACTGTGATGCTCTATTACATGTGGACCCCTCTCAAATATAAATATATATATATATATATACTACAGCTGTCGAGATTAACGAATCGTGGATTTGTTGATTATATAATTATTTTTTCGATCTTTTCCCATCACATGAAAGGATGCAGTGATGAGCATTGAATAGACAGAGTCTGTTTATCGCAACACGTTTTCTCTCACAAAATGCTTTTACCACAACTAACAGCAAACACATGAATACAGTAAGAGCTTTGTTGTGCAGCATAACAGCGTCAATCATTGTAACGGCAGTTTGGGCAAGTGTGCAGATATACTCGCGATGTGTGACAGCTCCGAAAAAAAGGGAGCGTTCTTTGATCGCTCTCTGTAGTTAAATCACAATTTAAATAACAGATTTGTTTCATGCTACTAAGAGAAACAACGTGAAGTTGATCGTTTAGTCACTGGCTTGATTCACTGATGCATAAACAGTATTAAACGATTTAGAAAGAAAGTCTGTGTAAAGTTGAATAATTAGCTACACATCAGAAATCACTGATCACAGATCAGGCATTAATGAACACTGTTACTCACTGTTTGTGGCGGTGCTGTCGAATCCATATCATAAAAGTCTGTTTGTAATGCCTGTGCTGACATTGTGACTGAATTATATGTAAATATTTGGGTGGGCAAAGCAGAGAAAGGGGAGGTAACATTTCTCTTTACAACGTCACAAAGAGGAGATTCCAGATCAGCCCGTTTGAGCTTCCATTTTCTCAAAGGCAGAGAAAGATAGCAAAATCTCGATTTACATAGATTAAAATTTTTTGAAACTTGGGGACCACATACATGCTAGGGGAAGTCATATTAATGTTAAAAAACCTCAGAAAGTGAAATTTTCATGTCATAGGACCTTTAATGTCAGTCCATTTCTAAGTTTCTTTTTCTGGTATTGAATGTCGTCATGTTCTACGTTGGAGTTCCTGACTGCCCTGTGTACACCTTTGTTTTGATTATTAAAGACTGCTTGTTTTAAGTTTATTCCACATTCTCCTCTTTCCTCGCTTCTACGAAGTGGCAGACCCATGACAATATGTATGTATATATACTTGTATATATACAGTACTACTATGTATATCGTGTCATCACACTGACTTGAATATAGTATCATTCAAATTTTTCATCGTCTATAATTAACTCATATAGCTCATTCCATTAACATCTATTTAACCATTCAGAAAAAGATCAGGCAAGGTCTCAGCTGGTTAATGCTGCTTTGAAAGGCATGTCTATTGGCCAAAGAAAAAACAAAGCAACTGACTTTAAATGGTTCCTCAGAATGACAGAGGCTTCTCTGAGAATCACCATGGTAACATATCCTCATTATTCCAGAGATCACTGGAGGGTAAAGACCTGTCTCCCTGGCCCTAATCTTCCGCACATACACCGATCAAACCTAATAAAAGTCTGTAATCAAGCTCCCCAGCACACTTATGAAGAACATCTGCTGGTGACCGCTCACCTGAGGAACGCCTAAACCCACCATTGTTTGGTTAGCGGTGGTGCTTTTAAACACCACAAGCTTATGATTAGTTCGTTCTGGTTCCCTCCGAAAGCCTACACAAACATAAATCTTGCTCGAGAGGAAAATTGTTCCAGAGAAGTAAAGTCAGTAATAAATGTGTTTTATCTCAAATATGAAATGATGTAGTTTAGACTTGTAGTTCTAAGACTTGTAATAGTAGTTCTAAAACAGCGTGTTCTTTTGTTGGATTATGAGTGAGATTGAGAATTATTGCTTTAATGTTAAGCTTCTTAAATCAATAATCATTTAAATACAAATAAAATTAAGTCAATTTAATTATATTATAATAGATATATTAATAATTAAGTTATTTTAAAATTAAATGTATTTAACTAAATGGATTTTTAATTAAAAGAAATTGCATGCACTTGTTTAATAATGTCTCTATTGTACAAATTTGATTTCATTCTATGCATTCACGCTAATTTATACATACACTGTGTGACAATACATGTACCCAGAAAGACACAGGGAGAGCGAGAGATCCAATAAATGGTATTTTAATAAGGAAAATCCAAATCGTAGTCAAATACAGCAAGGTCAAAACCAAAAAGACAGTCCAAACAAAACAAACAAATGAAAGGGACAGGAAAGGGAAACTCGGAATGCAAGATGACTCGGAGGACGAGCAGACAGGCAGAATCTCGGGGGACGAGAAAGTTGGACACACGAAGGGTAAGGACTCCATACAAACAACAGGGAAAGACAGGTATTTATAAGGAGGCTAATGACAATCAAGTGACTGCACCTGGTGCAATTAACCGGAGTGCAATTACTGTGAAGACAGGACCAGACTAGAGGAATTCTAGTGCCTACTGTGAAGTGCCTAAGGGGAAGTGAGCCCACTAGTGGACACCCAGGGAAACAGAGACTAGACAGTGTGACATTACCCCCTCCTCCACGGAGCAGCTGCCAGATGCTCCACCCGAACCCAAGGGAAAACCAAACAGACAAAGAGACCAGGAGGGAGGTGGAGCGGCGGAGGACTAGGGGGAGGGACGGAGGGCCAGATAAAATGGTAAAACAGAGACAAGACAACCAGGTAAAATGGGGAAACAGAGACAAGAGAAGTGCAACACAAAACAAGGAGTCCAGGAGGGTGATGGACCGGCGGAGGATCTGGGGGAGGGACGGAGGGCCAGGTCCTTAGAGGGAAACGGAACGACAGACACAGACTAGAAACCCAGGAGGAAGGTGGACCGGCGGAGGATAAGGGGGAGGGATGGAGGGCCAGGTCCATAGGAGGAAGACAGACAGAAAAAAAAAAAAAACACAAAAACATAAGTCCATGAAGGACATCACGTGGCGCCCACCAGGGCGGAGCAGAAGACCACCACAACCATGTAGTCAGGGCGGAAGCCCCCCAGGGCGGAGCAGAAGACCACCACAACCATGTGGTCAGAGCGGAAGCCCCCCAGGGCGGAGCAGAAGTCCACCACCTCCGTGTGGTCGGGACGAATGCCCCCCAGGGCGGAACAGAACACCACCACAACCGTGTAGTCAGGGCGGAAACCCCCTAGGGCGGAGCGGAAGACCACCACTTCCTTGTGGTCGAGGCCAAAACCCCCCAGGGCGGAGCCGAAGACCACCACCACCATGCGGTCGGGACGGACTCCCCCCAGGGCGGAGCAGAAGACCACCACGTCCGTGTGGTCGGGACGGATGCCTCCCAGGGCGGAACAGAAGACCACCACATCCTTGTGGTTGAGACCGAAGCCCCCCAGGGCGGAGCAGAAGACCACCCCATCCTTGTGGAAGAGGCAGAAAGTCCCCAGGGCGGAGCAGAAGACCACCACAACTGTGAGGCCGGACCAGCAGGAGGACGAGTCTGGTTGGGCAAGTCTGAAACATAGAACAAGAACATGTTAGGGGTAGCCTCCGTGGCCACAACAGGAACAGTCGGATGCTCAGAGAGTTCGACTGAGACTTGATGAGTCTCTGGAAGTTCCGCAGAGGCGAGGAGAGACTCTGGTAGTTCATCAGAGCCGTGGAGAGGCTCGGGTATTTCCACAGAGAAGTGACGAAACTCTGGTAATCCCATGGTGTTTATACTGGATTCCAGAAGATCGGTGCTGACTTGACTCTGCTCATGAAGACTATTGGTGACTTGAATTCTCCCATGAAGAACCCCGGTGACTTGACTCTGTCCTTGAAGATCACCAGTGACTTGACTCTGTCCTTGAAGATCACCAGTGACTTGACTCTGTCCTTGAAGATCACCAGTGACTTGACTCTGTCCTTGAAGGTCACCAGTGACTTGACTCTGTCCTTGAAGGTCACCAGTGACTTGACTCTGTCCTTGAAGGTCACCAGTGACTTGACTTTATCCTTAAAGGTCACCAGTGACTTGACTCTGTCCTTGAAGATCACCAGTGACTTGACTCTGTCCTTGAAGATCACCAGGGAATTGGCTTAACTCTGGAGGGTCCACGGTGACTAGCCCTGTTTCTGGAAGGTCAAAGGTGACTAACCCTGACTCTGGCAGGTCAACGGTGACTAACCCTGACTCTGGAGAGTTCCTGAGCACCTGACTCGACTCAGGAGGGTCCACGAGCACCTGACTCGACTCTGGAAGGTCAACAGTGACTGACTCTGGAAAGTCGACGGTGACTAACCCTGACTCTGGAAGGTCAGCGGTGACTAACCCTGACTCTGAAAGGGTCCATGAGCACCTGACTCGACTCTGGAGGGTCCACGAGCACCTGACTTGACTCTGGAGGGTCAACCGAAACCTGACTGAACTCTGGAAATTCAACGGGCATCTGACTCGACTCTGGAAGGTTAACAGGAACTAGCCCCGACTCTGGAAGGTCAACGGTGACCAACCCTGACTCTGGAAGGTCGACGGTGATTAACCCTGACTCTGGAAGGTCAGCGGTGACTAACCCTGACTCTGCAGGGTCCATGAGCACCTGACTCGACTCTGGAGGGTCCATGAGCACCTGACTCGACTCTGGAGGGTCCATGATCACCTGACTCGACTCTGGAGGGTCCATGAGCACCTGACTCGACTCTGGAGGGTCCATGAGCACCTGACTCGACTCTGGAAAGTCAACGGGCACCTGATTCGACTCTGGAAGGTCAACAGGAATCTGACTTGATTCTGGAGGATCAACTGGAACGTGACTCGACTCAGGATGGTCAACAGGAACCTGACTCGACTCAGGATGGTCCACTGGAACCTGACTCAACTCTGGAGGGTCAACCAGAACCTGACTCAACTCTGGAGGGTCAACCGGAACCTGACTCAACTCTGGACGGTCAACCGGAACCTGACTCGACTCTGGATGGTCCATGAGCACCTGACTCGACTCTGGAGGGTCCATGAACACCTGACTCGACTCTGGAAAGTCAACGGGCACCTGATTCGACTCTGGAAGGTCAACAGGAATCTGACTTGATTCTGGAGGATCAACTGGAACGTGACTCGACTCAGGATGGTCCACTGGAACCTGACTCAACTCAGGATGGTCCACTGGAACCTGACTCAACTCTGGAGGGTCAACCGGAACCTGACTCAACTCTGGAGGGTCAACCGGAACCTGACTCAACTCTGGACGGCCAACCGGAACCTGACTCAACTCTGGAGGGTCAACGGGCACATGACTCAACTCAGGAAAGCCCACTGTAGCTGCCATCCTCTGCAGTGGCTCCGGGCTGGTGGCCATCTTGTGCAGTGGCGCTGGATTGGTGGCCATCTTGTACTGTGGTGCTGGCTCAGCAGACGTGACGTGAACAGTCTTGGGAATCTCTAGGATCTTTGACAGCATGGAGAAATAATCCAAAAACGTCTCAGCGGCCATCTTGGGCGTTGGCGCTGAGCTGGCAGCCATCTTGCACCATGGCGCTGGGCTGGTGACCACTTTGTGCTGTGGCACTGTGCTGGCGTCCATCTTGCCTCGTGGCGCTTGGCTGACGGCCATCTTGCCTCGTGGCGCTGAGCTGGCGGCCATCTTGTGCTGTGGTGTTGGGTTGGCTTCCATCTTGTCTCGTGGTGCTGGGTTGGCGGCCATTCTGTGCAATGGTGCTGGGTCGGCGGCCATTCTGCGCAGCGGCGCTGTGGTGGTGGCCATCTTGTGCAGCGGCACTGGACTGGTGGCCATCTTGTGCAGTGACGCTGGCTCGGCAGACTTGCGCCTCCTTTCCCCTCTCCGTCCACACTAGTGAGACGGCGGTTCCCAACCGAACTCAGGGTCTCCGGTGGGCCATATGGGAGAGTGATGTCGGACCTCCTCTCGCCCACTCACTCCTGAGCGACCTCCCCTGGTCCCACGGAACACGACCAGGCGAGTACCCTCAAAGCCATTCCTCTCCCGCTTGGTGGCTGGAGAGGACATTGGAATAGACATACCGCTGGATCTCTGTCAAGGATGGAGTCCTTCTGTGACGATTCGTGTACCCAGAAAGACACAGGGAGAGCGAGAGATCCAATAGCTGGTATTTTAATAAGGATAATCCAAATCGTAGTCGAATACAGCAAGGTCAAAACCAAAAAGACAGTCCAAACAAAACAAACAAATTAAAGGGACAGGAAAGGGATTCTTATTTTAATGCACACACAATAATCATACTTAGTTTTGGATGTATTGCATTGTCTGTTCAGCATTATGAGCGTCAAATCAGAGATTAATAAAGCAAAAATGTGACAAAAACAAGATGTTTTGTATTATCACCAGTTTTTTTGTAATTGTGGGATGATCACATATTATCACAGGGCTCTTTTGTCTCCTTTTGATGTTCGAGATGAGCGACAGCACTAATGATGCTGCGACGACGCGCTTGTCTCAAAGTTTGGCAAATTACAAACATCAGAGGAAAATCTCCCATGTCAGACCCCATTATCATATGTTCACGAGCTCAATATCAAAAATGAAAAACAAAGCCGATCCCACGTCTAATCAAAGGAGTTGCTACGCTGTATAATTGATGAGGAGCATCACATTGACAGAGCACATGACAATATCATATATAAATAATGCTGGTTTAACTTGGCGAGTTGTGAATAAAATATCACATCTATAAGTAAAGCAGCAAAGCGTGTCTTTCGGTGTCTTTCATTGGTTGAGTAGGGAATGCTTGTTCCCTTTGCAAATAATAGTAAAGTTAAAACATTTTAGTTGAATGGGTTGTGAAAAGGGGGATCAATAATGAATTAATGTACAGGCCCCTCATCTCAAGGGGGTTTCACTTTGTTTTTTTCCCCTCCATGCAACAAAATTAAAAAGCAGAAGGAGGAGTGGTGGACGGGGGATTATCAACAGCGATTCACTCCCATTACCCAATCCCATTGTTCTTATGACCTGTTTATTAAAACAGCCAGTGCTTTAAGTGGATTACCCTTCGAGCGCTGAAGATATTGTATGACTAAAGTACTGATGCACACTCTAGCCAAGGATAATTTTTCCTGGTATAGATTGTTCTCCTTAACCAAACTAAATGCCATGTACTAGCAGCCGAACTGCTAGTACTAGTTATTGCTTGGGTTTAAAGCCTGAGGGTGTTTCGATAAACTCGCTTCTCAAGGCTGACAGACTTACAGTACACGGCATCCCAAAGAAACCACTTATCAAACTGCTGAGGTCCATCATGGATACTCAGCCTCTCTCACTAATTTATAAAGGTGTTGATAATTGAGAATATTTTGAAACATTCGTCTATCCTCCCGCACAGCATGCGGCGGGCGCTAACAGGCCATGTTTCTCTGCGCTGGTCAGACAGTGTCTCATTTGTAATCTCCTCAGTGTGGCCCTATCTACGGTAGGTTAAACACAACAGAGACCCAGACTGATAGCAAGAGAGAGAGAACCTCACCTACTGAGTCTGTATGTGCCAGCTCTGATGAAGTGGCTAAGACACCAAGAGGTCAGAGTTCAACTGCTTTTTTTATTTCTTATAAAAACCTCTTCAACACAGGGCTCAGACAGAGACCTCTGAAAGGTCTTATGAGATGTTATGTGCATCCTGTATATTTTATAAAAGAAGGGTGATTAGGAGTGTCTTAACTCTTAGTTATTTAACACAGTCTGTAAATCAACCTTGGTAGGCATTTGGATAAAAGTGTCTGCTAAATGAATACACATAAAAGTAATGTTAATGTAACTGGACATCCATACCTAAAACATGAGGAGCCAGTTAATGAATTACATTCAAATAAACAGCAACATTTGTTTGAATTTATCAGCATTTATTTGATAACAAAAACAGCAAAAGCAGTAATATTGCTTAATATTATTACAATTTAAAATAACGGTTTTCTATTGTAATACATTTTGAAACGTAATTTATTCCTGTGATGGCAAAGCTAAATTTTTACAGTAATTACTCCAGTCTTCAGAGTCACATGACCCTTCAGAAATTATTCTAATATGCTAATTTACTGCTCAAGAAACATTACTTATTGCTATCAATAAGTATTTTTTTGTTTTGTTTTGTTTTGGATTCTTTAATAGTTCAAAGTCCAGTATTTGGTGTCACATAATTCTTCAGAAATCATTCTAATATGCTGATTTGTTGCTCAGAAATAACTTCTTATTATTATTATCAATGTGGAAAACAGCTGTGCTGTTTAACATTTTTGTGGAAACAGAGATGAATATAAATATTCTTTGATGAATAGAAAGTTTAAAAGAATACCATGTTTTCGACATATAAATCTTTTTAATAGCATAATAAAAAGGCCTTTACTGTCACTTTTGATTAATGCATCCTTGCTGAATAATAATAATAAAAAAACATCTATTCAATTAAAAAAAACTGACTGACCCCAAACTTTTAAACAATAGCGTAAATATGACTTATTATAAATATACCATACAAACAAATGAATCAATTAAACAACTTCTGTTCCTTTGATTACTTGAGCGGTAAATATGTATGATTGATCAGCCCATTGCAGTGGGTCTACCATGCTCTAATTTCAATGCCGAGTGTCCCCCCTCCGCCAAGGAAAGCGTCTGCAAAATTACCCAGACCAGTGTAATTGTTGTCATCTCTTTAAAGTGCAGAATTGCTTGTCTAAATGTCGAGGGCTCATTTAGAGGTTGGCATTCGCCCCCGCAGACATTTATAATACATTGTTCCTTCCATAAAAGAGCAGTTTTAATACTTTCAAAAGGAAATACATTATGTCATAACTTGAGTGATGGTGAGAGATGCTATTTCAGGCTATTCAGAATCGACAGACCCCCAAACCTGATCTTGAACAACCCAGCACGTGTGTGTCCGCTTTGTGAGCTTTCATCTATTTATCATCTCATTCACTATCATGCAGTTAATCCAATTTGAATTACAAAGCACTCGGTAAGTGTGCCATTTGCTTTTGTGCCATATAAAAGGCACAGTGAACTGAAACAGGCCATAAATGTGTTGAGTGAATGATATTATCTGCATCATCTGTTGATCTAACCAATCCAACTGAAAGACATGTTTAGTGGTGTATTGATCTTTCCCATTCTGATCTAAATTATGACTAAAATTGAAGCCACTGTGAATAAAAATCATTAAGCCTGATGCAGTGACCTCTTTGAAAAACATTTAACTGTTCTGGCACAGAGTGTATTATTTGATTCATAATTTTGCTTCGGGCACATAACACACTTTAATTTTTAAGTACCGCTGATGTATTGTTGACAACAGGATCAATCAAAGTTAAAGCCCATGGAAGACAATAGATTGTATTGGCGCTACAGAGAGTTTAAAGTTTAAAACCCTCACCACATGACTGACAGGTCACATTTAACACAGTCCTAAATCCTGTCAATAATCAACCAATTGTGTTCAAATTGTGGGGTTACTGATTTTGTTAATGTGGCGGCTGAAACCAGGGAAACAGACAGTGATGTCTGGAATGGAATACCAGTCGATTGCTTACTGCATACTGCGTGGAAAACGCTGAATACTGCACACACACACACACACACACACACACAAAATGTAATTAACTATTATGTAAGAAATAATTATTTCAAACAGGAGCAGCCTGCATGATTTGACCTTATTGAGTGAGTGTAATCCATGTATAGTTTACAAAAATTAGGAATGCAAAAAAATATTGTTACTTAATTATTAAATACTTTTTTTTTATACTGTGTACATTCTAATGTTGCAGTAAGTAAATTCGCTTGCCTTGTAGCATTTTAAATAACTTAAGCATTTTATTTTGTATTTAATTTATTTGGAAAATATTATGTAGAATTCCATTATAAACCATTAACGGTTATCAGCTACTTTGTGACAATAATTATCAGCTTATCTGTATTGACCAGAACTGTTACCAAGTATCCCTAAAAAAAAAATGTGTGTGTGTGTGTGAGAGAGAGAGAGCGCATTTTTCATACCCTCCTGATTGACATGCAGGGCAATCCAAATATATTTCTACAAGATACAACTTTAACCAGTGTAAATAACTAACAGTAAATGGGTTCATCTAAAGCCCCATGAATCTGTATGACATGTCAAAGTACACTGCTTCTTATTCTAAACCTCCCTGTGGACATAAAGACTCTGAAAAGATGTTGAACTCTTAATGAAACAGGAAGGTGGTCTTTTACCAAAAACTCAATAAGAGCAAGCTTCTGATTCCCAGCAGCAGAGAGACATTATTTATATAAAATATAAAATAAAAGCTAAAAAATAAAAAACACTGGGATGGATCAATGTAGCTGAGAACTCTAGAAGGGGGAGAAACCGAAGTGAAGACAAAAGGAGAGAAAAGGGAGAAAAAAAGAATTAAAGCAGGGGGCAGTGGAAAGGGCATTTATGCTATTAAAAGAGTGAGAGAAACTCACAGAACCCATCTTTGAGAAAGGAAGGATAAAAAAGGCAAAAGAAAGACCTGAAAAAAAGAAGGACATGGTGTTGATTTTGCGTGATCTGAACATTAACACCCAAACGACCACATCTGTTGAAGAAGCCTTTCCTCCCTCTCATCCTCAGGCAATGTCAACTCGATTACCGCAGGGTTGAAAGAGACAAAGATCCATCCACATAACTCCTCATCCTTTTAGGCCCATCTGCAAGGCCAGGATCTGAGGCCAACTCTGCCTGAAGAAAATCAAACCCTTTTAGAGCGAAGACAGAAAAATGCCAGGGTCGCCATGCTTTTCACTGAAGCCGAGCTCTTCCTAAATTACCTTAAGCATATTTGTGGCAAATAGGATTCAGCCTACTGACCTCCAACATTGTCCGTCTTTGGCGAAAGGTCTCTCCTTATTTTGCAGTTTTTTTGAGGCGTCGATATGAGTGCATCCCGTTCTCTTTTTCTATACGTGTTCTATTTGGCTCTCATGTGGCAATTTAACCTGCGCTTTCTGACTTTTTGTGAATAAGGATATTAACAGCTATCTGCTCACAGTCAGGACAAGAAAATGAGGGACATTTTTCGCATTATGTTTAACTTGTCAGAGTAGAATCCTTCACGCTGTAAAGCTGTAAAAGTCTTTGTACTTGGAAGTAAAAGCTCATCTTGCACTCTCAAATGTAGACTGTATTCTTACAGCATGTTCGCTTTTCTTTAAAGTGCAAAAGTCACAGCTTGCGAACTAGCAAAGCAGTAGAAAAAAGACCACAACAAGAACAAAATTGCATATTTTGTTCATATTTCGTTTTCTAAAATATAAATATCTAAAATATAAAAAATGCAATAAAAAGATTATTATTTGCATTACAGTCTGAATATATTCTTCCACACTGTTCCTTTTACAAATATGTAATTTGCTTGCAACCTCAAAATGTCTGTATCCTCATACTACTTAGGACAGTTCAAATATTAGTTGTCCATGTAACTTATGTAAACATGTCATTTCTGTCAGTGTTTATAATGTGTAGAAATACAAGCAGGGTTTAGAGGAGCCTGTGGGGTGACAGCAAGAGCTCTGTGGATGGTGTTAGCAACACGCCAGATGCCCACATGTCATGGCCAGCACATCGCCCACTGACCCTAAGGCCATCCATCCCTCTCCGTAATGCAGACATCCCTCACTGCGCAAGTGTCTACATACAAATACAACAGACTTAAAGCATCTTGACATATCATACAAATTTAGATTAAAACATGTATATTTCAAATAAATTATATTCGTATTATTTTTATTTAATTTTGGTGAACTAATCCTTTAAATACACAAGAGAGTAAGGCAGTGTATTTCTTTATCACAATGGAACACCTAAAAAATGTTTTTATGTTTAGCAAGATTATGAAAAAACCCAATATCGTAAACTTCAATTGCCTTTTACAGTCTCACACTTCCTCCCCTCATGTTTATTTCGGCATCTACACATGGGTCTCTCATCTCATTCTCTCCCAGGTCACTCGGCAGCATCAAGAGACATCATCATAAACACAAGCAATCGGAGCGCGAGCGTGGCGAATCTCTCCAACTCCCCCATACACGCAAGGTCATCCTGCAACCTGTCTAAGCACAAAATGAAGGTTGCAGGGAAAGTCTGGAGCTTTGAAGCTCTAGAACTGTTTCTGTTCCACATCTTTAAATATAACAGGAAAAAATACATAAAAAAAAAAATACATTATAACTTCTGTGGATTGCCGGACGCAAACACTCACTTTCTTCTACCCCCTGATATACGCGCACAGTCATTCCTGGCTCTCATCTCCTCAATCTTTGGTTTCAAAGGGACGGTATAAGGCAGAAGAACAGGGGGTTATGTATTAGTACTGTTCAGTGCTCAAAGAGACTCCATCATAAATAATAAAGGGTCTGTGAAGGACATCCAGACTCTAGTTACCAGCTATGCACTGTGCCTTGTATCTCACCAGACAAACACAAGATTGTCATTTTTCATCCAGTGATGACCACCCTCTCTACCCGTATGATTAGTTGACGCCTTCAATTATCCCATGCTATGGAAGCAACATGCAGAGTGGTGGAGAATTTGTTTTGGGAATGTTTGTGATACAACATTCATCCATACCTCAGTGGAGAGCAGGTAACTGTTTGTAAATACTGCATTCTTTTTACATTCAGAATAATAAAAGAAGTGTTATTTTCTTTGAATAACTTCTTCCTGTTTTTTGTCAATAAATGATGGGAAATATGCGAGCACTACTGTTAAAATTAGGGTCAGTAAGATATTTGTTCTTTTTTTTTTTAAGAAATTCATGCATGTATTCAGAGAGGATGCTAATTAAAAGCAAATTAAATTGATCAAAAGTGACAGTGAAGTCATGTATGCTACAAATGGTTAATATTTCAAATAAATACTGTTCTTTAAAACTCTCTTTTCATCAAAAAAAAATGATTACAGTTTCCACAAAAATATTAAGTAGCATAGGTGTTTTCAACAATGATAATAACAAGAAATAATTTTTGAGCTCAAAATCAACATATTAAAACGATTTCTGAAGGTTCATGTGACATTGAAGACTGGAGTAATGACGCTGAAAGTTCAGCTTTGCATCACATGAATAAATTACATTTTTAGAATTTTAAATTTTAAATAATTTAAATAACACTGTTCATTTTAAATAATAATATAAACATTTTACAGCCTTTTTTAATAGATACAGCCTTGATGAACATAAATGACTTACAGACCCCAAATATTTGAATGGAAAGCTACATGGTGGTCTGAGTAAGATTCAAAACTGGTTTTGGTGCCAGTGGAACAGCATAACCAGCAACAACCTTGTCTTTCTGATCAAGTATTGAAAATATTGACAGGGCATGTAAAAAAAAAAAAAAAAAAAAATTATACTATTAGTTTTAACTGGACAAAAAAAATCGGGTAAAATAAATCCTTATTACTGCTGATGAAGCTGGTTGACCAAAGGAGGCACAATTACTGACAATTCTGGAATCTGAGGGTGCAAAAAATAAAAAATCTAAATATTGAGGAAATTCACCTTTAGAGCTGTCCAAATAAAGTTCTTAACAATGCATATTACTAATCAAAAATATATTTATATTTATTTACAGTAGGAAATTTACAAAATATCTTCATGGAACATGATTTTTACTTAATATTCTAATGATATTTGCCATAAAATAAAAATAAAAATTTTGACCCATACAATGTATTTTTAGCTATTGCTACTTAAATCATAACTTAAACAGCAACTTAAATCTGGTTTTGTGGTCCAGGGTCACATATGTGAAATATGAACAACGCCCAAAAAATTCACTTAACTAGGCTCACAAACTGTTAACATAAGACACTGCAAGGGAGTTTGGAAATTAACTTTGAGCACGACACAAGAAACATTCACTTCAATCAGTGAATTCTTGCGGAACAACCCAAAATATCTTCAAAAACAGCCCTCTGTACTATTGAGCTGAAAATGTCTTCCTCCATCCATTCCAAACTTAAGATGGAAGTGCCAATTAATTTCTTCTGTCCTCTCTGACCCTACCCGCAGCATATTTCTAAAACAAAAGTGGACCCTGGACTGCTCCTGCCCAACCCCTGCAACCCCCATTCACTGCTTGAATAGCATCTTATCTGCAGCCGCTGGCGGTACAGACGCATTAGCGAGTGGATTACACATGCTTGGTAGGCATGCATTAGGGAGATGGGGGCAGATCCCAGCTCAAAGCACCCAACTAAAGGCCTGAGCCTGCCCTATAATGAGATATAACTCCTGAGGAGAGGCACTCGGGGCTAGTGCGCTCTATTTAAAGAGGGCCAGCCTCATTTAAAAGACTGTGTCTGTGTCACTTTATTACTTAACCTGAGTGAGGCACATCAAGGCCCTTTTGCATTAGCACCAAACCCCCTCCTCCCTATTTTCAGCTAAGCTGATTTCACAAATATAAAGTGTGTGTGTTTTTCTTATTTGGAGGGCCTTTGAGGGAGTATAACAGGCTAATGTGCGTGTGCGTGCACATATATGTGCACAAACGAGGTCGAAAAGGACCAGAACAAGCAACTAATGTGTTTTGCTTGTGGCTAGCCATTAAAAAACTATTGTCTTCTTTAGATCTGCTTTATAGCTGAATCAAATTTGATTGATTAATTCTGCAGCATCTACACTGTTCCTGAACTGAATTGAATCAATGTTGAACTGACTTGAGGTGAAACATGCCTTCTGTAGAGCTGCTTATACCTAAAATTTCACTTGTTTCATAATAGATTTACTTTACACAGTTATTGAACTGAACTGAATGGAGCGGAACAATTAAACTATTACACTAAACACCGAATTTACACTAAAAACCGAACCGTATAAAGCACTATAAAAATGAAGGTGACAAGACTTTTAGATGCTCTGCATTACTTAGAATGACAGTTGATTGTCAAAACACATCTTCTTAGCTCAAAATAAAATTTTCTGACTCAAAAATGTGCGTGTTCCACTTGAATGGTACGTTCTCCTCTTAAAGAACAGTGCATTGAGTCATAAACCTTCTCCCTCTTCTCTTGTCTACAACAGATACATTTTCCTCTCAAACTCTCCGTCAATTACACAAATCAATACACATTTCTTTTATCATTTCACGACTTTTTTCCCCGTTCTCTCAGCTGAAGGTGATGCCTGGGCTGGAACGTGTCCTCCATTTCGGCGGAATCGGTATAAGTGCTGGCCATTTGGCGTGGACGTTAAGTGTATGAAATGAGTGGCCCTGTCTCTCTCTGGTCCTCTCCTCCTGACAGGCTGATGATAGAAGCGTCACATCCTGGGCCCGAATAAAATGCAAACTGACAAGAGACGAGGCTTTGGTGGCTGAATATAATGCCGGATTGTGCCTCCGAGTGCCTTATTATCTTGTCTTGGGATGCTGGAGAGGAGGCGGGTCTCTAAGAAAAGAGTAGACAGCCACTGTACATACACACACAACACATCACCTATTCTGTGAGTAAGAGTGAAAAAAACAGCAGTTTGGCCTCCTAACCACTGCTTTTGCAGCTAATATACCTGACAATAAATAGGGACGGGGTTGTCGGGGATATTTGCATGTGATAGCTGGAGTGAAACCTGGAGAAATTAGCTTTTTAAAAGGTGGGGGAGGTTGAAAAACACTGGGAGTTGAGAGTGAGAGGAAGATGAAGGAGAAATATGTTATTCTGAAGTTGACGGCCTTAAATTTTGTCATAATCTTGTTCCGAATGACACAAAAAAAGGTTTAAAGCAGACAGTATAAACAGGCGGCTGAGAATTAATCAGCCTCTTTTATCATAAACCCAACCAGAGCACAGCTGATGAATTGGTCAATGTTTTTTAAGTCCTTTTTTGAATAAAAGCAGTTGGGTCTTATATATATATATATATATATATATATATTTTTTTTTTTTTTTTAAGTACATTGTTTGTGTGAGTATGTTTCAATGTAAAACAAGATATGCATAAATATATATATTAGAATTCAAAGATATTTCTAAAGCACTTTTCTTTCATCAGCACCTTTTAAAAGTAAACAATAAAGCTTACTTCCAAGGAAATTCAGTGGCATTCAGTTTAAATCTACTCTACCACATAAAAAAAAATGTTCGATCTATATATTTCCCTCTCTCCATTGTCCTCGCAACAAACTCTGGTCATGTTTTCTTTGGGAGCTTCGACAAAGAGTTAACATCTTTCCCTAAAGACTGAAAGAACCCACAGAATGTTCTATCCGCGTACAAAGAGAGGTCCATCATATTTTTCATTTTCTCTCTCTGCGGCCCTTCATACTCACCCCACCTACGCCCCCCTCCACATCCCCTTCAACTTTTGAAAGCAAATGTCAAGGCCGGCCTTTTGCGTTTTTGTGGAAATTAGACTAAACATTTGTCCATACATGCACAAGTGATTCTTTGATGAAAAACATTTAGGAGACGTTCTTGTTATCATCACCTACACTCAGTAGGTGTTGAAAATCAGCCTAAGAAAGAGATGAAAAGAAGTCTTTTAATGTCCCCATCCTCTTGGTCAGATCTTTTCAAACAGGGAATGCAAAAGCTTACTCAATGCCGTGGATCAATTTGTCGAGAATCAATCGAGTCGGTAGAAATATGTATTGCACTTCTGTGACATTTAAACGAACAGAACCTCCTTTGAGGGCAGCAGAATATGATTTAATCAAACAATGCCTAGTCGTAAAAAAGAAATCACTTCAGTATAAACACTGCCTCTTGAATGTTCAATATAAAACTTTAAATTGAGATTGTAAGCATTTAGAATATACATTTACATTTACATTTAGTCATTTAGCAGACACATTTTTTTCTCCAAAGGGACTTACAAATAAGGACAATGGAACCAAACAAAATCAACAAAAGAGCAATGATATACAAATGCTAAAACAAGTCTCAGTTAGCTTAAAGGGTTAGTTTACCCAAATATTAAAATTATGTCTTTAATAACTCACCCTCATGCCGTTCCAAACCCGTGAGACCTTCGTTCATCATCGGAACATAGTCTAAGATATTTTAGATTTAGTCCGAGAGCTTTCTGTCCCTTAATTGAAACTGTGTGTATGGTATACTGTCCATGTTCAGAAAGGTAATAAAAACATCATCAAAGTAGTCCATGTGACATCAGAGGGTCAGTTAGAATTTATTGAAGCATCAAAAATATAATTTAAATTACGACTTTATTCAGCATTGTGACGCTGCTGACGTATGACGCTGCTGACATGTTATATTTGTTATTGGGAATAAAGTCGTAATTTTTGTTATTTTTGGACCAAAATGTATTTTCGATGCTTCAATAAATTCTAACTGACTTGTGCACTTTTTACATGTAACATTATAACAGGCATCTTCCTATTAGAGACCAGCACGATCGCGGGACCCATCACAGCAGAGTGCGGCGCAGGAAAACTCTTGAAGGGCGGGTAGAGACTCGTGTGTGCGGAATGCGGGAGAATAATTAGGGTGTGCTCACACTAGACAATCTTAAACCCCATAGCCTGGTTGGTTTGCCTAGTGTGATCGCTCCGTTTAGCAGTCCCTGGCTTGGTTGGAAGAGGTGTGCAAGCCCGTAGTTCACTTATATATAGATCAGAGCACTAACCATGCCAGAGCACAGATCTTCTGATACATGCAGCATGATTGCGTGAATATTTCTAAATGGCAAAAGCGATAGATCTGTAAAGCAATATATTGTGAAAGGACCATTTGTTACTGCATCCCATACGACTCAGAATAATAAACCACAAAGTTAACAAAACAATGCACTCCACTGTGCTGAGCGAGAGCGCTTCTTCCCGTGCTACCAGAAACTTCCTATTTCCCATTTATGAAGACGTTATTACAAGCTTGTTGCATTCTTTTCTGTAAAAAATAACTGTGGACAGAATAATTTGATTGGGAACATCCCCTCCTGTGACCCAAGATTAGTCTGTAAGTGTATTCACAGCCAGTGAGCAACGGACTTTCATAATATAAAAAAACTGCGTTAGCGGGCAATAAAATAATTATCAGTGTTAATCAATTAATGCATTAATGCGATAATTACATGTTAACTTGCCACCCTAACATATATATATGAGTGCGAGCGGTGTCAAGTAGCAAAGCATACGAATCCCGCTACCCCTAGTTTCATGGGACATCTTTTGGCTTCACGGCCCAACAAGATATATATATGATGCAGATAATATAAATGCACTAAGTTTAAACTAAATGGACCAAGTACTGTAAATGCATCAAGTTTGGTGCATTTTTAACTTAAAACACACAATATGGTTCAGATTGATTCTAATTAACTGATTTATTTTAATGTATTTTTAATGATTGTAATTATTTCAAATATTGGTTATTATATATATATAAATAATAGCATTTGATGTCAAATAGAGTTAAATATTTGACAAATAATTATTTTATTCTAATTAATTTTAAATAATTTCATATTTTAATGTATTTATATGATTTTAATTATTTCAGTTGTGTCTGCTTTCATTATTTATAATAAAATATTTTCTAAAGCTACATCTTTAACAAATATGCACTCACACACACAGACACATACATATATATTTGATGGCGAAGTTTAACAAGAAACATTTAATAAGTAGCCTACAACAAAGTTCAAATAAAAAGAAAAATACAAAATATCATAATATGCACTTCTTATTCCTGTTTTTTCACATATTTCATTCTCAATTCTTTCTGTAACCAAAGATCAATGACCTTTCAGACATTTCTCTGATGGGCACCTGTGCCCAAGGACAGATTCAGCCATGCCCCGTTTGCTCGGAGCAGCCCCCTGGCGCTGCCCACGGCCCATAGCTGCTGTAGCTCTCACATGGCAAGAAAAGAGCAGGGATGCTCCATTTGGTGGGCTTAAAAAGAAAGACCAATCTTGTTTTTTAATAATGTTAAATATAGTCTGCCCACATGCTAAAAAATTTGAAATGTATTGATTCGATAAAAAAGGGAATTCTGAAAAAGAATGTGCCTACATCCAAAATGTGTGTGCGTGCATTTTGTCTTTGTATAAGCGTGCATAAAAGTGCGATTTTACAAAAAGAACAGATTGACAGATAGACAATGAGCTGTAAAGATAAGCATAAAGAGAAAAAGCAACAAGCAAACAAAAGCAGGTTTGATGCTTATTAAAGAAAATTGTAACATTGGCATTATGAAACAGTAACTGGGCTTTTCTTGCCTTGGGATATTCTAAAAAATTCATCAGACTGACAGCGGGAACCACAAGACTGATCAGAGCCTGACAGACTGATTCGGACGGGGATCAGACACAAATGGCCCGCTTGCCAACACCCCCCCCCCCCCCCCCCAACCCAACTCCCAAAATCAAATCAGCAAAAAGACGTGACACACCATCACCGTGGTGACAGCCAACACCGCAGTCTCGCTCCCAAATCCATTCTCTCCAAAAATTCAGTCAACAGAGTTCTAAACTATGCGCTCCTCATAAACACACACATGCACTCTTGTTATGTGTGTTTGCTGTACATAAGGAGGGTAGCTGATGTTTGATGTATAATTCATCTCAAAACACCAAGCAATACTCTTTATTCTGTTCTTTTAATGTCTAATGTAACATAGCTTCAGTGATATCTCAAACCGGACTGTAGTGAGGATGGAGTACCTGAGTCAATTAATCCAAAGCAAGGTTATTATAGAATGAAAAAACAATATGAATCAGCAATAATGCTTCATAATTCATCATTATGACCTTTAAAAAATATATGTTAATCATTTAGACTTGTGTTTAATACAATAATGTAATGAATTGGAAAATTGTATAATTCTGTATTATCATACACAATGGTAATATTCTATAATGCAGTGAATAAAAGCATGTATATTTCATGCATTTATAAAAAAATGAATTGTTTGGATTTTAATGTAGTTATAAAAAAGCCCTCTGATAGCATTATAAGTTTATTATGATTAGGTAGATGGCAGGGGATCGAAATCTTTTAGCATTAATGTAATGCTGTTAGTTCTAACATAGAGAGCGATAGAAAAGCTCCCTACGGGGATCAGTGAAACTATGAACACAGACAAGAGGAAGATGCAGTCACAGCTACTGAATATCAAACCTGAAGCACAGAATCAAGCCTGACTGTCTGACTTCTTTCCGTATCTAGTGAAATATAATAAGCTTCAGAAATATGAATGTGATGAATTGCATATAACAGCAGAAAACATTCAAAGCTGAGTGCAAACACTTCTAAAGCATTTAAGAGAGAAGGTCACTTTATTAGGCTTGATTTTCAATAAATAAGTTATTCTTATCACTCCTTTTTATGCATGCACATGATGCACTATTTAACATTTATTTAAAATATTGTACTGCATCTCTGAGAACATGATGGCTGTCTTTTACTAATGTAATTTTGGTGTGTTGTGTGCATGTTGGCACACAATGTGTGTTTCTATGTTCTGTCATAAAAAGACGATTCTTCAATAAGAATAAACTGTTCTGAATTCAGTATTATGCACATAAAATAAAAGAACAACATAAAATGGGGTTTCTTTTAGAAGGTAGAAGATTATAGAGCAGAAAAGGACATGCTAGAAAAAACAAAAAGTTATAAAAATCTTATGCAGTGTGTGTTACTATAGGAAATAAAATGCAGGTGAAAAATAAATTTAAGTTTGGAGTCTATAAACTCATTAGCAGGAATCTGAGCTGAGAAAATTGCAGGCTGTTTCTGACACATGGTTTATGTGTTTCTGACTTCTATTCAAATTGAAAAATTAAATTCTGTCTGAAAGAAGCCAGCGGCAAAGTTTCACAAATCTTAAAGTATATCATTAATGTTGCAAATTTGACAACCACAGCAAATAGTCCATCAATGCATGCTGAATCCAAATGGTCTGAAACTTGTCTTTTCACATGCTATCACTGCTGAGCAGTTTAAGGATTTCTAGGCTTTATTCCTGATAAACAAGGTCAGAGCAATCATTCTGACTGCAAGGAACCTCAAATTTTAACACAACATGCAAGAACACTATTTTAGGATGTTAATTAAATCCAGCATTTTAAGATTTTTAAATATATTTTGTGCCAGCACTTATCAAATATGCCAAAATTCGATAAAGTATGCTCAGTTTTTTTTTTCAATTAAACTTCATCTAGCATTCTGGAATATTAATGATATAATTAGAATATATTATAATCATAATATTCAACATTAGTATAATATTATAATAATCAACATCAATATAAAATTACACACACACACACACACACATTCATAAATGCATAGAACAACTTAAACATAACGTAATTTGAAAAAAGTATTTAAGAAGAAGAAGAAGAAATCTGAATGATAAATAAAAAATAATACAAATAAATAATGCTAATAATGATAATGATAATAATATTGACTGTGTTGTTTTATTATCATAACTACGACATCAAGAGTCTTTTAAAGAGATTCAGGGTATATGTTGCTCTTCATCAAGAATGTACAATTCAGTCTGCTTAGATTTTAACTCCTTGTGAGGCCGTGGAGCCACAACAATCACATTCCTCTCCCTCAGGTCTCTTCACTTTCTCTCATTTTATCTTCAGCCTAAGCCAAGGAGATCTCAAATGTGAAGAAATGTCAACCTGTATGACAGATGAGTGTGTGTGCGAGTGTGTGTGTGTGTGTGTGTGTGTACATTATATGTCTCTTGTTGCCTATTTTCCCCAGATTCTGTCACATTTTTCTGCTTTATGAACACCAAAAAAAAAAAAAAAAACTGGTCCCCACATACCGCATGGCTGCACCCCACCAGTATCACAGGAAAAGGACACTTCCTCCACAAGCTTTCCACAATTTAAATTTAATGGATTTGACTTTTCAGACTGTTAAACTTTATATGTATGTAAATACTGCATTCATAGGGACATATTTTGAGGTCACTCGGCATTTAAAGTAAGAGAAGAGGCACAAATACCTTCAATCTCCAACTTCACTACCCCAGATCCACCTACACGTGAACCACATATTTTCCTGCTCTGATCCAGCACTTTTTTTTTACCACAGCATTTTGCAAAAACAAACAAACAAACTCATGCTCTCCGGTGTTAGGTTCCCCAGTTCATGACCCCGGGTGTCATGTACAATAATGAGGACAATGAAGGCTGGACTCACCATACATCTTCTCCTCCGAGTCTGTGTCAGCTGACAGCAGCAAGGGCTCCTCGTTGAGCTCGCTGTCTGGGCTGGCCGCTCTGTCGTCATCCCGCAGCTCGCAGGCGTCCATATCGGCACGCAGGGGGAGCAGCGGTTTGCTCAGCTGCCCTGTGATCATCGGATCCTGGAGGCGAGCGGAGGAAGGACCAGGTCGGGTGGACAATGGGGTGGTGGGGGAGGCAAAATAAGTGATGTTAGCTTTGGTGCGCACAGGTTCACTCTTTGTGTGTCTCATGCACACACATGTATGCTCATTTGCTCGCTTTCTATCTCTCTCTCTGCTTTCTGAAACTCACCAACTCTTCTAACACTCTCTATGTTAGCGTTTGCTCTCTCTCTCTCTCTGTGTCTCTATTTTCTGATGGCTGTTGTTGCTGGTTGTAGTGCTGAAGAGCCCTCGTGGATGGCAGAAATTTGAAAAGAGTTTGGT
Source organism: Carassius carassius (assembly GCF_963082965.1). Classification (NCBI taxonomy): domain Eukaryota; kingdom Metazoa; phylum Chordata; class Actinopteri; order Cypriniformes; family Cyprinidae; genus Carassius; species Carassius carassius. Next base: position 12,050,683 of record NC_081796.1, read on the forward strand.
TAAAAATGCTCCACTTGTCAAATGACTCATTTTTATGAGTATCACCAAGAGCCATCAGCACTAAAATAGAACACTTAAGTTACATATAAATGTGTCACATTTACAATTACTGTTAAATGCAAAAACTTTTGTTAATTTAAACAAAACAATTATTTTTGCTTGACAAATGTGACACATTTATATGTAATAATGCATATATATGTATATGCATTAATACTTGAACTAAAACAATCATGAAACTGCTCTTTGGGTCATCATATCTGATTAGATGAGGACATTCAGTGTTAATATTGAGAGAATATGCTAATTAAAGTTGAATTAAGTGGGCCATTACATTCTCAATGAAGTGCATATGCTTCTTTCTATAAGAATTAATGCTTCAAATAAATTGCTTTAAATTAAACAATAAAGGACAGAATCAGAAGAATGATCAGCATGATCGTTTTAGTTAAAGCGTTTTTTTAAGTATTTAATATAGAGTTTTTCAAAAAAATATTACTAACACTTTCTGTATGATTTAAGTACAATAAAGTTAACTAAGTAATTAAGTCGTCAACTTTATTTATATAGCGCTTTTAACAATACAGATTGTGACAAAGCAACTGAACAGCATTAAATAGGAAAATAGTGTGTCAATAATGCTAAAAGGCAGTTCATCATTGAATTTTCAGTTCATCATAGAAACAAGCAAAAGTTATACAACAAGAAACTTACCAGTAGGGTTATTCCAGATTAAAGAGAAAAATATCAGAATTTTTATGCTCCAAAAATGTAACTTTGCTAAAATCCACGAGCAGTTAGAGCATGCCAGAGTGCTGGTGAGATCAGTCAGTGCATGCTTGTCACAAAGCCCCAAAACCAGTGTGGGTAATGCAGATACATCAAGTGAGCACTGCTGGTGCGAGCCTGGGATTGCCTCTGGAGACTTGCTCGAGATGTCACCTCTACTCTCTCTCTCTCTCTTGTGTGCTTCAGAAGTACCTCCCCCACCCCTTCTGATGGCGAGACACGCAAACAAATGTGTAGACATATGGAGGGCAAAAAAGCTCCTTTTCTCTTTTTATGCTCTCTTATTTAGAGAGTAATTTCTGCACATGAGTCTGAAATGGGGGCTACGTGATCCAATTGGATCAAGCCCCGTCACAGGATTTCTGACCCACTTAATTCTGCCCCACTTCTCTTCCTCCTTGGGGTGGTCGATGAATGGCAGCCAGTGGGGCCTCTGTTAATGTGCTTATCAGATGGAGTGTATGAAAGTTTGATATGACACATGATAATCTATGAAAATGTTAATCAATAGGAATAGTTTAAGCTGCCATTCGCGGTGCAGCCCGCTTGGTCAATACTCATATGCTTTGCAACAATGTCTCTTGTGATCACTTTCCTGGAGTTTTTCTCAGTGCACTTAAGCACAAGTGACTCACCGATGTATCAGTGCACCCCTCTATCTCGGAACAGTGCTGAACGAGGGAGCTTCTAACGCTGCATTCATTTAAGGCATAACATCCATCCTTCCCTCCTCCCATCCCTTCTTTCCCCTTTGAGCTGCCTGATAGGTCCAGTGGAGGGCAAAATTAATACCTAATTGAATTGTGAAGTCATCAAAATAATCAATACTTTTTTATTATTTATTCTTTACAGTCTGTTGACTGAATGAGAGCTGTGAGAGGCCGAGGGAGAGTGTGTGTGTTGGGCGGGGGTGGGATTGCTGAGAGGATGCAATACAATGTAATTTTCACCATTGGCTGTTAGAGAAGAGAGGTTACAATAAAACAGAAGGAACATTTACAATAAAAAGAAAGAAGGAAATGCTTGTTTTCACCACGATTTTAGGATGCCAGAGTGTTGCTATTTAGGTGCTAAGACGATGATGCACGGGGCAACTTGAGAATTAACAAATACTTTGATACTTTAGATCGGTTGTGGGCCCTGTGTCTCACCTGATTGCCCGTTGATGGCAACATTGCTCAGAAAGTGTATCATCAGCCTAAGGTCTGAAAGGTTAGTGGTTGCTCATCTTGTATTTTTTTACAACTTTCTATTTTTGAAAGTATACTGTAAAAAATGCATCAATGTTTCCATATAAATATTAAGCAGCACAACTGTTTTCAACATTGATAGTAATAAGAAATGTTTCTTTTAAAAAAACAAATCAGCATATTGGAATGATTTCTAAAGGATCATTTGACACTGAAGCCTGGAGGAGAGGCTTTACCATTACAGAAAAAAATTACATTTTAACATATATTAAAAAATATATATTTTTTACTTTTGATCAAATAAATAAGGCCATGGTGAGCAAAAGAAAATATATATTTTTTACAAACTCTTACCAAACTTTGGAACAATAGTGATTTTACATTTAATCTTTTAGTTTTAAAATTTCATTTTAAACGGTTGTTATTGTTTTTGTGCAATATTTTATAATGGTATCCTTTTGTCATTTTTTTCTCAAAAGAAAATAGTATCATACTACAAACCGTGTAAAGTCATAGCATCTATCTCAAAGTCCCACCTTCTCTCGCCCTCTCTTTTTCTCCCCAGTCTCTCTTTCACAGTTAATTACACTAATGAAACAGGGACTCCCAGCACAGTTCTTCATGCCAAAGAGCATATGTGAAGGGGCCTGGGGAGTGTGTGCTCGTGTCAGTGTGTGTGTTTGGGATCGCCTTACTCCCTCTCGGCCACACAGGAGGAGAAACAAGAAAAAGCACTCGAGCCCCTCTGACTCTGAGGGTCATTTCTGAACCTTTTCCCTCATAAGATATCCATGCTAATTGCTAATGGCCTTAGCTGCAAGAGTCTCTGTAGTCCCCCGGGGCTACAAAAAGGGTCTCAGAATGGTCCAAAGACCCCTGGCTAGCCTTCTTATCACACTTTCCGTGTATATATATATATATATATATATATATATATATATATATATATATATATATATATATATATATATATATGTAAGTATACTATATATGAAATATAAGTATATACTCTGAAAGTTTATATAACAGGGCTGCAACAACTAATTGATAAAATCATTGATAATCGATAATAGAAATAATCAACACAAATTCACATCTTAATCGACTGATCATGCATTATATGCAGAAACATTTATCAGTCACGTCACTTAGCAGAAGGGAATAACGCATTTCTTTGGAAAAAACGCAGCAGAGGACACAGAGTGCTCGATCCAACTTGTCCTAAACACACACAAAAAAGCTTTATATAAAGAATTTCAAACAAAAGTATATATTGTAGTTTAAAGTAGCTTGCCATTCCATAGGCTTTAACAGTTAGGATGCCCTTTAATGAATTTGAGACAAATTTTCCTCAGGGTATAATGTCAACCAGTGCATGTGTGCCACACAGATGAAGCACAATAATTCTGGATAAAACACACATTTGTCTAAAACATTGCTTGTTAAAAAATAAATGTATGCTTAAAATTCTACATGGAAGAAGTATTCATCTTTTTATGAGAGCAGAATGGAGTATGCATGTAACACAGTTACCTTCAGATGAGTGAATGTGTCTGTTCCTTGTACGAGTTAACATGTAGTATTTTTAATTTAGTGATTTTAAATGTAACCCATCAGCTGTTTTTTGGTTTAGAATTTTTATGTTTGTTCTATTTTTTGCATAATGCATTCACTGCTTACTGTACACAGGTTCAGTCACTATAGCTTTCCAACTGGACATCTTTGAAGGACAACAATAAGTAATATGTTGAACAACACTTTTTTTATGGATTACAATTAATTGATTTTATTAAAATATATATATATTTAATGTGATTATTCAAAGAAATAATCAACAGATTAATTGATTAGCAATATACTCTTTAGATGCAGCCATAGATTTTCTGACTTTCATAATAAAAAGTGGGACAAGTTAATAATCTTCATCATTATTATTTGTACATTCTTCCATTACTTCCATACAAGGCAAGGAGGAACTAATGATGCTTTTCTAGCAAGAGACAGATATGCCTATTATGACAAAGAAGATGGTTAAGTCCTTGTATTCCCCCATCCATATTTTACATAATATTTAAAATCAATTAATTTGCATAAGTGCACTCAATCACATTATGTCCATACAACTGAAATATGTATGTAGAATGACTTCTAATTGATTTTTATTTCCAGAAAAATTGATGCATGGCAGAATTTATGTTGCATTTGTCAAAGCAGCAGCCAGTCTCTCTGTGGTGCTGCTCAGACGAATATAATTAATTGACTAGGATCAGAGAACAGTGAGAAAATGTGTCATAACCTATCAAAGATGAGTGCTGGAGAAAGCTGTGATGCTTCAGACACTATCACGACCCCCTCAGATGAATATAAAAAGCCATTGATTGTTCAGGAGAGTGAGTTTGTGTGCATGGGAGATTTTTCACTTCTTTTTTTTTTTCTTCTTCTTCTTTTTTTTAGTGACATCGATCTCAGAGCTGACCTTATGGTGCATCAAAGTCTACAGGAGCTAATCTGGCCTCTGTAGCGATCAAGACAGAAAAGGAGGGAAAGAGACAGAAAATACTAATAAAAGAGGAAGTCCAAATACTCACATAAGAAGTTTGTACTTAAAGGTCTTCATCAGCATGCTTCCATGGTCGGTCACTGATGGGAACATTATCTGGACTCTAATTGGATGCCAGGCAGTGCAGGTCTCAAAGCATGTCTGTTGTCTGACACTGACAAATAGTTTTTAATACCATGAATTTCCTGCATCTTCTGCCTAGCATACATAGAGGACAACAGACATCAGAGTGTACAAATACACACCGATGCATGCGCATGCAAACATCATCCGTTAGCGATAAAATTGACTGTCTTGGTAATTATGCAAAGGTAGGCAACACGATTATTATTATTATTATTCAATAGGGCGGGGTTTTTCACAAATCTAATTAAATTCTTAACTGATATTGATTCGTTTGGATATCTAACAACTAAAACATATGTAAACTACGCAGGGAACCCTATATTACTTTAATATTAAACATGATCAAGACAGTTCAAATTCATTTGCTATTTATTTATATGAACCCTCAAGAACTGAGCTGCATAAAAACATTTAAATGATGATATAATTATGTGTCTACTCCAATTCGTTGTTAAATATATAATCATTTATACTGTGGCTGTCATACAAACTTGTTTTCATTACAGATTTGTTTCAGACAGTAAACGAAACATCAGTACCAGACTAAATAAAAATATACCGAAATAATGATTTATTGTGCATATATTTAGTTAAATGCTCCTCTCTATATTTTCTTGCTAACTAACAAGCTAAAATTACTTTAAAATGGCTTTCCTGAGGTAATGTTAAAATGTTATGTGACACTGATTAACCTTAAAAGCTGTTTTATTGATGCCTTACTGCAGTTAAAACACAGCTTGAGCAATTACAGAGACGTGATATATTTTGGTAACCTGTACTGTTTCTTTCAACATAGGCTACCTTTCTGATGTTCATTCATGTGAGAAAATGTGATTTTCCAAAAGGCCTGATAATTTAGTATGAAGGAAGAGGCCACAATCAATAAATCATTGCTAAGTAGATTACAAAGAAAAAATAAATATTCTAAGCTTGGTGACATTGCACTGGTGAATCATAGGGGAAAAGACAAAGAAGAAGGGTTCAATTTCAATAAATGAAAGCCCCTTTAACACCTACTTTGACTTATTACAAGCTTCTCATTTGTACAATTTTAGGTTTATTTGTTTGCATTTAGAGGCCTAAACAGTGCCTTCAGGTTACATTTAGAATGCAATAAAAATGTAAATAAAACAGTAAGTGTTTGTTAATAAAAGAGAGAGGGGACATTGAGAAAAATAGAGTTGGATTTTTTATTTGATTATAATTTTTTTTTTTTTACGCTTGGGCATTAATTCTGTCGTCAGTCGAGACACGGTTCGGACACTTTGGCAAATAGCTACTCCTCAACATTTAGCAGCAAGCCACTGAGTACCACTGACTGATCTAAATTTACCACTTCACTGAGTTTTACATGCCATGGTCATTAACTGTGTAATAAATACTAATTGCCACTGAGGGCACTGGGCCAGCTCTGGTGCAGGGGTGCATCCTAATTATAGGGAATAGCTCTGTAAATGAAATAAGACATTGTCTTTCTCCGGTGGGAGATAATTGTGTGGTTCAGGCCCAGTTCCCACATTAAACAAGAATTATGTACCATATTAGCCCTCTTTTTGTCGAAAATTATTATCCCTTCGGTGCCACGGATGTAACGAAGAGGGTTGTTTGTGATTTATGCTTTGGTCATGAATATAAAATACCTAATTTAATCAAAAGGTAAGCATGCCGTTTAATTTGAGGCAAAAGGGTGTTCATTATTAGAGGCAAACACTTTGTGAACTTGATTAAAGAATAAATATAGTATGTCCAATTAATAGGAAGATATGAGTTTGAACTAAATAGGCCTAATTATACATGCTATATCTGAATTAACTGGACTAACAAACAATGGCAATTTGTTTTCTCTTGATGTCCTTATTCTGGATACAGAATAAACATGATTTCGTTTTTTAGGGAAACTCCATTAACAAATGCACGTAAATCTTAAAAGTGGGTCGATGACAAATAATAGTGTCCACAATAAATGAAAGAAAAAAACATGTGCCAAGGTCTTTCAAATCTACTATTTGTAAAGATGTTGGTTTTATTTGATTTTGAAAAACTTTTATACCATTTTTAAGAAAACTTCCAATTTTTTATTTTTATTATTATTATCATGAATGTTTCTGTTGGATGCATCATATAATGTACATGGTAACGTACGTAACCCTCGTTCCCTGGTGGAGTTAATAGAGGCGTTATGTCGAACGACATATGGGGTCTCACTTGGGAGGCCAATCATCTCTGAGTTTAAGAGAAAACGCCAATGAAAATCGCTTAGAGTAGGGATGGAACAGCTGCCAGAAGAAACTGAAAGAGCGGGTCTGTCAAGGAAAGACACGGGTTTGCCAAGAGGGAAACATTACCGTGGAAGAATACACATATGGGATTACCTGTAGGGAATCAAGCCATATGGACACCTAGCCTAGTACAGGGGCTGACTGGAACTCCGGGCATGCTAACACTGGTGCTGGGTCTGGCGGCAGACTGCTCCGCCAAGTCTGACCGGCGTGGGTGCTGGAGGATGCTCGACCAGGGTATGCCAACCGGGGAACTCTACTGGGAGAATAAAGGCATTCGCATCCCCGTGTTAGGGGGAATGGTGCAGCAAGCGTGACACCCAGCTAGCCCTTCCCGCCAATTACCTGTTACCTAACACACAGGAAGAAACTGGTTCTACACAAAGGTTGTAAAACCTCGCCAAGGTGTTAGGTGTCGCCCAGCCTGAAGCTCGATTGATGTCTGCCAGAGAGGCGCCGTTCGCCAGCGCATAGGAGGAGGCCATACTCCGTGTGGAGTGGGCCCTCACCCCCAGGGGGCACGGCTCACCTTGGGAATGGTATGCCAAGGCAATCGCATCAACTGTCCAGTGGACCAACCTCTGCTTGGAGACAGCCTTCCCCTTCTGCTGACCTCCAAAGCAGACCAGGAGCTGCTCAGAGCTTCTGAAGCTCTGGGTGCGGTCCACATATATGTGAAGCGCTCTGACGGGACACAGCAACGCCAATGGAAGTGGAAGTGGAAGTGGGCGCAACCAGGAGCGCTGTCTTGAGAGACAGGAACTTAAGCTCGACTGAATACGGAGGCTCAAAGGGACCCCTCTGAAGTCCAGCGAGAACAATAGAGAGGTCCCAGGAGGGAATCAGGGGTGTCCTAGGAGGATTTAGCCTTCTGGCACCCCTCAGGAACCTAACGATCAGGTCATGCCTCCCCAGGGACTGGCTGTCCACTGCATCATGATGGGCTGCAATGGCAGCTACATATACTTTCAAGGTGGAGGTGAACCTTTCTTGCAGGAAAGAAAGCATGACTCTGACCGAGCATCTCCAGGGGTCTTCTCGATAAGAAGAACACCAATTCATGAACAGTCTCCACTTCAGAGCATAGGTCTGCCTCGTAGAGGGGGCTCTAGCCTGAGTGATAGTGTCTACCACCGCTGGTGACAGATCACTTAGGTCTGCCGTGTCACGTCAAGAAGCCACACATGGAGGTTCCAAATATCTGGACGCAGGTGCCAAAGGCACCTCATGGGGATGCACCAGGGAGGGGTTTTCACGAGGAGCATGAGTTCCGAAAACCAGGTCCGGGTGGGCCAGTAAGGCACAACCAACAGGACCTGTCCCTCCTCCTCCCTGACCTTGCACAGTGACTGTGCGAGCAGGCTCACTGGGGCAAACACATACTTGCGTAGGGCCAGAGGCCAGTTGTGTGCCAGTGCATCCATACCCAGGGGGGCATGGGACAGGGAATAGTACAGTTGGCAGTGGGAGGACTCGTGGGATGCAAACAGGTCTATCTGGGCTTCCCCGACTCGACTCCAGAACAGCTTGACCATCTGGGGATGGAGTCGCCATTCCCCAGGGAAAGTGAGCTGTCGTGAGAGCGCGTCGGCTACACGATTGAGCTCCCCCAGGATGTGGATAGCATGCAGCGACTTGAGCCGCGTCTGACTCCAACGGAGGAGATGGCAGGCGAGTTGAGACATGCGATGGGATCATAGACCGCCCTGACGGTTGATGTACGAAACAGCCGCAGTGTTGTCTTTGCAGACCAACACGTGCTTGTCTAGCAACAGCGGCCAAAACTACTGTAAAGCTAGATGCACTGCCAGCAACTCCAGACAGTTGATGTGCCAAAGCAGTTGTGGTCTTGTCCAGGACCTTGAAGCTGCCTGCCAGTTGCATGTCGCGCCCAAGCCCGTGTTGGAGGCATCTGTTGTGACAACAACATGCTAAAACACTTGTTCTAAGGGCATGCCGGCCCGTAGAATGCAAGGTCCGACCAGGGGCTGAATGGGCGGCGACACATCGGTGTGATGGTGACGCAATGTGTACCGCGGCGCCATGCTGATCTCGGGACTCGGGAGTGCAACTAGTGCTTGAAGTGGCCTCATATGAAGCAACCCAAGCGGCGTGACTGCAGCTGCGGATGCCATATGTCCCTGGATCCTCTGAAAGTGTTTCAGTGGTGCCACTGTCCTGCCTCTGAAGGTACTCAGGCAGTTCAGCACTGACTGGGAACGCTCTTTGGTGAAACATGCCGTCATACTCACCGAGTCTAGATCCATACCGAGATAAGAGATTATCTGCGCAGGGGGGAGCTTGCTCTTCTTTTGGTTGACCTGAAGCCCCAACTGACTGAGGTGCCGGAGCATCAAGTCCCTGTGATTGCACAACTCCTTTTGGGACCGGGCCAGAATGAGTTGAGGATTCTGATGCCCACTTCCCAGAGTGGGGCAAGGGCACCCTCCGCGACCTTCGTGAAGACACGGGGGACAGGGAGAACCCGAAGGGGAGGACCTTGTACTGCCGTGCCTGACCGCAGAAACGGTCTGTAGAGATTGAGGATAGAGACATGAAAGTACGTGTCTTTCAGGTCGATCACTGCAAACTAATCCTGGAGCTGAACGCATTTCAGATTTCCATCGGGAATGTCTCTGCGTGTGACCAGATGACCCTTGGTGCAGCCAACAAGCAAACAAATAGCTGTTCTGACTGCCTAAACAGGACACTCAATGTACAAAGAGCTGTTCTGAATGCCTAAACAGGGCACTCAATTTAAATTCTCAGCACCCTGATGGGACAGAGTAAATACTACTCTCGGTCCTCCACCATGGGACAAAGCACAGAGAGTGTAATGACCTGTGCTCTGAATGGAGTGGAGAGCACATTAGGAACATAACCATGCCTTGGCATTAGGACGAGTCGCTGGACCCACACTCAAGGCAGGAAGGGCTCACAGAGAGCAACTGCAAGACAGACCATTTAAGAGAATAGAGACTTTTTGTAGACGGGGCTCTAGCCTAAGAAATTGTATTTTAAACATTTTAGGGAGGTTTGCAGGCTCCCATCAAGAGGTCAGTGGTGCACAGTCCACAGCTCGGGCTGGGGGTGCCATAACATTCTGTTTGCCTGAGAGAGGAGGTCCCATCTCAGGGGAATGGGCCACGGGGCAGCAATAAGCAGCCAAGACAGCTCCATGAACTAATGCTGGCTCCTCCAGAGCGGTGCCACTAGGAAAACCTTGTGTTCTTGCTCCCTGATTCCCCTGATCACCTGATTAGGCATCAGGGCGATTGGGGGTAAAGTTTTAAGAATGAGGTTGAACCAGTCATGGACCAACAAGTCCTTGTCCTTCGAAAAATAAGTTGGCAATGAGAGTTGTCTTCTTCTAAGAAGAAGAATTCGAACTCTACCTTCCCAAAGATCTGCTAGATTTTCTGAACCATTTGTCGATGGATCATCCAATCCTTTAAGGGGATGTTGCTCTGGGACAGCATGTCTGCTCCTTGATCCAACCTGCCCAGCTCATGCATTGATCTCAGTGAATGCAAGTTGAGCTAAGCCCATTCCAAGAGGCACTCGACCAGAATGAAGAGGCTCTTCGAGGAGAGCCCTCCCTGGCAATTTATATTGGACACCACCATCATGCCGTCCAAGTGGACTAGAACGTGGTGACCCCTTAGGTCTGGCAAAAAGGTCTGATGGCCCCAACACACTGCCAGAATTTTCCGGCAGTTGATGTGTAGCCAACTTTCCGACCACGGGCCGAAAGCCGGTTTGCCATCGCATAGAGCTCCTCAACCATTCTTTTTGGGGATGAGGAAGTAATGCCTGTAGAAAGCTGAAACTCTCTGGGCTGTAGGAACCATCTCCATGGCTCCTTTTCAGAACTCCTTATCAGGAAAACGCCAGAGGTGCTGGGTCCAGAGCCATCTTGGGCCAGGGTCCCTGGTGCTTAGGAAACAGGTAGCATCTAACCAAGCGGAAGCACTGTCAAGGCTCAGAACTGGGAGCTGGCTGGGCAACTGGAGGCACAGGCTTTGCGGGCTGCTGATTTGGTGCAGACTTGGGGCAACTGGAAGCAGCTGCAAAGCTGAAGTGCTTTGGTAAGAAGTGCAGAATTGCCTGGGATGACTTCTGTGGAGCGCTGAATTGCTCCATGAATCCCTCGACCATGGGTTTTAAACCGGTCAGTGGGGGAGGCCTGGGAATCAAAGAAGGGGACCTTATCCACATCTTTGATTTCCATTAGGTTCAGCCATAAGTGGCGCTCGGGTACCACTAGGCTGGCCGTAGAGTGCGTAGAGCCAGGTAGGTCATGCTGCGCAGAATGGAGAAAAAAACCTTGGGAGAAACCAGGCTCAGTTGGGGGGCCAGTTCTTCTCTGACCAGATGAAACCAGCAGTTCAGTTCCAGGCTGCAGCAAAGTTAGACTGTGCAGAAGAATCATCTATTTCCTGTTGTCTTGTCCTGGTGGTCATCTGAGACAAGGTCTTTACAGGGGATCGGTTTCTGGGGCTCTAGTTGTCCTGGTGTCCGCTGTCTTTCAGGGATGTAGAGGTCCTTTCTAAGTGCCGATCCACCATCTGGTCTGAATACGTACTTGATCCGGGTGACTGCAGTGACCCTCTAATCTGGATACAGACTGGATCTGGTGGCTATGGTGACCTCGGAATAAGAGAGAAACAGACTAATATTAGTCAAGTCAAGTCACCTTTATTTATATAGCACTTTAAACAAAATACATTGCGTCAAAGCAACTGAACAACATTCATTAGCAAAACAGTGTGTCAATAATACAAAATGACAGTTAAAGGCAGTTCATCATTGAATTCAGTGATGTCATCTCTGTTCAGTTTAAATAGTGTCTGTGCATTTATTTGCAATCAAGTCAACGATATCGCTGTAGATGAAGTGACCCCAACTAAGCAAGCCAGAGGCAACAGCGTCAAGGAACCGAAACTCCATCGGTGACAGAATGGAGAAAAAAACATTGGGAGAAACCAAGCCAAATAGGAAAAGGATCTGCCGCCCGCAGTTGATTTTGATATTCTAGGTATGAATATTATTATTTTTTATTATTATCAATTATTATCATTTATTATATTATTATCAAATTGCAAAGTTATCAAATTGCAAATTGCATTATCAAAGTTTTGAGAACGTAGCGGACGTAGATGATTATAATGTAAAAGGAGCTCACTCAAATACTGAGGTGCCTAAACCTTTCAGGGTTTTATAAGTAATAAGCAATATTTTAAAATCTATACGATGTTTGATAGGGAGCCAGTGCAGTGTTGACAAGACTGGGCTAATATGGTCATACTTCCTGGTTCTAGTAAGAACTCTTGCTGCTGCATTTTGGACTAGCTGTAGTTTGTTTACTAAGCGTGCAGAACAACCACCCAAAAAAGCATTACAATAATCTAACCTTGAGGTCATTGAGAGCATAGGCCATAATTTAGATATATTTTTGAGATGGAAAAATGCAGTTTTACAAGTGCTAGAAACGTGGCTTTCTAAGGAAAGATTGCTATCAAATAGCACACCTAGGTTCCTAACTGATGACGATTTTTCAAATTGGTGTGTTTCACCATGCCGCGAAGAAATATAGAGCTGAGTATCATCAGCATAACAGTGAAAGCTAACACCATGTTTCCTGATGATATCTCCCAAGGGTAACATATAGAGCGTGAAGAGTAGTGGCCCTAGTACTGATCCTTGAGGTACTCCATACTGTACTTGTGATCGATATGATACCTCTTCATTCACTGCTACGGATTTATGGCGGTCATATAAGTACGATTTAAACCATGCTAATGCACTTCCATTAATGCCAACAAAGTGTTCAAGTCTATGCAAAAGAATGTTGTGGTCAATTGTGTCAAACGCAGCACTAAGATCCAATAGAACTAATAGAGAGATACAACCACGATCAGAGGACCACCATGGAGTCCTCAACCACTTGGTAAGCTCATCATGGACTTCTGGGAACAATGGAGAGGCTCATGAGTGGGGGGCCTGGTGGAGAGGATCGTGAGCGAGGGGCCTGGTGGCACCCCAGCAGGAACCATTTGTCCAGGCAGCTGCAGGTTGGCTCCTCCAGCAGAGACCACTCCAAACCCAGCTCCTCAACAGCCTTAGACAGGTGGCATTTTTATTTCACTGCACGAACCAATGGTCGTTGCACTTGCACATGTTATTTAAAAGGGCTTCAGTATTGGAGAAAAAAAATACTTTTTTCCATAATGTCTATAAGGATATGCCAAACTACTTAAAACTACTTAAAAAACTACTTAAAAACTACTTTAAAAATATTTTCAAGAATTTCATTGTTTTAATGAAGCTTTATTCATTATAATATCAGGATAGTTGAATTTATCCTTACCACAAAAATATCCAAAATAATTTTCAGAAATTAAAAACATACTCATCACAGCAGAGGTGTATTCAAATATTCATTGTCAAGGAGGCTTAACAAGGCTACACTGTACATCACACATCTTCAATAAGTGTTCTAATAACACAATATACGGCCAGTCTCCTCCTACATTACTGCACTCATCTCTACTGAGTAAAAAACTATCTTCCTCAAGTTGAGAGTCAGAGCTCCTAGGAGGTGACCTTTAAGTTCCATTTGGTGCAGATGTCATTTAGGTGTCTCATCTGACACACTCAGATCCACACGCACTCACTCACACAGACCTATCTCCACCCCTCACCCCTGGTTTGATTCTTTCAGCCTTGTGAGCCTGCTTTCAACACAATGCCATCACAGTGCATTATTTATTAATATCTTTGTTCTTGTATTCCTGATTTTGACCTGTCTTTTTAATGGCTTTGGTTTTTTCTAATGTTCTATGGCACAAACATATTTTACATTGTCTTCTGAGAAGCAGATAAGGAAAAGTGCCTATTGTTTTCCATTAAAAGTTTACAATAGACCTCTCTGTTGCACTGCAGATGAATTTAAATACAAAACCAGCACTGAGGCAATGACAGGCAAGTTATTATATGGGTTTTGTTTGAAGTACTTCTACTGCAAAAAGACTGATGGGTAAAGGTCTCCTTTTGGCTTTGATTCTGTCACATCTACCATGGACTGTGAGATTGAGATTCACTTTCTCCAGAACTTTGCCATGGTCAGTTAGGGTACATGAGGTGAGAAAGAGAAAGAGATCACAAAGGTACAAGTGTAGTCTTGTCTTTCCCTCTGTAACCCCCCCCCCCTCTCTCCCACACACACACACACAATTCTTAAAGTCTCACTCTCTACACAATTTCTTACCTGCCTCCCATCTCCCCTCTTCTCCCCCCAGATTAGTCTTGGCATGCTGGTGCAGTCTGACATGGGCAGGGGAGCGAGTGGGGAGCGCTGGCCCTTCTTCTCACCCTAATCACCCTCTCTATACCCCACCAAGGCCGGTAAATAAAGTCCTGCTGAGAATACAATCAACACATTCTACCGTAGATCTTAGCCAATAATCCATAATTCTTCATGAACATATTTTTTTTTGAATTTTGAAACCTACATAGAATAAACTGAACTGAAGAGCTAAATGGCTGTAAACGAACTATGGACTATACAATTTATGTCTTTATTTTATTATTTTTTTATAGTCATTATAAACAATTACGTTTTTATATTATGATAAATATTACTATACATTTTTTTTTAAGATAGAACAAAACATGATTTCCAGCAATTAAGAATAACACAACTGTTAAAAAAACTCTTCAGTATGACCAGTTTATAGAGAGAATATCGGCCAAATCACGAAGCAAGATGTGTAGTAAAAAAAGAAAAACAAGAAAATTACAAATAGAGGATAGGACATTATCAGTGATTAATTTAAAAACAGCTCCAAGCATTATAAGGCTTGAGCCAATAAAGCAATATGCAGAGGCACAGTGGGTCATTTCTCAGAAATGATTACAATATGAACCTACACATGTGCAGAGATGCATTGACCCTTGCTGTTCAACTATTTAAAGAGCTTTTACCCACTACAGAAGGCATTAGAGATAAATTGCAATATTTAACTTCTTCTTTGATGTTTAGGGTCACAAGGAAAAAAGATTTCACTAAAATATGCAAGATATGCTAAATATCTGTTCCACTTTTTTTCTTTTGAGCTGATTTAAGTCCTTATTATTAATGAAATGTTGGTTCTGATCTAACTGTATAAGATCACCATTTATTATGCAAACATTAAAATACTATTCTTTGGATATTTTATGTGCATAAGCTAATTTGCATAATTTTTCCCAAGGAATTTTTATAATTGCTGCGTAAGTTCCAAATTTAAGTGAATGGAGCTGATATTCCAACTCATTACTGTATAAATACATCAAGAGCAAAAGCTCGGTTGCAAGCGAAGGCTTTCCCTTATACTTTCCCTTACACTAACTACAACTCCCGTGATGCTCTCGGCTAGCGATGCTTCCTGTTTTTGTCATGTGACCCAGTGCCCGTAATGAGTATCGCATGACTAGCTTCGCTGGTTTATTGTGCAAAATAACTGATTTAAGCGTTCATAAATATTACTAACGTTTTCGATAGACCATATATTAGTAGAATAATACTAAATCTGCCTTATTATCCCACATCTGGAGCCCCATCATGGCGGAAGTGGAGGAGCAGGTAGGGTTCTGAAGAAAGAAAACATTGTCAAATGACAGATGCCTGTGATTATACATACATGTTTCTGCATGTTTAAATGTTAATACGTGTTGGTTATTCGAGGCTGCAGTTGTAAATTATATTTTAAAGGAACTATTTTTTAAAGACGTGTAATTGAAGCTGTCAGGCTAACCCGATAGTTTAACACTTGCCAGTATCACTACCTAAAAAATACTTAAAAACCAGCTCAAAGTCGTTTCCTGGTTTTAGCCGCTCTCCCATACTGGTCTGCTTTTGGTCACTTATCAGCTGGGCAAACTGGGAGACCATCTTAAACCAGGCTACCTTAGACCTTAAACCAGTTTTCTTTCAGCAGGGAGGACAGCAAGTTTACTGACTCTACTATAAATTGATGATAATTACGTTTTTATGTTGGCTTTGACATTGCATATATTTTTAAAAAGGTCTTTAAGAAATATTATGTCATGTTCATAAATTTTCCAGCATTAATTCATTGGTTTTCTTTTTTTAAAACATTTTTTTTTCCCCAGGGAAGAAAACTTAGTGAAGAATCCACCGATGAGTCCGAGGTAAAATCAAGAACTGTTCAATTTACTGATATGGTTACAGTTATTGAAGCAGAATATGTTGTAGTTTTAAAATGCATTAAGTAACAAAATACAAGTGGTATTTATTTAAAAGAATGAATGCACAAGCTTAGTTTTAGAGCAAAACACTTAAAAATACTTAACTTTGGTTTTGAATGATAAAACAATATATATACTGTTCAAAATTATGATTAGAAAACTATTTTGACTAAAAACGTTTTTCTGGTCAAACATAGTTAAAATGTTTTGAACTGCTGTCTGTGGTTACTCTCATGGTTCAAATAAAAAGATATGTAAAGTTAGTAGAGAAAACCTTGCATATCCCATTTGGTTTCATTTATTTTTATTATGTACATACTGTGTCTTAAGTATCCATATGCTTTCCAGGGGTGCACAGACATGTAATGAGACTGTAAACATATTCAAAGTAAAGCATTTGACATATATCTATATCTATACCTATATCTTTCAGTTCTACTCAGAAGTTTTATATACCATTGTAGAATATGCAAGATGTTAATCATTTTAGCAAAATAAGATGAATCATAAAAATTGCAGGTTACTTTTTATATAGTACTGCCTGAATAACACATAACGGATGTTTACATTTAAATTTAATCATTTAGCAGACGCTTTTATCAAAAGCAACTTACAAATGAGAACAATAGAAGCAATCAGACCAAAAAGAGAACAACAACATTATACAAGTGCCATGACAAGTCTCAGTTAGTCTAGCACAGAACCCGTAGCTATGAATTAATTTATTTATTTATTTTATTTATTTTTACCAAGAATAGGATAGACAAGAAAAGATAAGTGCTAGTATTAGTTGGTCAAGTGCTGGCGGAAAAGATGAGTCTTTAGATGTTTTTTGAAAATGAGTACGAATTGAGATTGGGAGGTCATTCCACCAGCTGGGCACAGTCCAGGAAAAGGTCCGTGAGAGTGATTTTGAACCTCTTTGGGATGGCACCACAAGGCATCAATCACTTGCAGAATGCAAGCTTTTTGAGGGCGCATAAGTTTGAACTAGTGAGTTTAGGTATATTGGTGCCGTGCCAGTGGTCGTCTTGTAAGCAAGCATAAGTACCTTTAATTTGATGCGAGCGGCTACTGGTAGCCAGTGTAACTTGATGAGGCTTTTTTTTTGGCTCATTGGGGACAACCCTCGCTGCTGCATTCCGGATCAGTTGCAGAGGCTTGACAGTACATGCAGGAAGGCCTGCCAGGAGAGCATTACAATAGTACAGTCTGGAGAGAACAAGAGCTTGGACAAGAAGTTGGGTGGCTTGCTCTGACAGGAAGGGTCTAGTCCTCCTAATGTTGTATAAGGCAAATCTGCGGGACCGGGTCGTTGTAGCAATGTGGTCTGTGAAGCTTAACTGATGATCAATCGCAACTACTAGGTTTTTGGCTGTCCTGGAATGAGTTATGGTTGACGAACCAAGCTGTATAGAGTAGTTGTGTTGAAAAGATGGATTAGCTGGAACCACCAGCAGTTCTGTCTTAGTAAGGTGGAGCTGAAGGTGATGGTCATTCATCCAGCTAGAAATGTCACTCAGACAGGCTGCATTGCGAGCAGCTACCGTCGGATCATCTGGTTGGAATGAGAAGTTGAGTGTCATTAGCATAGCAATGATAGGAAATCTGAATGACAGATCCTAATTATGTCATGTAGATGGAGAAGAGAAGTGGTCCAAGCACTGAGCCTTGAGGAACAACTGTTCGTTGTTTGTTCATGTTTAGTTAATATATTAATTAACGTTAACTAATGGAACTATATTGTAAAGAATTACCAATTGTTTTTTTAACTCACAATTGCGGCTTTTTTCCTTGCAATTCTTGGATATTTTCTCATTTATATATATATATATATATATATATAAATATATAAATGAGATATAAACTCACAATTCTAAGAAGAAAAGTTGAAATTGTAAAGAAATTGCAAGAAAAGAATTGTGAGACAAGGAGCTTGTCCACTGTGGAACTTTTTTTTTCTCAATTGATGCATAAACACATTACATATATACATATTAACTTGAAAATCTGAGAAAAAAAGGCCAAATTCCAAATTGGTAGAAAAGATATGTGGAGCTTTATTCTGCCAAAAAAATATATATCTCAAAATTCTGGCTTTTTTGTCTCTTAATTGCGAGTTTATATCTCACAATTTGGACTTTTCTTTTCAGAATTGCAAGTTAGCTTATATCTCGTAATTCTGAGTTTATATCTTGCAATTCTGAAAAAAATGCAAGAAAATTGCAAGAAAAAAGTTTCAATTAACTCTTTATTTCATGATGAAAATATGCCTCTATACTGTCTCTATCCCCTCATCTATATCTCCCCAACACTTCCTGATGTGACCATGGATGGACCACACCTTCCGAGTCCTCTGAGCTCATACTGTATGATAGTTTTTGGAGCTTGACAGCATTCATGACACCCCATGTAATGCCCATGTCTTCTCATGAAAGAAGAATGCACCACTCACGGCTTAAAGAAAACTTGCCACAACCTCTAAACATGATGTCATGCAGTGTGAGAAAATGAGAAAAGATGCTGGTGGGGTTTGACATTAATCTGTGGTTTTGAGGTCCAATGCTTCACTATAACATTCCAGCAAAGTTTGTAACTAGAAAGACAGAGACAGAATGAGGAATGAGCAGAAAAGGAGAGTGTGGATGGTCACACCACTCTAGAAAAGTGGCAATTAAAGACAGACTTCCCTTCATCCCCTGCTCCCCAGGGCACCAATTAGGAGTGGCAGGGAATGAGGCACAACACTCATCCACCACATCGGTGTGGCGATGGCAAATACTAACAAGAGGAAGAAATTATGGTACATGAAACAGGAGAGATATTATCCACCCCTCCCCACCATAGAAAGTTTGCTGTCTTTCCGTCCCTGTCTGTAATAGCTTTGTAGACCATGACAAATGCTCAGGCATTAGAAATTTCACATCTGGACACAACAGGAAATGGACAATGGAGGTGTTGGTAACAAGAAGAAAAAAATGTCTGATAAAATAAAAATCTACCATATATTTGCATTGGAGTGATTGGAATTGTTTAGCCCAAAATACACTTCTACCAATCAAAAGTTTTTTTTTTTTAATTATTATTATTATAATTTTTATGTTAAATCTCTAATGCTCACTAAGACTGCATTTATCTGATCTAAAATATAGTATATAAGTAAATATGATTCTAATTTAAAATTACCATTTTCTGCTTGAATATGTTTTATAATATAATTTTTAGTTTAGTTTTCAGCATCATTCCTCCGGGCTGTCACAAATAGTCTTAAATGCTTATTTTGTGCTCAGGAAACATTTCTTATTATCAATGTTGAAGACTGTTGTGCTGTTGCGGAAACCATGATATTCAATATTCATTGATGAATAGAAAGTTTGAAAGAACTGCATTTATTTGTAATCGAAGCCC
This sequence comes from Carassius carassius, assembly GCF_963082965.1. Lineage (NCBI taxonomy): Eukaryota > Metazoa > Chordata > Actinopteri > Cypriniformes > Cyprinidae > Carassius > Carassius carassius. Next base: position 12,070,287 of record NC_081796.1, read on the forward strand.
TCTGTTGCAATAAAAAATGTCTGTAACTTTTAATGCATTCTTGCTGAATAAAGTTCTTTAAAATAATCATCTTACTAATTAAAACATATTACTAATACTAATTATGAATGTGTGAATAAATTGTATACTCCGGTGCCTCTTGAACTAAAGATTAGTGAAGAATGGGTGTGTTTTGTTATTCCAGGAGGAGGATACAGAGGAGGAGCCTAAACTGAAGTACGAGAGGCTGACCAATGGTGTGACCGAGGTCTTGCAGAAGGATGCGGCCAGCTGCATGACAGTGCATGACAAGGTGTTTAAAAGCTATTTTGCCTGTTTTTAAGAAACAAAGTTCAGGATATGATGTGGTTATACAGTACAGGTTTTTTTATTTATTTTTTTGAGTGTGTGGATGTATTTCATTCAAATTATTTAACTAGAAACGTAACTTTTTTCACTATTAAAAAAAAAAATCTAATTTATGATGTATAGTTTTTTTTCTTATATATATATATATATATATATATATATATATATATATATATATATTTAATTATTAAATGCAGACATTTATTGGAGCAGATTATTATTGTTTTTATTATTATACTTGTATAGTTCTGAATATAATATTTTTCACTTGTCTTCTCCACACTGTACTTTTTTCTTAGAGATGTGCTTAGGCACAAATGCTCACAGGTCACCAGCCTTTTGCTGATTTCCTTTTTGTCCAGAGCTTGATATTTTTGTTGGTGGAACATTCTACATGGGCTGGTTAATTGTCATGGCAGCCGGTTCACTCATGCACAGACATTGTGGAGGAATAGTCATACCTAGTTATGTCTCCTCACCTGATGTTTTATTAACCGCTATTGATTTTTATTCTTTTCCCCCCTCTTTTCCTGTTTTTCCCTGGGGACACTTCCCCCCTTTTTCTTCTTCCATCTCTAAAAAAAAGGCGAGCTTGCAAGAAGAGAAGACGTTGAAAAGCTGAATTTCCAATGAGTCCCCCCTTCACTCCTATCTCTATCGTTGCCTGCTTCTGTTTCTTCCCTTTAGTTTTTTATGTATGTGCTCCGATGTGCATTCCGTCACCTAGACACACAAGAACACAATCGCGCCAGCGGCCCTCCTGCCTAATGTTGCCTCATATTTTAAGTGCCAGGAATCCGAACTTCATCTCAGCAATTCCATTTTGATAAATCCCTTTAAGAGCCACTGAGGCTGGTGAGGCCATACTTTTTATTTATTTATTTTGGGTTGATTTTATTTGGGGAGATTGCGGGGGGTTCTGTTGGACATGCTCGACTGTGCCTGTAAATATAAACATTTCATTATAGACTGCAGTGAAGCATGGGCGGCTCGGTGTGCTGAGACAGGGAAAGGTCTGTGCACGTGTAAGCAGGTGTGTGTATATATGTGTTTAGATGCAGGGTAACCTCAGTGTCAGAGCTAGACTCATTCCGTGTGTGTGTTTTATAGTGTCTGGATGCTTTTGTATAGTTGGGTTCAGTTTCCAGATGGCAGGGTGATAGACCCAAATCTGCAGGGGTGTCAAACTAATTTTAGGCTGGTGGTTGGACTGGACTGAACGTCACCTTACATGGCCTGATTTCATTTTATGTTTAACCTTAATGACACTATGCAATACACTCATACACAACATATGCTCTTCTGTAGCTAATAAAATCCAAAATCAACTTTATGCTACTTTAATGCCCAATATTTTTGTAACTAAAGGGAGCACATGGAATTTACTGATTTCATTCAGCAGGCCCTTATTAAATTGATAATTAATTGGAAATGTCAAACAATCAAATAATCCAAAAATAATATTGATTTTATTGAAATATTGAAAATAATTTTATAGTAAGTAAAAAGAGAACTTACTATTCATGGATGGAATACTTAATTACTTAACTGCAAATTAGTGAACATTTACACAAAGTTAGGCTTAGAAAAATATGCAGCTTTTAAGTGTAGGTCTGATTTTCTGTCAGATTTAGACTGCAATGAATCAGTATTAATCTGATATATCTAAAAAAAACGGTGTAGGGTTGGAAACAATTGAGAAATACATATTTGGGTCAAAGACGAAAAAGTGTTTGAGCATAAAAAAAAGTGTAATGCTGCTTTAAACAAAAAGTTTTCTGTTTTATTTAATTGCAATTTTGTTTTTGTTTTTCTGAGCAAAAAATAAATATCATACATTTTCCCCTGATTTACAGAAGACACCCAGTAAAATGTCATTCAGTGTAACAATCTTGTCAGGCATATTTACAACAAAAATCAATTTATGACATATTAAAAGACTAATTACTTTCACCCCAAATACTAATGAGTTGTAATTTTACATTTTTTACATTTGACACTATCCTAGGTTTTGCCCATTTGTCAATAAGAATTTGTTACTAATTTAAAACACAATAAAATTTTGCATGCTCCATTATTCTTTTAGATATTTTAATATGTACAAGTCAGAATAAGCATGTTGTTAGAATTTTTGCATAAATATTGTGTTACACTGAATGACAATGTAACATTATTCTAACCACATTTTGACATTTTATTCTCCAAAAACTTATTTGAAACCTTAAAAGTAAACATTTTACTTACATTTAATTAGCTTTCTATGGACACAAAATCACTTTTGTACATTTCTTTAGATGCAGACATCTTAACGTCTTTGACCCATTTACTATAATGTATGTTATGTAATGTTATGATAAATTATTGTAATGTTTTCCAGTAATTTAATATATTATTTTTGTAATAATATGAATACTAGTATCTTCACTTATACTTGTCCCTGTTATCATTACTGTGGTAATTAAATTACAAAAAAAAAATAATAATAATAATTATTATACAATTGAGAAAATCACATGGCTTGCTTTGGGACAGTTGTTTCACCCACTGATCCACATGAAATCGTTTTAATCTGCTAAATACCATGTCAACATGTAATTGTAAAAAATGTTTTGCTAATTGAAGATGTATGTAATATTCTGTGACTACTAAGTGACTTTTTGAAATCAACATTAAAGGCAGGGTAGGTAAAAAAATGTATAAAAAACTTTTTTTCCAAATTTGTTTAAACTTTATTTATATATCCATACATAATTAAAATGTAAGTACTCTGAAAAAGAAAGTATAAAAATCGAGTGACTGTAGACCTCTCACGACTGTTTTAAAGACAGCTCATTATTTCCATTCACTCCACCCCCTCCCTTCTGGGCTCCTATAGATTAGTTATCGTCTCTACTACGGCTCGCTAAGTAATGTTATGTTAGCTATATTACGCAGCTACGTGTTCTAATGACACATGCTTCATGAAAAAAAATATGTATGATCAAAATACAAAAAGAAAGATTTACCTGTCCAGCAGAAATAAAGCCATCAAGGAGTCACTTTTCAGCCCCTTGAGTTCCCTCAGTTCTCGCCATCGCTGGAAAGCCACGCCGATTTTAACTCGCGTTTTATTTCTTTGTTTATCCAAAGACTTTTTGTTCATTGCCTTTTCTTGTACTGTTACTGTCTTCCTTTTTTTGCCTGGTTTGCCTTCACTAACTGCATAGGCTGGTACTGTGAATTTTGCTTGCTGTTTCTCTGCCATTGTTTTGGTATTCCTAGGATCCGTGCCTGTTGAATCAAACGTGCTGTTTCCTCAAATCAAACGTGCACGCACAAGTGGGCAGGTCATGTGTGGCAAAAGGGTGGTTGCCATGGTTGCGAGAGAGTGACAGTCGCCTAAGCCAATCCTATGTTTCGTCCCGAAATGGAAATAATGAGCTGTGTTTAATACAGATTAAACGGTCTAGAGTCACTCGATTTTTATACTCTTTTTATCAGAGTACTTACATTTTAATTATGCATTGATATATATAGAAAGTTTAAACAAATTTGGAAGAAAGTTGTTTATACATGTATTCCCTACCCTGCCTTTAACTGAAAATGTATCATATTTCTTAAAACACATCCCCACTCTCATAATATCATTATATTATCTCATTTATCAGCACGTGTTATTCCATATGTGCAAAATGGCTTGCAATATTCAATGAAAGTATAATACTGTAACTTGCTCTGACTCTGAAACGACTTTTCTTTTCTGCTGACATCACCTAGACCTCATTATAAGCCAATCCCCTCCAACCACCTGTTGTATATAGAACTCTTTTACGATTTACGAGTTTTACGATTTTCCTGTGTAAAAAAAAAATGGAAATGCACGCACTATTTAGGAGTAAGCAGCCTTCAAAAAAGTTTGGTGTGTGAGCTTTATATCTTTAATACAATTTATAATATACTCCTAGACCTTTCAAACTGAAAAAAAAAAATAGAAAAGTAAACTGAAGTTTTGTTTAACTAATTAATTTAGTGTTTTAATGACATCAGTTTTGAATTGGTTGGTATTGGCATTTCACATGAGATAATACTGATCGTTTATGTACGTTAAACTCTGAAATGTAATTGCATTAGGCTGACAGGCAGAGTGTTGGTGTGGAGGGCAGAGATGTGTGACCTGTGGCGCATATATTATGTTGAAGCGTTTTGATATGTCGGGGTAAAAAACACTATTTCACACCGGGCCGCTCTGATAAATAGGCTTTCCTGTCCTCCAGCAATTTCACACTTTTTGCCCTCGAAGGGTCCAGACGAAACCACACACACAAAGACACACTCTCACATACACGGACAAAAACTGAGGCCTCACAGACATCCCTGGGAAAACTCATTTTTAATATCTCCCCCATAGCTGTGTAAAAGTGTAGGATGTCCCATCGTTTTGACTTGTGTGTCTAACATGTTTGTCTCTCCTTTTGCTTTCAGTTCCTGGCCCTTGGGACATACTTTGGGAAGGTTTACCTTCTGGATATCCAAGGAAATGTTACACAGAAGTTTGAAATTGCAAGTCTGAAATTATCTTTGTGCGGTTCTTATAAATCTGTCCCCGTTTGAGCTATGTTATGTCTGATTATACCATTTTTTTTTTAAATTAATATTCTTTTGTCTTTTCTTTTCTATGTTCTATCTATTCTTATAGAGTCCAGTGAAAATAAACCAGATCAGTTTGGATGAGAGTGGTGAACATGTTGGCATCTGCTCTGAAGATGGAAAGGTGAGAATTTCCTTCAATCACTTCAACTCCCATTGTTCTTTAAATTACTTTATTTACCCTTTACAATCAACCAATCAGAGCCCCATCTTTAGTTTAAACTGAAATTAAAGGGCATTGACTTATCAATCAGTGCTTACAGGCCTTATTCCTGTCCCTTCTCCTAAAATCCAAGCGCAGTGATTGGTCAGTAGGAATGTTGCTCCAGGACAAACAATGTTTATCCAGGAGCAGGTTATACTTCTGTAAATCATGTGAAGCATAGAGGCTTCTCAAAACTACACTGCTCTGTTAGGATTGGATTAGTTGCTACCAACATTTTGAAATAGGAAGCTGTTTGAAATTGGTCTGAAATCACAATCAAACAAATTAGGTAATAAATTTATTAAAAAAGAACGAAATAAATAATATTTGTGTATAACATGTTTTTTTTTAAATTCCTTTTGTATAAATAGAATTTTTAAACATACATCTTTGTGTATATGTTCTATTATGGCAGCAGCTATTAATTTTTGACCCTGTGATGGATAAAACAATAATAAATACACATATATCCAGACAAGCATATACTACAATTCACTAGGCAAGGCAAGTTCATTTAGTTTTTTTTTCGTTATATATTTATATTTAATATAGAATTGTAATTCAAAGTGTATTACATTTAAAATGATTAAAATAGTAGTCATAAAATAAATACAAATAAATAATAATAATACATTTTTAAAAAAATTAATAAATTATTAAATAAATTGTTGAATTCATGAAAATTATAAAAGGCATCATTAAAATGATAATAAGAGGCATGCATAAAAAGTGATTAGTGACTAGTTATTTATTGACATTTTAATAGCATATTTAGGTGTCTGTATCACAGCGGTGGAGTGATTTTGTACACTCCCAGCCAGTGCTCTGAACCGGTTCAAGGAACGAAAACGAAAACCGGAAACAAAAGAAATTTTGCCAGGAACAGAACCAGAAACAGAATCTAAATCAAATTTTATAGTTCCAAACAGAATTGAAAATTTTAAATGGCCATTAACCGGTTAATAACGTTATTTTATCTTTCCATTTAATATTTGAAATTTGCTGTAAACAATCACGAATTCCAGCAGTATGGCATATGCAAATGGCAATGGCAATGCACCACCTTTAGGGCCAAATTAAGACCAAATTGGGCCTGATGCTGCAGCGCAAAAAGGGCATATTTTTTCTCAGTGTTGGTGCATGTGCATTCGACACTCAAGCGCCAGCATGCTCAGCCTTTCCTGCCCAACTGAGGACTGCAGCTCTCCTTTGATTATTCCCAACTTTGAGAAGCTCCGCTTGCCAGAGGCATTGGACGTCATCATGCACAGATAGATGTGCAACCCAATTTGACGTTTGGAAACGTCTGAGAAAGATTCAACGATGACAAAAGCTTGTTCAAGCTCTGCTGATTAGTTCAGTCACCGGTTTCTGAGTGCGCATGAATGCAGCAAACTGTATCAGCTAATTTTGACCGATAAATAATTAGTTAAACGGTTTAAAAAGTAATTTATTTATTTTCAGTAAATTATCAAAATATTTAAAAGGGTTTGCTGCATATATATATATATATATATATATAGAGAGAGAGAGAGAGAGAGAGAGTGAGAAACATACGTTTTTTTTTTTTTTTTTAGAAAAAAAGATTATTTAATTCAGAAATAGGCTATAATTAGGCTAAATAGGCTATAATAAACACTGTAAACATAGCTAGGCTATTTTTTATAATCATTTGGAATTCAAATACATCGCGAATTCGGAAACATTTGATTTTGTGTCGAATGAGAGACCCAACGTTGGTTTCAGTTTCGTTTTAGCCTAAATTAATTAGTTTTGGTTTGTCGTTAATATTGCTATAGCTTCTTATATTTGTTATTCTTGTTCTTTTCTAAATACTGTTAATTGAAATGATTTGTTGTGGAGTGAGGGGAACTAAAATAGCCTAGCGGAGCTTCTAAAATATCCCGGAAGCTGAACAGTTTTTATTTGCTATAACCTCAAAATAATTCTTAGAATGAAATTTGGAGTCCAACTTTCAGACGCATATACTGCCTAACCTATTATACTGTAACTATTATTCTATATTCTTTGCACTGTGACTTTACTGACTAGGGTTGTTAATTTCGGTTATTTTTCCTAACCGACGCTCCTTAACCGATTATTAACTGTTTACCGACAAGATTATTTTAAATAATAATAATTGAAAGTACAAACAATATAATAAATCATATTTTAACATCCAGATACGTCGGGAACATGGAAACATTTGGATTCATGCCGAATGAAAGAAATAGGCATCAGCTTCACCTTAGATTTAATTTGGTTTTGGATTGACGTTTTTATAGCCTAAACTTTAGAGGATTTGTTTTGGAGAGAAACTAATAACTGTTTTTATAATTTTTGGAAACATTTTGCTTTAGACCACAGGCATTTTAGCCTTCATTATTTCGGAAGGTAATAGGGCTAAAAAAAATTGGACGTGAGCCGCGACTTTTTTTTTTTTTAATCTCAAAACGCAATCTTGTTGTGTGTTTTTTTTGTTTGTTTGTTTTTAAACAATGCAGCAAACATTTTTAAATATTTAAAAAATACTTTGATGTCTTTAAAGTGTTTAAAGATTTAAAAAAAAAAATTTAAGTAGCTTACATTTGGCCAAAATCTACAGAACATTATGCTGTATTGGCTGTGACTAAGCGGTAGTCTGCTGCATCTTCCATAACCCAGCACTCATAACTGACCTGCAAAATGGGGATTTGCATCGTGCAAGTGTGTTTATGCCATTACTTGATTTGCAGGTATATTTAGTGAGTTGGGTGCTAAATCCACAGTTTGCGCAAATAAACAATGCCATTAGCATTGCACAGTTCATTCTTAGTGAATTTCCCCCTACGAGAGTCTAAGGAGTTGTTTACTTGAGTTTTCATATCTTTCTCTGTTTGCAAGACGTGATGCAGTGCCTGTCTTCCCACTCAATACCGGCTCCATCAACTCTGACATCCACAGAAACAGCATCTGTGCATTTGGTCCATTTTAAAATGTGTTTTAAAAAAAGAACTCCTCTTCTCCTCGATCCTTCTGTGATTTATATCGCTCCTTTCCATCTATCTGCTCATTGAACATGAGCTGGTTGTTATCAGTCCACGGAGGCTAATCATCAGCACCTTGTGTGGCTTTCTCAGGCCGATCTGTGGTATGATAGACCACGTCTATGCCTGTTCCTATGGCAGAGGCGAGATCTTGGCGCACCTGCACCAATTAAAATCGATATGGAGGCCATTGTTCGCTTCTCTGCACTGTTAATCCCAACTTACAGACACTGCTTTGCTACTGTTGTTTGGCAAAATGTGACATTTGTGAGATTTTTTTTTCATTATAAGGGTTTTCCAAGAAGTGGAAACTGCGCTTTGAAAATTATGATTTTCATACTAGTTAGGAATGTAAAAGGAAACATGAACAATTTGAAGTTGGTATTTTCCAAAGTAAAATATGTTGCATGATGTCTTCAGTGAATAAATGCAAACCCATGCAATATCTAGGAGTTGTTAACTTCAAACAACTAATGATAAAGATTGGTGTGTGTGTGCTCCGTAATGAATAAATATTCCATAAAATGTATAATTTGCTCATAGACTGTCCAAACTGTTTAACTAGAAAAGTATACTTGAGTTTAATTTGTATTTATTATTTATTTCTTCATGACATAAATGTTGAATTGGTCTGTGGTGATCTTGCCCATTCACAATTTATAATAGCAAACTTTTGTTAATTATTAAGCGCCAAACTATTAAAAATCGATAAGAGGCGTATGTTTGGTGTTCTGCACTTACTGTACTGTGCTATTGATGTTATGAAAAATATGACACATTAAAGAAGACTGTTAGGTTTTTCCAAGAAGTAGAAAACTGCACTTTAAAATAGATGATTTTCAGAATAGCAAAGCTTGTTGCCTGACTAAATGGAAATTAACAATTTGAAGTCATTAGTTTCTTTTCCCCACCATCATCTTAAATGCAAGAGGATGCTTTACTTTTTAATAGAATTGTTGTTTATTGAGACCTCACACTCGTTTTAGTTTCCTCTTGTTTTATACAGACAGGTGTAGGTGAAATGTTATGTTAACGCTCGTTTGTAGCCTTCGGGGACTGCAGCACCACTAGTGATCAGTCAGTAGCATAAAGGCGTGCAAGGGCAGAAAGAGTTGACCTTTCCACTAATTGGGAGTCTGGCAGATGGTTAACTAGCCCACTGGATGGTCTGATGCTTTGCCCAAGTCAACTGTTATCGCAGAACGCATCTCGGGACCACAGTTATTTTACCATAAAAAGACATCTATGTCTCTCTTTCTCCATTTCTCTCACTCTCATCTTTTCCAGGTGCAAGTGTTTGGACTGTACACCAGGGAGGGCTTCCACGAAAACTTTGACTGTCCCATCAAGGTAACTTATTGCTGTTAATGTAAGTCGTCGGTCCCCTGGCAGATGTTTTTGCTGCCTGATGGGAAATAGCCCTTTGATTTCGATTTCCAGTCACAGCAAACATGGATAATTCTTGAAAACAATGTAATTTCAGCCTGCTACTAGTCTTAATTGATGTCTCTACGGCATTTCATATCATGCATGAGCCGCCTGTTTGTTGAGCATGAGTGATGTCACCTATGGCACACACTAAAGAGAGCTGGCGCTGTCATTTTCTTATATCGATACTTTTGTGTATTGGATTGTGAGGATCAATCCTTTAACTTTTCCTGTGTTAAAAAGGACTATTTGAGCATGTTTTCAGACTGGATGTAGTCTTAACCACCTCTGAGGCACTATATAGCTTTAAAAGTACTAGAGTGGACATTGATATTAACTCAGATGTTGCCGTAAACTGAACTGAAATCTCTTGATCAATTCCAGGTTGTGGCGCTACACCCTCAGTTCAGCAAATCCAACAATAAACAGTTTGTGACTGGAGGAAATAAGGTATGTCCAACTTCACAGTCACAAAATCTACACAAGGCGCATTTCCATTACAGATTTGATATTTTATAAATGTCGATAAAAAGTATTGCAAAATGACGGCATTTCCATTAACCAATGTTATGCAACTAAAATGTAACCTTTTGCCTCTCGCGATAAGACATGGCAACGGATTTTGGTGGATTTTCGCTATATTTATTCAAAGGAGGGATATGTGTGTATCCTTACAGAAGTAGCACAGAGAGTCTCTTCAGAAATGTGCGTGGTGTGGTTGGAATAAACACAAGCATTGTCTAGAGCAGCGGTTCTCAATTGCAGTCCTCACGCCCCACTGCTCTGCACATTTTGAACATTTCTCTTAGTGCTTCAGACATTTGTTCTATTCGAACATAAGTGCCCTGCAAAGTGGACATCACAGGATATTCAGCCATGATTCCAGTTCGAAGCAAACGTAGCTATATGTTCCAATCAAAGTGCATTGAAGTGTGCAAGACTTGAATTTAAATTGTATTGATGTCACAGTTGTCCATGTTTAAAGACGCTGCACAGCACAAATCAGTGAATGAATGTTTCGATGTGAGGTAAACTTCAACAGATTTCCCCTGCTCAGGGAGTAGGGAGCAATGAACAATTGGAACACAGTTCATGCACGGAGTTCATTTCTAACGAACTGATAATCAAAGTGTTAACAAAGAGAAACGTGCAAAATATGCAAAGCAGTGGGGCGCGAGGACTGGAATTGAGAACCGCTGGTCTAGAGTGACTGCAGTTAGCTTGAGTGGTCGTATCAGAGCCACACTGCACACGCCTGCGGTAAATTATCTGAGCATTAATGATAGGGAAAGCCCCTTATACTGGAGAGAGCGGCTAAGTATGAAGTGTTTCTTTGAGGTTATACTACATTGAAGAATGATCTTATTTTTTTACATACACCATGTGACCTGTAAATGTAAAAAAAAAAGATTCCTTTTTCGCATTGCCTGAAAAACCATGTCATGCGAGCGTTTTTGCGAAATTGACGCGTTTTCATTATGCGTATTCTCAATACGCAATTTCAATGTACACAATTCGAAGGGTACTGGAAACTCGCCTACTGTAAGCATTGAAAGGGCTGTTTCAAAACTTGTGTATGTTATGTCCAGATCCCAATTTGATCATTGTCCAATTAGTTCCTGAAGTTCCACTCAGAAGTTTGGTTTTCGATAATTTTGGTTGGTATCTGGCCTGCGGGGGTCCCAATCCCACATTTAGTGGTTAGAAGAAGTGCTCTAGGACTTTTGATCCTTGGTGCTCATGTGGGAGATGCAGGTTCGAATCCAGTTAGAATCATGGTCTGATAAAATTTTCTAGGGATGACATTTTTTGTCAATACCGATAATTCTTTAAATATGAAAACCGATAACCGATATGTTGGCCGATACATCTAAATCCACATTTTTACAGTACATCATTTTTGAGAGCCTGATTGCCAAAAAGGTCTCATCATTAAATGGCATTAAACACTTTAACATAAATCAAACATAAAGCAGCCTTACAGATAAATAAAATAATGCTTAAATAATGGAAAGAAGTTACTGGACAACATTACTTATGTGTAAAAAAAACAAATATAAGGCGATAAGACGATGGAGTGTGTTGAAAGAGGTCCAGCGTGTAAGGACAAAAAATACTTTAATTCAGCAAGGATGCATTAAATTGACAAAGACATTTCTAATGTTAACAAAATATTTATTTTTCAAATAAGTGCTTTCTATTTTGGAATTTTGTATTTATCAAAGAATCCTGAAAAAACATGGTTTCTAAAAAAAAATGGTTTCTACAAAAATGTAAAGCAGCACAACTGTTTTCAGTTCGACATTAATAATAATTAGCCTAGATTTTTTTCTTGAACAATAGATCAGCATATTATAATGATTTCTCATAACGTGTCAAGAAAATCCAGTTTTGTCATCACGAATATAAATTGCTTTTTTTTTTTTTTAAATACTGTATTTTGATCAAATAAATGCAGCCTTGGTGAGCATTTGAGATTTCTCTTGAAAACAACATCTTAACAACCTAACTTTTGACGGTAGCCAAGATTGGTTGCAGGCTTCTTGCAAAAATATAAGAAAAAAAAACACGCATTCATCAACCAATGAATTTTGAAAGCAGGTTTCTCTGTTAATGTGGTTTGAATGCCATACAAATAAAAACAAAAGCCACATTCATACCTAGTCTAAACATAGTTTGTGGTCTCCATCATTTGATGCTCTTGATGTTTCAACTGAGGGTTAAGCTAAATTATTAGAATGGAATCGTTTTTTGTCTTGTTGAGTGCCATGTATAGTGGTTACTCAAACTGAAGCTGTTTGGCATGAAATGCTCTTACCGTCTTGGCCTTAGACTGGAGTCAACATCAGGGAGAGAGAGAGTGGTCATTATTCTCCAAAGTGTTGTTCACTAGAGAGATGTTGTCTCTTCTTCCGCAATAAATAACTGTCATTACATAGAGTGCCATATAGTGTTTACAGAATGTAGAACACTCTTTGGCTTATGGACTAAACAAATACACTCATTTTTCAAAGGACACAATGCTACCAACCAAAGATGCCATAATCCGATACATTCCAGACTCCGTACATCTATAAAAATGAAAACAGAGTTTGTGTCTGTCATAAAATGCACTTAGAAGAAGTTGATCTGTTTGCATGCACTGATCAGACATCTTGTGTTTGGAAAAACTTCAGTTGTGAAGTGAATTTGAATAAAAGTCTCTGGTTCTTTGTAAAGTTGAATGTTAGAGATTTTGTTGAGATGTATGAATCTTGAACCACTCGTGTAGAGTCTTCTCAATTTCTGTAAATCATAGATTTTTATCCTCTGTGCCACGATTGATTCTCATAAAATGGCTTCACGCTGTTATTGCATCATGCTTATCAGAAGCAATTAACCGCTTCCATTGTGTGCCACAGTGGCCAATTCCTTTACATTTTCCTCCCGCTTCTGCTTGTTTCCTTCTCTCTCCCTAGCTTAAGGTACCCATAATGCAGCCCTGCCATGAAAATCAATACGGCTTCCAGTGAAGACGCATCTTGTCAAAGGCAATTCAATTCCGTCTGCTCGGCTCTTGGAGTGTCATCTCCTATTGCTGCTCTTTGATCTGTTAACATAGCCAAAATTGTAGAACTGAAGCGACATTGAACCGTCTTTCCTTTCAGTCACTTTCTCTGCATTCAGGTCAGGTTGGCTTTGTGCTGATTGTGTGTGGCATTTTTGACACTTTGGATTCAAGGTTATCCACCAAGTATGTTGCTGCTTTCTGCTCTTGATTATTATCGCACAAACCTCTCAGAAAATGTAGTTTTTCACCAAATAATACCTGACTTATCGCAGTAAACCAAACATACCTTTTCATAGAAATCTTCTCCGGTCAGTTCATGAGAGTATCGGTATCTTTTTCTCCCATGTGCTTTTATTCTTTCTGAAGTTTGATTAAGTTGTACTGCATACCTAAGTGACTTTATGAATGTCCCATTATCTAAAGGTTGAACTGAATGTTCCTTTTTCCTAAAATGGATTTTGATAATGCTTGTGAATTGATTTTTATTGAATTTCCTCCTGAACATGACCTAAACACCATGACATTGCCCATGAATCTGATCTGATCTAATACACTGATCCAATCCAATACTTACTGGAGTATTAGCAAAGATGCATTCAATTCATCAAGAGTGACAGTAAACACATTTATAATGTTACAAAACAAAACAAAAAAATCTATTTCAAATACATTTCTGTTTATCAAAGAACCATGAAAAAGTATATAATGGTTTCCACAAAAATATGAAACTGTTTTCAACACTGATAATAACTTGAAATGTTTCTTGAGCACCAGATCAGCATATTAAAAAAATTTCTAGGGATCTTGTAGCCTACATCTTGAGCTTTATCATCCCAATAACATATAATCGATGTTTAATATGCATTCAAATTTGGTCATACTATCAATGCTTTTACTGTACTACTCACCAAATAAATATACATGTGATGTTTTTAGAGACATAATCTAAATAAAATAAAAATGTCTAATCTCAAGTCAGAAATAAAAGACATGTAGTCACTGACTTTGACTGTTGTTCAGTACCTATTTGTGCTCTGTTCTGCTGCCCTCTGGTGTTGTAATGCAAACACTGTGGCCTATTTTGTTCCTATTTCTGCCAGCAAATGCTTACTAACTTTAAATGAATGATATATGTCCTGTAGCTTTTACTTTATGAGAGGAACTGGCTGAACCGTTGGAAAACATCTGTTCTGCATGAAGGAGAGGGAAACATCACCAGTGTGAAATGGAGAGCCAATCTCATTGCCTGGGCAAACAATGTGGTACAATCAGATTTACACACATCTGACATGTTAATTAAGATGCCTTACTAATCATGATTTTATCTAAAATGTAGTGGATGTGTTTTAGGGTGTGAAAATTTACGACATCAGCAGTAAACAGCGCATCACTAACGTGCTGCGGGACAACACCAGTCTTAGGCCGGATATGTACCCCTGTAGTCTGTGCTGGAAAGACAGCACCTCGCTGATCATTGGCTGGGGCTCTTCTGTTAAGGTGTGTGTTCAGAACAACTGCAGATCAAGTGTTTAATAACTAGGAATATTAAAACTAGGAAAACTAAAACAATTTCTTTTTATTTGAATAAAAGTTCTTTGGTTCATTTGTGATAAGTGTCAAATAAATGTATCATTTTCAGATATGTGTTGTTAAAGAGCGTGACCCAACAGAAATGAGAGATCTACCCAGTCGCTACGTTGAGATTGGTACTGAAGCAGTTACAGTCACACACACACTGAGAACATGTTGCATAATTGCATTTAAATGGACAGTTCATCCAAAAAATAGCATTTTAGATTTCATTAACTCTTAGGTTGTACAATAGCATCACTTCGATTTTTTTTTTTTGCTTTCTTATTTCTTTCAGTGTCAGCATTTGAGACCGAGTTCTTCATTAGTGGATTGGCGCCTTTGGCAGATCAGCTGGTCACTCTGTACTATGTCAAGGAGAACTCTGAGCACATGGTAATATTACTCTCACTCTCACCAGAGCTCAGATCAGGGGCCTCATCAACCTAGGGGACCGCAGGTTATTTCAAATGAGACAAAGCAAGCTTTAAATCAAGCTCAAATCAAGATATAAGCTTACGATATGTTAATTTTACTTCATTTCATTACAACTGACAGTTAATTTAAGGACCAGGATTCTCGTGGTCTTAGAAAACCTAGATATATGGCAGAAAATTTGAATCATGAAAATATTTTATAAAAAATATGAATTTATATTTATACACATCTATATAACAAATAAATACATTTATATAAAGTTTTGTCCAGCTCAAAACGATATTATAGGGTAGAAATTAGAGTACGATATTATAGAGTACAAAATATTTTTTATTATCACAAACTACTATAAAAGTCATATAAATCTATATAAGATTTTTTTTAATGATTTATAAAAATTAAAATATATATTATTTTAATATATTGCCGCTGCTAGTTTCTGTAAAAAAAAAAAAAAAGGTTAAAAAGAAGCTTTGTTACTGCAGCACAAGTACCAAAAATATGGCAATAGGGAGCCTCAGAGTCAAAAATAATGAGAACCGCTGCCTTAGATTTTCTTAGAGACCTTCCGTTTTGTATTACTGTGAGTGTAAAATGTAACAATAAAGATAAGTCTGTCTGTCTCAGGAGGAGGAGTTCAGAACACGGCCTCGTTTAGACATCATCCAGCCGTTAGCTGAGGGCTGTGAGGAGATCTCGTCAGACGCTCTCACTGTTCGCAACTTCCAGGAGAACCAGTGCAGGGACTACAGGCTCGGTATGAAGACAACAGGATGAATGAACAACTAGAATACCAAAATAATCACCTAGCCTAATCAGTAAAATTCCCATTTTGATTGTATAATCATCATTTTAAATCTTTGTCGTGATTCCAGAACACTCTGAGGGAGAGTCTCTATTCTACATCATCAGCCCTAAAGACATTGTAGTGGCTAAAGAAAGAGATCAGGACGACCACATTGACTGGCTTCTGGAGAAGAAGAAATATGAGGTATGTGTCCAGCCGTCTAAGGAAGCATTACATCATCATAACATAACAACAGAATTGTAGTTTTGCTTAATGATTTCTGATTTGATTTGGATGTCTTGCACAGGAAGCACTGATGGCTGCAGAGATCAGCTTCAAAAACATTAAACGGCATGATGTACAGGTGAAAACCAATGAATGATGTAATTTGGAGAAAGCTAGTCTTAGTTATTGTAATAACAGTGTGTGTGCTTCCTGTCTGTGCTCTGTTCTGTTGTGAATAGAAAATTGGGATGGCGTACATCAATCATCTGGTGGAGAGAGGAGATTATGATGCAGCTGCCAGGTACAGGACATCAACCCTCTGTTTTATTGATGTGTTAACCATTTTAAATATGAATGAAAGCCTCGATAAATGCCCCGTTTCTCTGTGTGTATTCCTTATTGACAGAAAGTGTCAAAAAGTGCTTGGAAAGAACATGGATCTCTGGGAGAATGAAGTGTACAGATTCAAAACCATTGGACAGTTGAAAGTGAGTCTGCATTTATTTTTTTTATTTGTATTTTTCGTCAAATAATAATTATTTGCCACCCTGCAGGACTTGTATAATAAATAGTATTATAATATTAATGAGGATACTTATGATTATTCAGAATAATTGTTATTAATAATAGTAGCAAGCCATTTTTTTACGTATACAATTGATATATTATAACTTCTCCTGCTGTTCTGAACAAATAATAGTGATTTATTAATAATAAAATTATTTTATTAATTAACAAAACGTTTTTATATGAAATATATAGATCAAATCGTGAAACAGAACTTAATTTTACCAAGCAATGATAAAATATAATGTTTTTTAATAAATATTAGTGTGATCTTTATTATGATTATGTTGTAATATAATCATATTAATATCACACTATTATTATTATTACTTTTGACAAAGTTGTGAGAAATGAGTAACATATATACACACACACACACACACACACACATATATATTTTATCAAAACTATAAAATGTTATTTGTTAACTTACATTCATCTTCCTCCCAGGCCATCAGTCAGTACTTACCAAGAGGAGACCTTCGTCTTCGACCAGCAATTTATGAGATGATACTTCATGAGTTCCTCAAGACTGACTATGAGGTATGAGTTTTCCATTAAACATTTTTTATATATATTTTTCAATTGCATGACCTAGATGGCAGCCTGTTAGATAGACTGTAACATTAAGGTTTCAAATTGCGAATGCATCACAACAACAACCTTTATGAAAGAAGGGCGTTCCTGTTGTTGTTTCTCACACAGGGTTTTGCCACACTGATTCGTGAGTGGCCAGGAGAGCTGTATAACAACATGGCTATAGTTCAGGCAGTGAATGAACACCTGAAGAAGGACCCCACCAACAGCATACTTCTCACCACACTGGCCGAACTGTGAGTGAACGCTGCCAATTCATCATTAAATGAAAAGCTTGTAACAACATTTTATAAGCAGCTCTGCTCTTATATGTGTGTATGCAGCTACACGTATGATCAGCGTTATGATCGTGCTCTGGAGATCTACCTGAAACTGAGACACAAAGATGTTTACCAGCTCATTCACAAACACAACCTGTTCTCCTCCATCAAGGACAAGATTGTCCTGCTCATGGATTTCGACAAAGAGGTGAAACATCTGGCCTTATTGAGGACCTCTGTTTTGGAATGTAAATGCAAGAAACCTGTCAAGTGCATAGGTTCAGGAAGTTATGGATTCTCTTGCTGATGAGATGTATTATAGATGACTTTGGAAGAATGTGATTTATAGTCACCGGAAATGTGTCTAAAGGATATGTCCACCTCTTTATCTTTTTATTTTTTTATTTTTTTTTTTTCTCTCAGAAAGCTGTTGACATGCTGCTGGATAATGAAGATAAAATATCGGTGAGTGCAGTGCAGTGGCCTCAGTCTTCTGATTAAACCCTCCCAAACTCTCTGTACAGATGAACATGTGTGTTTCTCTCCCTCAGATGGACAAAGTGGTGGAGGAATTAAAAGACAGACCTGAGCTGTTACATGTGGTGTGTTGAATATGGGTTGTTTAAATCATGCAGATGTGGCTGAGGGATCCAGCTGTGGTCAGCATTGAAAGCTTCTTTTTGCCTGTTTCTCCACAGTATTTGCATAAGCTGTTTAAGCGGGACCACCATAAGGGGCAGAAGTACCATGAGAGGCAGATCAGTTTGTATGCTGAGTTTGACCGACCCAACTTACTGCCCTTCCTCAGAGAGAGCATGCACTGCCCACTAGAGAAGGTTTGTGTCAAATTTGTGTTGCATTAAACAGGAAATAATGCATTAATTGGGCTAATTCTTCACGTAGATTTCATAATACATTACCATTCAAATGTTTGGGGTCAGGAAGATTTTTTAAAGAAATTAATCCTTTTATTCAGCAAGACATTAAATTGATTAAAGTGTCAGTACAGACATTTCTATGTTACATAAGGTTGTTCTCTATCATCACATAAACTTGAAAAATGTATCGGTGGTTTTCACAAAAATATTAAAGCAACAACTTTTTTCAACAGTAGGAATAATAAGAAATGTTGAGCAGCATATTAAAGTGATTTCTGAATGATCATGTGACACTGAAGACTGGAGTAAAGATGCTGAACATTCATGGCGATAAATTACATTTTACAATATATTAAATTAGAAAACAATTACAGGTGCATCTCAATAAATTAGAATGTCATGGAAAAGTTCATTTATTTCAGTAATTCAACTCAAATTGTGAAACTCGTGTATTAAATAAATTCATTGCATACATACTGAAGTTGTATAAGTCTTTGGTTCTTTTAATTGTGATTATTTTGGCTCACATTCAACAAAAACCCACCAATTCACTATTTCAACAAAGTAGAACATAGTGACATGCCAATCAGCTAATCAACTCAAAACACCTGCAAAGGTTTCCTGAGCCTCAAAATGGTCTCTCAGTTTTGTTCACTAGGCTACACAATCATGGGGAAGACTGCTGATCTGACAATTGTCCAGAAGACAATCATTGACATCCTTCACAAGGAGGGTAAACCACAAACATTCATTCACAGAGTGCTGTATCCAAGCATGTTAACAGAAAGTTGAGTGGAAGGAAAAAGTGTGGAAGAAAAAGATACACAACCAACCAAGAGAACGCAGCCTTATGAGGATTGTCAAGCAAAATCAGTTCAAGAATTTGAGTGAACTTCACAAGGAATGGACTGAGGCTGGGGTCAAGACATACAGACATATCAAGGAATTTGGCTATAGTCGTCGTATTCCTCTGGTTAAGCCACTCCTGAACCACAGACAATGTCAGAGGCATCTTACCTGGGCTAAGGAGAAGAAGAACTGGACTTTTGCCCAGTGGTCCAAAAGTCCTCTTTTCAGATGAGAGCAATTTTTGTATTTCATTTTGAAACCAAGGTCCTAGAGTCTGGAGGAAGGGTGGAGAAACTCATGGCCCAAGTTGCTTGAAGTCCAGTGTTAAGCTAACACAGTCTGTGATGATTTGGGGTGCAATGCCATCTGCTGGTGTTGGTCCATTGTGTTTTTTGAAAACCAAAGTCACTGCACCCGTTTACCAAGAAATTTTGGAGCACTTCATGCTTCCTTCTGCTGACCAGCTTTCTGAAGATGCTGATTTCATTTTCCAGCAGGATTTGGCACCTTCCCACACTGCCAAAAGCACCAAAAGTTGGTTAAATGACCATGGTGTTGGTGTGCTTAACTGGCCAGCAAACTCACCAGACCTGAACCACATAGAGAATCTATGAGGTATTGTCAAGAGGAAAATGAGAAACAAGAGACCAAAAAGATGAGCTGAAGGCCACTGTCAAAGAAACCTGAGCTTCCATACCACCTCAGCAGTGCCACAAACTGATCACCTCCACTGAATTGAGGCAGTAATTAAAGCAAAAGGAAACCCTACCAAGTACTGAACACATGTACAGTAAATGAACATACACTTTCCAGAATGCCAACAATTCACTAATTATTTTATTATTATTATTATTTTATTGGTCTTATGAAGTATTCTAATTTGTTGAGAGAGTGAATTGGTGGGTTTTTGTTAAATGTGAGCCAAAATAATCACAATTAAAAGAACCAAAGACTTGAACTACTTCAGTCTGTGTGTATTGAATTTATTTAATACACCAGTTTCACAATTTGAGTTGAATTACTGATATTAACTTTTCCACGACATTCTAATTTATAGAGAAGCATCTGTATTTTAAATTGTAATAATGTTTTACAATATCTCAGTTTTCACTGTATTTTGATCAAATAAATGCGGCCTTAGTGAACGTAAGAAATGTATTTCAAAACCATTTAAATAAAATGAAAAACAATGTATTTAATACATACAGTAATTCAATTCAACAATCAAGATGGGATGTTATTTTTTATCAATTATATATTTTATAATATTTTATAAGTTTATCGAGACAAAATACTACCAGTAAAGTTTGGTTTCAGTAAATTGATGAGCACAAGATTAGCTTCATTGCTGTTGCCCTGAATACATTTGTTTAGGTGAAGTCTTTACGTGGTTTTTGAACAATCGCTGTGTCTTTCAGGCTCTGGAAATCTGTCAGCAGAGGCACTTTGTAGAAGAGACGGTCTTCCTGCTCAGTGAGTCCTGAATCATTCATCTGTCATAGACATTGAATGCATGTTATAGTTCTTTGCACAGTAATTGATCCTGTGCATCAGAGAGGTCACTGTGTGTTAAATGTTCAACTGGCTGTAGTCTGTGGTGCTTCTGATGTATGCTTTTTTTTTCTGTCAGGTCGTATGGGAAACTGCAGACGTGCCCTGCAGATGATCATGGAGGAGCTGGCGGATGTGGACAAAGCCATTGAGTTTGCTAAAGAGCAGGATGACAGAGAGCTCTGGGAGGATCTGATCTCTTACTCTATAGACAAACCACGTATGGGACCTGACTCCAGCTGCTCTTTCTACTAAAAAAACAACTTCTCTTACAATATTAATAATATTTCTTGTTTGTTTTCTTCAATCTAGCGTTTATCACGGGCCTCTTGAATAACATAGGAACCCATGTGGACCCCATCCTGCTCATTCACCGCATTAAAGAAGGGATGGAGATTCCTAACCTCAGAGACTCGCTGGTTAAGATCCTACAGGACTACAATCTACAGGTGTGATCACTGCCGGTTAAACCAACGTTTCATTCTGGCTAGAGTAGTAATGTAACTAGATGCTTGGAAGGATACATTATCTTGTGTTCAGAACGTCTCGATGTTTGTCCTGTAGATCTTACTGAGAGAGGGCTGTAAGAAGATCCTGGTTGCAGACTCACTGTCTCTTCTACAGAGGATGCACAGGACGCAGAAGAGAGGAGTGCGGGTGGATGGTAAACAATGTTTTGTCTTCTATTCGTCTCGGACAAAATGACTCACTAGAAATGCTACAAAATGATCTTGCTTTCATTTCTCATAGAAGAAAACATCTGTGAATCGTGCCACACTCCTGTTCTACCATCAGGTACACCTTGGTTCCCTTTTATGTGTCAGTTTGTATACATGAACTTACACCCACACATAAAATATATGGAGAAATATAAAATAAAATGTAAAATACAAAATAGAAAAAAAAAATGTATAAAACTATTTTATTTCTCCAAAATAATTCAAGTTGTGTGGGAATGTAAATTTTGATAATGTCTACAATTTACAAGCTGTTACCCAATCATTATTTGAATTTGTAATGTTTCACTCCATTCCCACTCTTAGACACGGCTCAGGCATTCGGTGTGGTGGTGTTTCACTGCAGACACATGGTCCATAAGGAGTGTCTACCGTCCCCTGGAAATGTAAGTCTTCTGGAATCTTTATATAGAACTGCTTTTAATGCAGAAACAACTATAAGACATTTTGTATTTGTATGACAAGTTGCACTATCCAAACGTGTTGCTAGCATTATGACTCAACCAATGGCATTTATTGATGCAGAAATGACACACTTCACATTTGAACCAGCCTGCTGCATTCATCCTTTGACCCTTTATCTTAGAAAAGCAGAAATGTTTACTTTGCACTATGAAAATTTGACGTTTTATGTCCTTTGACAGGTCCCAGGAATCCAGTATTGTAACATCTGCAGTGCAAAGCGGAGAGGACCAGGCAGTGGCATACTGGAGATGAAGAAATAATCATTTCTACCAGTAGAATAACAGTTATACAATTAGAACATGTTACAAATGAAATAATCTTCCCTTAACTATCAGTATTTATCAATGCAATTGTGATTGCTAGATTGTGTTTCATAAAAGCACCAAATAAAGCACTCCTGTAATCTGCTGGAAGTTTGTAGCCAATGTTCCAAACAAAACGTGAAGAGTAGTGTTTCTTTTTTCCCCTCAAATTTTTTCTATTGAGAAAACTTTGATTACTAATTGTTATATTTCTGGAAAACGCTTGTATGGACAGACACTATCGGGAAAATTTTACAGTGTCATTCAAATGAATGCAAAGTGTTAGGCTAAATTTTACTGATATATCATATACTGCAATTATATGGCATAAAAATTAGGGAAAGGTTTTTCCACAAAACCATAGTTTAATACACTACCCTCAACTGCTGGAATAAGAGCAACCAGCCCAGCAGTTTTTGTCCAGTAAAAAGAAAAACATGTTGAGTCTGAGGGGTTTTAATGTACAGTCAGAATAGCTGGATTGTTATTTGCTAACTAAATGTGGAAAGTTTAACACTGCAAAATGGCTTCACGTCAGCTTTTACCTCATCTACAGAAGCTGGAACTCATTCGACGTGGACAAACTATTCATTGCAATGACTGCAGCACCTTCTACAGACCACAGCTAACAAAAATACACATCAAACCACAAACATGATATGAGATTAGAAAGGTTAAGCTTTAATAATGGTTTATCAATCATCATGGAATCAAATAAAATGAGGAGAGGAACAGGGATGAAAGGGTTAAAGGGACATTGTTAGAGAAAATCCATTATTTGCAATATGTTGACAAACTAGCGAAGAACTACATTCTCAGAGGGATACGGAAGCGGTTTTTACTCCTCAGAGAGATAAGAAACACATCAAGCAGGTTTTACCGGCAAAACAACCAGGAAGTGTCATCCAAAACACTATTGTAACACATTCTCTAAATATATATATCTCCCATCACTTTCATATCTTTTTTTTTCCCCACAGTAAGGCCACTTCAAAAATGTAAATTTGAAGACTTAACACCTTTGTCGACAGATCTTGCAAAATGGCGAGAAAAAAAAAAAAAGAATTAAGTTTAAGGTTGAAACATTGAGTCGCTCCTCTTTGGCTGGATTGATGTTAATTCCTGCAGCCAATCAGAGCCCAGGAGCTGGTCGACATGGTAACCGCAGATTTGTAACTGAGGTAGTCTCCACTCTCTAGTGTCCCAAATTCCCAGCTTTCGGTCATCACGATGTAAGAAGAAAAAAAAAAATCCAATGGTTTGGGAGCTATACTGATGTAGCAAAGAAAAAAAAAACCCTCAACAGTTTTTGTTTGTTTGTTGGTTGGTTTAACTCTCACCCAATGTCTTGAACTCCATCCTCAAAGTGGCTTTTCTCATTTTCTCAGGGTTGGCCGATGTCCAGTGGCTCTGCCAGCCAACCAACCCCATGAAGAAATCCACCGTAATAAACATTTGGTGCCTTGATGCGGTGTCATTCATCTTGGTGAACGGTGTCGTATAAAGCAGTATTTGAAATTTCAGTCAGTTCCTGTTGCGGCAGCCCGTTTGAATGCAGTTGATAAGGGAGTGCCTTTATCAGTCGTGTCCACGTGTGTATGAGAGGATTTTGATGGCTAAATGTGTCAAAATATGTTCATTTGTGGGTGTTGCTTGACAGGGTCTACTGGGATATTTGTGTATTGTTCTGTGCATGTGTGTGTGTGTGTGTGTGTGTGTGTAAATGAGCACAGGCGTCTCCAGCTCAATCAGGACTGCATCAGACAGCTGCAGGTCACTTTCCCCCTGCGAGTCTTACTGTACCATTGGCGGTAGGCTTGGGGGGGAGGGGGAGATAGCTTTTATTTGTCCCCCAGGATGGCATATTGATTATCTAACTGTAGTTGCTGCATGGAGCCCGGGCCTTCACCTTCTCTCACCCGGCTCTTATGCTTGACCACCTCGAAAGTCTTCTCCATCTCTCTGTCCCTACAACACCAAAACAACCAGTATGCAGGATTGGTTATGTTCAGAATGGAATACCAACAACTGTATGTATATATTATATTAAATTTATGCATTTAGCAGAAGCTTTTATCCAAAGCGACTTACTGTGCATTCAGGCTATCAATTTTTACCTGTCATGTGTTCCCGGGGAATCGAACCCCCAAGCTTGCGCTTGATAGCGCAGTGCTCTACCAATTGAGCTACAGGAACACTATATTATGAACCAAAGGCCTTCTGCTGTCCAGCACAGTAATCAAAGGCGCCCTCATACAGGATAAAATATTAACAGAAGTTTTTCTGCTGTAATTAAATAAATGCAAAGTTGCTAAATTTTTTACGAACACAAACTAGGTTAATAAAATGTATTAAACTGGACAAACCAAATTCATTTCATGATTCGACAAGTTTAAAAAAACTGTAGTTGATCAATAAAAACAATAATTGTTGAGGGAAACAAAGTTACAACATCACATTTTAGCATATATATATATATATATATATATAATAAACAAAAAAATAATAATCAATTAAGTCATTTTGTGACCCCATTGGAAGTTTGTTAAGGTTTTCAAGTCCCTTGGTTGAAAACCACTGCTATATACAGCATATTGTTATTTTTATTGCAATAAAGCACAATTATGTCAAATAGTATGCAGCAACGAGTGTTTCAAATGGTAGTTTACTACAAGACACCTAAACCAAACATTTTCAAGACTCAAAATCTAAAAATAATTGTACGTTTTTTAAACATATTAAAAAGGTTTTACAATCCTGAATACAGGATGACACTAAAATAACATTTCAGATCTATCCATGTTATACTGCACATTTTGGCAGTTTGGTTATTGGTTTCATTTTTATACTATATTATAGCATTTATTTTTATTTTGAATCCGATTCCTGTTTAGGTTTTAGTAATTTTGTTATTTGCTTTTTTTATGAATATTAGTTTTTGTTTTTTCAATGTTTCTTTTTAGCTTCGTTTTTGTTTCAGTTTTAGCTTCAGTTATTGTAGTATTTAGTTCAGTTCATTTAAGGTTTTTCGTGTTAATAGTTTTAGTAAACAAAAGACTACTTTGTATTACAAATACAATTGACAAATACTGCGGAAATAGCAGCACATCAGCATTCCTAACATACTCCGTGTATGAGGAAAAACTAGGAAGGAAGCTAAAGGCACATCTGTTTAAGCAATGAACAGTGTATAGACTTTTAGAAGAGCTCAGTGGCTTACTTGCGAGTCTCCACGTGTCTGGCGGTGGAGAGGAGAGAGGGGAACTGGGCGTCACTGAAGATCTCCGGAGGACCTTGAGTCGGCCCCTTCTTAGTAGAGGTTAACCGGGCCCCTGGGGGACGATACACGCCAGGTGCTTTGGGCTCAGGTACCTCAACTTCCTCTTCTAATAAGAAATGAGACATTAGTGTTTAAGAATTAAATCTCAACTAGTGTTACACTCAGTTGGCTATTTATATTAGTGCTGCCGACTCACCCGGAGCAGCTGAAGGGGGGCCGCTCGATTTATTCCAGGGTCCAGAGACTTTATCGCCAGTGACCAGTATGATCTCACCATCCTCACCCACTTCCTCCTTCTCGTACTCTTCCTCTTCCTTCTCATCACTGTCAGACAGTCAGACCAACATGAAATTGAGTGCTTCAATAGAGATGTGCTGTAACATGCATGAATTCAGAGGGCTTTGAGATATACAAATGTTAGCAGAAAAACGAGTTCAAACTCGCTACCGTAAACAGAAAAATATATGAGCAGTAGCATGAAATTCATTAGATGCCAACCTCATCTGCAGGGCCTGGAGTCTGAGTCCAGTGTAGTCCACCTCCTTCTGCTCAAAGTCCTTCCATTCCTCGTCCTCCTGGAGTGACATTTCGAGAAAAAGACAGGTGACACTTATATAGATTTTAGAGAATACATTTTTAGACAGCACAAGAACCATGTCTATGCTACGTATTTCTGGAACTACAATGTAGTCAGTTAAAGCATTTGGTTCCTAAGTGTACTGATTATAATTGTAACTTATAAATAAATGTAATGTAATTTATAAATGAAACCTCTGCAATTAACAGCAGAGAAGGCTGAAAGCATTTGATTTTCTGGACTTAAACAACTAATTCAAATGCATTGTTGTCTCCAATGCAACTTCTTAACAGATCTTAGTATTGATATCATTTATTATATATATATATATATATAATATATATATATGTATATGTATGTATGTATGTATGTATGTATGTATGTATGCATGTATATATATATATATATATATATATATATATATATATATATATATATATATATATATATATATATATATATATATATATATATATATTATATATATATAGAGAGAGAGAGAGAGAGATTTCAAACTCAATTCCTATTCTAGTTTTTTTTTTTTTGAACAATCACTAGGATGCATTTCCCAATACTTGTCACTTTTTCAAAACTCTATCCACAGTTCTCCAAACCAACCTTCACAGCCATTGATTTCACATCCAAAATGCAATAAAACTACCAAAACACTTCATACGTCTCAAATCAAGTTATTCTTCCATAAAACTGTTGTAACCCAAAACCAATCGTCACTCATAAAACATTGACCTAAAAAAATTTTTTTTAATTTTATAAACCGTACCCTCGGTTTTTGAATCCATACCCACAAATTCATAATCCGTGCGCACGCTTTCGCAATCCGTTCCCACGGATTTGTAAACTGACACGAATTTGTGGCTCCGCCCCCACCAGCAGATTCCTTTGTTTATTAAACATTATTTTTCAAAAAAAAAAAAAAAAAACGCTAAAAGAATAAGAAAATAAGGGTAAAAAGCAATACAAAACATAATATGCCGGTTATGTTTTCATTCCTTTTCTCTCTAACTGAATGCAATGTTATTTTTGGCTTAATTATTTAATAATAACATTAACAGTGAAACATGCATCTAACTCCGGCAGGTGGGGTGGGGTGGAGCTTAGTATAATAAAATCACAAAAATAAGTCTTCATGTTAAGAAAGAATTGTACACAAGCATTTCCAAAACGAATTTAAAATAAAGCAATTCATGAATTATTTTATGACAAACATTTTTACTGTCTTGTACTCATTTATTTAGCCTACAAATTAAAATTATAAAAATAACTATTTTTATCATTATTATACAGGTTATGCATAAGAATCTTTTATCCAAAACAACTTACAAAAGAGGAAAAAATTACTCCAGAGTCAGTCACAATGGCAGGTTTATTGTACAATAATAATCAAGTGCTATTATAAGATTATCACAAATTAAACAAGATTTTGATGCACATCTTTCTTATTAAATCTTTGTATTCCACCTTGTACTACACTTGATAGAGAATCACTTAAAGGTCCCCTTCTTCGTGATCCCATGTTTTAAACTTTAGTTAGTGTGTATTGTTGTTGTTAGAGTATAAATAATATCTGTAAAATTCTAAAGCTCAAAGTTCAATGCCAAGAGAGATATTTTATTTAACAGAATTCGCCTACAAAAAACGACCCGTTTGGACTACATCCCACTAGTTCCTGAAGTAATGACGTCACTAAAACAGTTTTTTGACTAACCTCCGCCCACATGAATTCACAAAAAGGGGGGCGTGGTCTTGTTGCGCTCCGACAGAGAAGAAGGAAGAGCAGCGTTTGTGTTTGCCATGTCGTTGAAACGCTGTTATTTTCATCTCGGAGTCCAATCATCTTTGTTTGGGCTTCCTAGGGATGCTGTACTTGGACATTAATGGTTACAATTTATGTTTAACTCGGTTCCCGAAAATTATAATCCACATGTAAAACTATGTGCAGCACATTTTGCTGAGGACAATCCTCAATCTCAATCAGTTTAATGCCGGATTCGCAAAAAGATTATCCTTGAAAGAGGGAGCAGTTCCCTCTTTGTCTGGAGAAGGCTTTGTTTATGAACCATAACCAGTAAGTGTATTTTATTATTTAAGTTGGTGCGTTTAACAGTTTCTGTAACTTATTACACAAAGGGCAACGCTGTTTACCTTTGTTAACTAGATGTTAGGGCTGTGCAAAAAAACGAACGCGATTTTCATGCGCATCTCGTCAGTAAAAACGCTCCTGTGATTATAAGTACATCTCCAGCACATGCTCCTGCCCACTTGCTTCTCAAAACTAGTCCAATCGCGTTACCAGGAGGTCAGCCTTCTCTAAGCTGTTGTCGAATCACAACACAGGAACCGCTGGCCCAATCAGAACTCGTTACGTATTTCTGAAGGAGGGACTTTATTGAACAAGGAAGTCATCAGCCCATTTTTGTGACAGTGAAAACCGTGGTATACAGATAGGTGAATTATGTGAAAAATACTGTTTTTTTACACGCAAAACATGAACACGTTATATTGCACACTGTAAACACAAAGCTTCAAAAAAGCGCGAAAAACGGGACCTTTAAGACACTTTGCTTTTAACCTATTCCACATAATAATATTCAATAAAACTGTATGTTAACACGTAGGAGCTTGCTGCATAAATCCGTGAGTACGGTTTACAAATCCAAGAGAACGGATTGCGAAAGCGTGCGCACGGATTATGAATCTGTGGGTACGGATTCAAAAACCGAGGGTACAGTTTACAAAATCTGAGTGCACGGATTGGAAATTCGTGGGCACGATTTGTTAAACCGAGGGAACAGTTTATGAATTCGTGAGTACGGTTTATAAACTGAGGGGACGGATTGCAAAACCGTCGCCACAGATTGATTTTTTTTCTCCTACAAGTGACGTCCCGGGCTCTGTAGGAAATAATGTTCTCTTTTGTAAAAAATATAGGGCTGCAACTAACGATTATTTTGATAATCGATTAATCTGTCGATTATTTTTACGATTAATCGATTTATGTGCTTATATTTAGGTTTTTCCATTTTTTCCCCAAGTAAATTATTAATAAATGGTCTTTATCCTTCAGCATAGATTTTTAAGAGATTTTAACCATTTTGCAGTGTCATATCCTCATTAAAAATATACCTGGAGTTGTTTTATTGTGTTCGTAATCCTTTGTCGAACTCTTCTGCAATCAAAACACTGACCCATACTCTAGCAAATTTCACAAGGAGATATCAAATGTTTTCACCATGGCAGTCCTTAGAGCTCCTAAAGTAGTTTAACATCCCGGACAAAGCTTATTAAGGAATCTTTCAGAACATATTTTCACGAAGAATAAGGATAAAACAGAATAAAATTGCAGTGCATTGTATTTTATTATTTTCTGGAAAACAGCTTTATAGCTTTTGCTGTGAAATTGTAAACAATCCTTCGAAAAAAGTGCCAATGGCATGAAACCTGAATGGAACTCACAATTTAAAGTAAAATCCATCAGAAGGTTGTCCAGAAAAAAAAATTGGACACACACAAAAAACCTGCTGTGTGAAAAAGAGCAGTGAATACTTAGAAAAAAAGTGTATTTCAAATATCTTTAAACATTTATCTCTCTCATTCAGTCATAATTAGGCTGCACGACTGAATTTTGAACTGGTAAACGACAAACTGATCACAGAACATGTTTGTAAAGCTTTAAATGTTAACTGTTAAAAAGCAATGTTATCAGCTTTTACGACTAAACATTTGCAAACAACATTGTACTGGAGAATCTGCACAAATGAAAGTCTTAGGGGCCGTTCACATATCGCGCCTAAAAACGCATGGAAAACGCTAGGCGCGCCACTTTCTCCTCCTTTCCAAAGCGCTCGTGCAGAAGCGCCCCTGAGGCGTCTGCCTTTGCTAAGCAACCATGACGTGCTCTCTCATTGAAGACGCGGAAATTTCAGCAAAGGATAAATGGATTTGCAGCTCAAAAAATCGCTTGCAGTGGCTCTGCTACTAAATTTATTTCAAAATGGAAATCCATATACAACTATGATCAGCTGTTCCTTTCATCTTGACTGAGTTTTTAACGTTGTTACGGGAAAGGATGAAGCTGATTGGTTAGTTCTTGTCACATGACCCGCGGTGCGCTTGCTGCATTCTGAAAAGTTGAAATGTTTTAACTCGATGCGGTGTTGGAAATAACGAACTTGAGCGCGCAAAAGACGCGATATGTGAACGTCCCCTTAAACAGTTCCGTAGTGCAGAGTTTACAGGTTACTCTTCTTTTTTGAAGGCTCAAAGTAATACTCCCACATCCTGCTGAATGCTGCAGAGACGCTGTTCGGGAAGCACGTGACAAAACGAGGCCAGCTATTGGCTATTCTCTACTTCTCCTGTTGTACTGGCTGAGTAAAACCTCCGGTGGCTCATTACTGCCACACTTTGGTCACCGCAGATTTGAAATATGCACAAAATGAGCCGCTTACGGCAAATAAAAGTTATTTAGCAACGAATCGATGACTAAATTAGTTGACAACTATTTTAATAATCGATTTTAATCGATTAAATCGATTCGTTGTTTCAGCTCTAAAAAAATAAATAAATAAAAAAGGGGGGGGGGAAATCTTTACAAAACAAGATTGACAGCTCTCTTGTAGGAAAGTGATTTGGTTCTGGCTATTGGTTGCAGATTCAATTTTGAGATTTGGGTGAGGCAGATGAAGGGACCAAGTTAAACAGACTAAATGTTTGGAGAAGTCCTGCATGTGTCAACAGTAGAGACTGTATAAAAACAGGTCACCAGAGAGAAATCTGGTGTTTTAAATGGAAGGCCCAGTTTGTATTATGCATTACAAGGTCAATTTAAAACAATAGTATTAATAAAATAAAACATATGCAAAAATGAAATGGTAATAATAAAGTTAAAATATACCAACTCTCCTGCTACACACTCAAAAGTATGCAGATTTTCTTCACAAAAAGAATACACACTTTAAGGGAACAGCATAAGCAGGCAAATTGGGACACAGCACAACTGTTTTACTAAATTTCACAATATGCATCACAACATACAAAATGTAGAATTTAATTAAAGTGACCTGATGTTCACAAGCATGTAGCTATTCTGTACTCTCTGCCAAGAGAAACAAGCATGTGTTTTTTTTGTTTGTTCTTTTTCTCTAAAGAGAAACAAGCATATGGCAGCGTTTAAGGACACCGTTATTGTTGCAGTTCTAAAAGCCCTTCTGAAAGATTGATTCCCCGTGCAATGAATGTCAGTATAAATGTCACTTCATACAGAATCAAAATGTACTTCTATTTAAGGGGTTAAATTATATATGTGAATGGAGCAACATAAGGGTGTGTAAACGATGGCAGATTTGTGTGTGTGTGTGTGTGTATATATATATATATATATACACACACAAATCTGTCTTCGTTTACACACCCTTATGTTGCTCCATTCACATATGACGTGTTAGGCAGAAAAGATGCAATAAAAGTAAATAACGACATAGGCTGTCAATACCTAAAGTCCTGCCAAAAATCTGATTGTTTAAGAGGAAAAAAAGCCAGGCAGATTTAAATCTGAGGGTTAGTAAATTATGACAATTTGATTTTAATGTTTAAAGTAACAGCTGTCAGAAATATAAACAGAGGAAACTACAGAACAATTATATCACCATAACTTTCTCTTTAAATAGACAAAAGATACATTTAACCTCTTATTAGAGTTGTTATTTGCTCGTCACAAAACCGAGTGCCTGCTTAGACGAAACTGCGCATTTACGTTCACGCGCCATATCATATGTATCTACAAACGCTGTCTAGATAGGCAGCCAACTAGGTTTTGTGATACAGCCCGTGTGTGTTGTTTGACCAAGCATTACCTTTTCCATCTGCGCGTCTTGATTCTCACTCTTCGTCGACTTCTCCTTCTCCCGTTTCGTCTTTTTCACCGCCATTGTGGCTCCACTTGTCGCCTGCTCCTTTCCCTTGCCCTTCTCCTTCTTTTTCTTCTTGTCGCGCTTAGCGAAGAAGTCATCCAGACTCTTCTCCACGCCGGCTGGGGCCACATCCGCCATCTTATCCCCAAATTTCCTTCACTAAACACTAAAAAAAAGCTTGGAAACGGTCAGATCAGTGTCTGAAACGACAGCAAACGAGCCCTTGCGTGCGTGTGTGTCCGGTAATCCGTATGTTTCATGTATCCGCAGGTTAAAGGTGCGCTGAGAGCAGCATGGCAAACTGGCCAGCTGAAAGTGTAACAGAGTCGCTTCCGATCTGACCCGGATGGGAAAGCGCCTTTGTTATTGACAGTTCTGCTATCCAATCTCTGAGCGACGATGTTAGTTTTCGACCAATCCCATGGCAGGGTGAGGATTCTGCACCGTGATTTTGCCAGATTGTGCAACTGTTTTGTTTTTCAATCCTGTCTTTAGTAGTTATACAACACTTGTGGAGTAATTTAATTAACAAATGAAAGAAAACACGTTTCTACTGATCAATTTAGATATGTGGTGCCATTTTAAACTGCAAAAAATGCACAGAAAAGGCAGAATTGCATAAATAATGTTAATAAACTATTTTTTAAACATGACATGAACATAGAAATTTTAAATAGTAAAATAAAATATAGAATAAAAAATTTAAAACACGATGAAGTACTGGTTATTATACATTTGTATTTTAAACAATCAAACAAAAATGTTAAAGTTTTTGAGAATCTGGTCTTAAGAAAAATAAAACAATCTGAATATCAAGAGTGGTAGGCTCCTCTATGCCTTTTAAGGGATATTGGTTATTGGGCCCTTAAAAAAGGTGATTAAAAGGGGTTGTTGTTTAGATACTATTGGAAACCTCATGTTCCTTTACGAACAGTTTCTCCTGTTGCGTTGACACACTTATGGGCAAACTCATGTTTACTCTGGTACTGTACTGGGCCCTGATTTGTTCACATTCGTGTAGCAGCCATAAACTGTATAAAAACATGGACATATAGTGTCCATGACGTCACCCGTAGTTTTCTGAAGAGCTTTTTTTATATCTAATTTATATTATATATCTAAATAATCCCCCATGTCCGCTGCGTTCTCAAAAATCAGGCAATTTGATAATATAGAATATCAAAATCAACGGCGGGCGGCAGATCCTTTTCCTATTTGGCGCCTAAACTCTGGAATAACCTACCTAACATTGTTCGGGAGGCAGACACATTCTTGCAGTTTAAATCTAGATTAAAGACCCATCTCTTTAACCTGGTTTACACATAACACACTAATATGCTTCTAATATCCAAATCCGTTAAAGGATTTTTAGGCTGCATTAATTAGGTAAACCGGAACTGGGAACACTTCCCATAACACCCTATGTACTTGCTACATCATTAGAAGAATGGCATCTACGCTAATATTAGTCTGTTTCTCTCTTATTCCGAGGTCATCGTAGCCACCAGATCCAGTCTGTATCCAAGTCAGAGGGTCACTGCAGTCACCTAGATCCAGTACGTATCCAGACCAGATGGTGGATCAGCACCTAGAAAGGACCTCTACAGCCCTGAAAGACAGCGGAGACCAGGACAACTAGAGACCCAGATACAGATCCCCTCTAAAGACCTTGTCTCAGATGACCACCGGGACAAGACAACAGGAAACAGATGATTCTTCTGCTAATCTGACTTTGCTGCAGCCCGGAATTGAACTACCGGTTTCGTCTGATCAGAGGAGAACTGGCCCCCTGACTGAGCCTTGTTTCTCCCAAGGTTTTTTCTCCATTCTATCACCGATGGAGTTTTGGTTCCTTGCCGCTGTTGCCTCTGGCTTGCGTAGTTGTGGTCACTTCATTTACAGCGATATCGTTGACTTGATTGCAAATGATTGCACAGATACTATTTAAACTGAACTGAGATGATGACATCCCTGAATTCAGTGATGAACTGCCTTTAACTGTCATTTTGCATTATTGACACACTTGAAGGTGTGGATGCCGAGTTGCCATATCTTTCATACTGATATTAATTATATTATTACATGATTTATTGTTTGACTATTAATCAAGTTATGGCAAGAGTGAAATGTGTAACCTTATGTGCGCTTATGAGATATTAAAGAATCCTGTTCTACCCTGTATTTCTTTTCCTCAAGATTAATGTCCACATATTATGTGTGTGTATCCAACCGTAATGATAAGACACTCGCCAGTGGTAGAAAGCCTTGAATTTTAGATAAGTTCTCTGTGTATGTGTGTTAGTATCTGTCTGTACAAGGAACTGCCAGTGTCCAGTGTATCAGATATACATCTTTGGAGAGTTTATCTAGGTTTTGGAACCAATCAGAATTTTGTTGACTTATGTATTGAAGCAATTAGTATCCTCTGTCAGGGTATAACTGTGGTTGATTTTGAGTTGTATGGGTGCGGCCTACGAACTCCGTCGAGAGTATTGAAGCTGACTTCTGCTGATGAAATTGCAAACTATTTTCTTCAGTAAAATAATTATTATTAATTGAACTCATCTCTGACTCCTGGTCTTCATTTGTGACAACACCTGGGGCCTCATGTACAAAGACTTGCGTTGAATTCATACTAAAACATTGCTTACGGTCAAAGCTGTAAATGTGCGTACGCACAAAAAAAATCAGATGTATTAATCTCTGCGTAAGCAGCATTCCACATACATTTTCTTTGTACATCCCAATTAACGCGAAATTGAGCGCACATGCACGAGCACAACCCCACACCCTGTCTCCTCCCTCAATTAAATTAATTTAAATATGGTAATTAGTCTAATTTGGCAAAAGAAACCTGCTAGAACATGGCTAAAGCAAGCAAGAAACGAAATTTCACTAAAAATGAATTAGAGGTCCTACTAACAGAGGTAGAAACAAGAAAAAATATTTTATTTGGAACTTTGTCCTCTGGAATTAATAATAAAAGAAAGAAAAAAGAGTGTGAGAGTTTGTCTGATGCCGTCAACGTGGTGGGATCTGAGAGTCGCACCGTAAATGAACTGAAGAAGAAATGGTCTGACATAAAGGTGGAAGTTAAGCGGAGAACTGCTGCGCACCGACAAAGTGTGGGCAGAACAGGCGGTGGTACAGGGGCAGATGAACTCACACCCTTTGATCAGAGAGTTGCGTCTATTGTAGGAGACACGTTAATCTCTGGAATCGTATCCGTTGATGTGGGAGACTCGGATATACTACAGGACTGCCAGCAAGGTGACTAATTTAAAATTTATTTCCTTAACTTTGATACATAGCCTACCAGCCACCATTTAATTTTAAAATGCAATGTAGTAATGTACCCATTAACCACTTCAGCTGTTATTTTGATTTTTTGAGAATTAGGCATATGCAATATTGGACCCACCGGTGGGTCCCCAGAGTTGATGTGGTTAATAAGGAACAGACTCAAATACAGTTAACATGTGCCTGTGTTTATTTGGACTTAGGAACTGCAGGAACAACAGCAGAAACGTCCACTGGCATGCACTCAGAGTCCGCACCACCCGAGCAGCCAGAGCCCATTCAGTCCAGCGTCTCCGGTGTCTCTAATGCTCCCCCCAGTGCTGAACCCCGTCCATCTGGTCGCGTCTTGACTCATGCTGTTCTGGAGTCACAGCAACAAATTGTTAGGGCCATTGAAGAAATGAACAGTCACTTAAAAAATGTCACTGACGCACTTACAGAAATAAGCCATTCATTAAAAGAATTGGTCAAAAAATAAACTTTTTGTCTGAGTACCATTTATATTGTCGCAATTACACGTTGACGGGCCTGAATGGCTTGTTGATTGTGCTGCACATATACTGGTCCTGGGTCAGGGTCATCTAGCGGTGCCCCCACCTCACCAAGGTGTATGCCATGCCTGTGTGCAACATTGTGCAGCACTCCACAGGCCAGTATGATGCGGCAAACCTTGTCAGGGCGGTATAACAGCATCCCCCCGGTCCTGTCAAGGCAGCGCCACCGACTTTTCAGCTGCCCAATCGCCCGCTCCACAACTGACCGAGTGCGAGAATGGGCATCATTGTATCTGCGCTCTCGGTCAGTTTGTGGGTTGGTGAGGGGGGTTAACAGCCACGTCTTTAGTGGATAACCACTGTCTCCTGATGGGCAGTTGAATAATTACACACACAAACATTAAACTTTTAGATAGAACCATACATTTAAATGCATAACTTGCCAAGTAGCCACCCATCGCGCACCCTGCCAGCTTGGAGTCTCATCCCAACCATGCTGTTTGTGAGGAAAAATGAATCATGGGTTGACCCAGGCCACCTTGCCACAATATTTGTTAGGCGTATTTGTGCATCACATATAATCTGCACATTTATTGAATGAAAATGTTTCCGATTCACATATGCAAAATCTTCAGATGGCGCCTTTATAGCAATATGTGTGCAGTCGATCGCTCCGATTACATTATGAAAACCGGCTATCGCTGCAAATTGCGCTTTAATGTTTGGCTGGTCACCTGCATCGTATGGGAACGTTATGTACCGGGTAGACAAGCGGATGATCCCGCCCCATACAGCTGGCATTGCACGGCTCAAACACGACTGGCTTATACCTGAGCGGTCTGCTAGTTCTCTTTGGAAAGAACCAGTTGCCAGGAAACCAAGTGTAGTAAGCACCTGTAAAGGAACGGGTAATGCGTGGCTCCTCACTGTCTCTCTTTCCAAATTCGGACCCAACTCAGCGCAGAGCTCCAAGAGTATAGCCCTTGGAAATCTGAAACGGCTGATAAGCCAGTCATCATCGTGGGCCAGAAAATCATTGTGGTCCCTAAAAACTCGTTCTCTCCGGATTCGTCCATTGAAAATGTCCTCTAATAAAGCCAACACTGCCATTGCTAGACGGGTTGTAGGCTATCAATTTGCACATGCTTTATATATGTTACTTAATTGCATAATTAATAGAATATTTTAATAAGACTCGTGTGACAATAATATGTCAAATAATTTATCAATTACAAATTATAAGCAATCTGACAGCTGGTGGTGCGATAGAAAAATTCGTAGTGTAATGTTTGCCACTTCACTTTATTGCCTCTATGAGTCACCAACGGACAAAAATCACGACAAATGTACGTACGCCAGGCATGAACTTTACGTGGAGGAACTCACATTCTTACGTTAATTTCACTGTTAGTACATCTGACCGTGAACGTGAAAGCTGGCGTACGCTGTGTTTTTGTGCGTACGCAGTGTTGATACATGAGGCCCCTGGTCCTTGGGTTTTAACTGTAAATTCCCCTACACACTGTTTTCCTAATTAATGTTGTTTAACTGCTTTGACCCAATCCTTTTTGTTTAAAGCACTATATAAATAAAGGTGACTTGACTTGACTTGACTTTTTTGAAGCTCAAAGTGGGCGGAGCAGTTGCCATCTTGGCAGCGCATCACTCCCGGATCATCAAAAATGGGCACGTTTACATGCACACTAGTAAGCTGATAAAATATCAGCTTATTAAAATAACCAGTTTTTCCCATATACATGCACATCGGTAACCTGACAACGCAAATAACCTGCGTTTACATGACTTAATTAATAAATCAAGTTATTTCCCTTTAGTGATTAAAAAATATAATCATGTGCATATCTGACTCCTGAGTATTCCATAAATTTGTCAGTTGTGATGTTAAATTAAGCTTGCACGTCAACTTGTGACATGTCAGGAAACTCACAACTCTTATGTTATACTCTCATGCAGTTATAAATGCAGCATTGTGACTGAACTACTTCTGCATTTTTATCATTTTCTGAGACATGAAAAAGTCAGCTTTTGTAATATCCTTCTTTCTTTACTGCAAGACGTTTGCTCGGTCTAGATTATCTTAAATCTGCACTAACGATGTGTTCCTGTCACGTATCATGCATGTGCACTTCGATATGCAGAGAGAAAGCAGGTTGTTGCATTAACATGCCGTGCAAAATTTGAATTAAGAAGCAAAAAACTACCTGTTGCGACCAGTTAATGCTTAAGCCGTTTATGACCTTAATCCGATAAAAGAAACTGTTTACAATCCACCTCTCAATCAAGTGGCCACGCCCTTAAATATGCATAACTTTAAGGCTTAATATAATTTAAAAGGAAGGAGTTATAAAAAAAATTCATCCCCTCACAGTTGTCATGAAGGGCAAAATTAGCTATATAGACCAAAATATTTTTTTGTACCAGACTGTAAACATGTTTTAATCTGCTGTAAAGTTGGGCCTTTTAACATGGGGAGTATATGGGATTTACTCTCTTTTGGAGCCAACCTCTAGCGGCCAGTCAATGAATTGCAGTTTTAGTCACTTCCTTGTTGGCTTCATGAGAGGGAGTGGGATGTTGCTGCTCGGTAGCAGCACAAACCAATATCGCTTCAACCCACCAAAAGGAGAGGAATGACCCACTCTTTTCCTACCAGCAGTTCACGAGGCACTCACCATGAAGTGGGTGGGCCCATGTTAATCCCTATACTTCCACCACTTTCACCACTGAAGAAAGAAGTTATAGCAAGCTCTCCCCTCAGGAAGAGGCGGTCATTGCGCATCTGTGCCCTCCATCGGCCCTGGGGTTGGAAGCCCATATAGTGCATCAATCTAAGCCCTGCAGGACTACCTCAGCCTTAGCAAAGACACCACTCCAAGGTGTGAAGACACCTTCTCCACACCATGGACAAGTCTAGCCAGACTTCTGATGCCTTTAGAGAGCTGTGCACATCAGTTTAAAGCAGCACAGAAGTCATTGCGGGCAATGCGTCACTTCCTGCTGAAGTGCTCCATTGCGGTGGTTTCTTTCAGTGGATCTGAAGGACGCTTAGTTTCACATCCAGATAGCCCCCATCACAGACCATTCTTGAGATTTGCATTCTAGGGATTGGCCAATCAGTACACAGTCCTGCCATTCGGACTGTTCCTGGCCCCACACACTTTTATGAAGTGCATAGACGTGTCTCTTTCCCCCCTGATTAAGATGGGAATCCACATTTTGAACTACCTGGTTTTAGCCAGGTCAGAAAGGGAACTCATCGCTCACAGTTCACTGCTGCTCAGACACCTGGACCTCCTTGGGTTGGGAATCAATTTAACTAAGAGTTTTTTTTCTCCTAGCCAGTGAGTGGTCTTTCTGGGGACAGTTATCGATTCTGCATGGATTACACCGTGCTTTACTCTGTGATTCCTCTGGGGCTGCTCAACATGCAGCCCCTTCACTACTGGCTCAAAGCCCATGTTTTCTTCCCAAGCTTGGTTTCTGGGATGTTTTCATCTTAGGGTAACCTACCGCTGCATCAGAGCTGTGGCCCCTTGGAAAACCTCTCACCTGTTTCAATCAGGCATCCCATTGGGACTGACCTCCAGAAGGAAGGTGGTCATGTCAGATGCCTCCAACTCAAGTTAGGGAGCTTTGTATGAGGGCAGAATGGCATCTGGCTCCTGGTCAAACCTGGAGCAATGATTACACATCAGCTGCCTCAAGATGATGGCAGTTTTTCTGACCCTCAAAACCTTCCTGCCTGCCTTTAAGGGGCACTACGTCCTGGTATGTTTGGACAACATGACGGTGGTAGCCTCAATCAATCACCAAGGTGGTCTCAGGTCATGCTCCCTTTACAAGTTGGCTGTACACCTCCTTCTGTGGGCACAAGGCAGACTCCTTTCATTGAGAGGAGCTCATGTGCTGGGTAGACTGAACCAGGGGGCAGATGCTGTCCAGGAGAATGGAGACTACATCCCCAAATGGTTCAGATGTTTTTGTCTGTCTTCAGGAGGGTAGAGGTGGACCTCTTCACAACAGAAGACAATTTTCACTCCCTAATCTACTTTTCGAGACAGCAAGATGCCCTAGCCCATGATTGGCATGGCGCTCACATGTATGCCTTTGCATCCCCAGAGCTGTGGAATCTTTGTGTTTGGCCCCTCAACAAAAGTCTTTGTAGCTTCCAGCGAGTGTACGTAATAGTATTGGAGGCTTCAGCACTGTCTAGAATAGGTTTTTTCCCCCTTAAATTGTCAGTCTTCTCTGACTAATGTGCAGGAGGGAACAATGACTTGTCCATTTGTGACATTTCTAACGTTTCTACAAGAGCTTTTGGATGAGGGGCACACTCCTTCCATGCTCAAAGTGTATGTCGCAGCCATCATGGCAAATCATTTGCTTGTGGCTGGCCAACCATTCAGCAGAAACTTCTTAGTCCTCAAGCTTGATGAAATCTTGATGAAATCTGCCTTGTCCTCATACTTTGCCGACTTGGGACTTCATTCTGCACTTGCTTATAGCACGACGCTATCGGAGGCATTCCCCATAAGCGTGTCATCGCAGTGGAAGTGATGTAACCTCAGTTCCCTGAGATAAGGAACAAACGTTATGAAGGCTGCTGTGCTATAAGACGGCATACAAATTGATGATTGTAGCTTCAGTCAAAAGATTGTGATGAAATGGCACTCAGAGACGACTGTCAACACAACGCTTCTCTTCCCTGAAAGAAAGTGAAAGTTGTGACATTTTGCCAAGTATGGTAACCCATACTCGGAATTGGTGCTCTGCATTTAACTCATCCAAGTGCACACACACACAGCAGTGAGAAGTGAACACATACCCAGAGCAGTGGGCAGCTATATATCCAGCACCCGGGGAGCAACTGGGGGCTCAGTGCCTTGCTCAAGGGCACTTCAGCCATGGGTATTGAGGGTGGAAGACAGCACTGTTTATTCACTCCCTACCACCTACAACTCCTGCCACCACAGAGACTCAAACTGGTGACCTTCTGGTAACTAGTCTGGCTCTCTAACCATTAGGCCACAGCTGCCCTTATCTTAGGGAACCGAGATTACATTAGTCACTGGAGCGTTTTACTAGGTGGCACAGTCCCTGGATCAGGATGTCACTCCAAACTGGATGAAATTGCCAAGAAGAAACTGGTCAAAGAGACTACAAAGAGGCCTAAATCAACTCTGGAGCAGTTGCAGGAATTTATGACAAGAGTGGTCATTTTGTGCATGGGATAACAATATCACAAATTCTCCACGAATGTGGTTTGTATGGGAAGGTTGCAAGAAAAAAAGCCACTCCTCAAGAAAGGCCAAACTCAGTCATGACTGAGCTTTGCCAAAACACACCTTGAAGATTCTGAGGCCACAAGGAAAAAAGTGTTATGGTCAGATGAGTGTCTGAATTATTTGGC
This sequence comes from Carassius carassius, assembly GCF_963082965.1. Taxonomy (NCBI): domain Eukaryota; kingdom Metazoa; phylum Chordata; class Actinopteri; order Cypriniformes; family Cyprinidae; genus Carassius; species Carassius carassius. Next base: position 12,111,707 of record NC_081796.1, read on the forward strand.
CTTAACTTCAAACAATATGACAGAAATCCAAATACAGCTCACCATCCAACTAACACTATTCCTACAGTACAGTAAAACATGGAAGTGATAATATCCTGTTATGGGGGTGTTTCTCTGCGACAGAGACTGGAGCATTTGTCAGTATAGAAGGAAAAATGGATTGGGGCAAAATACTATAAACATTTTTTTGAGGAAAATCTGCTATCCTCTGCCAGAAAGTCATCAATGGGAAGACGGTTTACATTCCAACATGACAATGACCCAAAGCACACAGCAAAATTGACCACACAGTGGTAAAAGGAGAAAAAGGTGAATGTTCTTGCATGTCCTAGTCAGAGCCCAGACTTAAACCCCTTTGAAAATCTGTGGAATGACTTGAAGACTGCATTCCACAAATGGTCACCACCGAATTTAACTGAGCTTGAGCAGTTCTGAAAAGAAAAGTGGGCAAATATTGCAAAGTCTAGATGTGCAAAGTTAGTAGAGTCATTGACATATCCCTACTGACTAAAGGCTGCAATTAAAGCAAAAGGTGGTTCAACAAAATACTGACACAAGGGGGTGATCTTTTTTCCAACTCAGTGATTAAGGTCTTTTTTTTTTTTTCTTCTTGCCTTGATGTTATATCTTTCACTTGGATGCTGTGCACTGAGTAAATACAGCTGAATAGAACAAAAACTGTGTCCATCTTTATTTCAGGCTGCAAAGCAACAACAATTTTATTATTTTCAAGGAGGTGATTCTTTTCTATACCTGCTGTATATTTGTATAGTTTTAGGAAAATTTCTCAAATAACTCAAGAGAGAATAAAAAAAAAACAAAAAAAAAAACAAAGACTAGCAATAACACCTTACTGCATTCTAGCACGGAACAATGTGATTTAGAGGGTTTATAAAAAATACTTTAAATCTGTTGCCTTTTGAGAGACTATGAATGAATGAACATACCAGTTGTCTGTCACACTGAACAACTTGTGAATAGAAAAGCTTCTTTCAGCATATAGAGCAAACAAGGAAAATTCCAGAAACCTTTGACCCATTTAAATCAGGGGGAAACATTGGTGTTTGTGTTCCACTTTACTTTTTTAACAGGTTTTGCTTTAAATATTAAATCAACTACAGACTGAAGAAACCTTCAAAGCCTTTTTATTTGTATTGCTCAGCATAATAATTATAGTTTATGTGCTACAAATGATTAGACATGATTTTTTTGTCAGCTGAGCAATTACCTCCCTCTCCTTACATATCAAAAACTCATACCAGCACAAAATAAATGGATGGAAACAATAAAAAAAGAGGACAATGAAAACATCAATCTGCAAATTAATTTAAAACAATATTTATATAAAAATTGCTAAGCATACAGAAAAAAATTGAATATGTAAAGAAAGGATGATGATATGGTCTTAAAACATGTTACCAACCTCAGTGGCATGTGTTAAAAGAATGTACAACATAAAAATAGTTTCTCTGTATGTATTTATATCTAACAATTACACTTTATTACATCCAGTGATATAATTGACATTCATCTAAAAAACTGTATAATACAGCAGTAAGCACTGAGAATCAAAGAGAAATTCTGTTTGGTTTCATTTATTCTCATCAATGTTCACATAAGGGACAAAGATAGACAGACAGAACCACAAGCACACTCATTCTCCTTCCCAAAGAAAAACATATCTTCTAAGAATATATACAGGTATATCTCAATGAAAAATATCATGGAAAAGTTCATTTATTTCAGTAATTGAACTCAAATTGTGAAACTCATATATTAAATAAATTCAATGCACACAGACTGAAGTAGTTTAAGTCTTTGGTTCTTGTAATTGTGATGTGATGGAGGTGATCAGTTTGTGGCACTGCTGAGGTGGTATGGAAACCCAGGTTCCTTTTACAGTGGCCTTCAGCTCATCTGTTTGGTCTCTTGTTTCTCATTTTCCTCTTGACAATACCTCATAGATTCTCTATGGGGTTCAGGTCTGGTGAGTTTTCTGGACAGTCAAGCACACCAACATCATGGTCATTTAACCAACTTTGGTGCTTTTGGCAGTGTGGGCAGGTGCCAAATCCTGCTGGAAAATGAAATCAGCATCTTCAAAAAGCTGGTCAGCAGAAGGAAGCATGAAGTGCTCCAAAATTTATTGGTAAATGGGAGCAGTGACTTCGGTTTTCAAAAAATACAATGGACCAACACCAGCAAATAACATTGCACCTCAAATCATCACAGAATGTGGAAACTTAACACTGGACTTCAAGCAACTTGGTCTATGAGCTTCTCTACCCTTCCTCCAGATTGTAGGACCTTGGTTTCCAAATGAAATACAAAACTTGCTATCATCTGAAAAAAATGACTTTGGACCAATGGCAACAGTCCATTTCTTCTTCTCCTTAGCCCAGGTAAGATGCCTCAGGAGTGGCTTAACAAGAGAAATATGACAACTGTAGCCAAATTCCTTGACACGTCTGCATGCCTTGACCCCAGCCTCAGTCCATTAATAGTGAAGTTCACTCACTTTCTTGAATCTTGAAATTTATTTAATACACAAGTTTCACAATTTGAGTTGAATTACTGAAATAAATGAACTTTTCAGCAACATTTAAATTTATTGAGATGCACCTGTATATATATATATATATATATATATATATATATATATATATATATATATATATATATATATATATATATAGCCAAGTTGTGAAGCAATAGTAGTGCCATTTTCATCAGAGCATGACATGGCGAATAAACAAATATGGTGGTTTAATAAAAAAAAAACAATGCATTTCCACTTCAGTTATATAGTATAATGCTTAGCCCTGCTAATAGAAGTTGAACACAAACAAGTACAACATGAACAGATATAATGTGAAATGTGGAGCACAGTAACATTACCATAGCAAGGGCTTTGTATGAGGCATTTCATTTTAATTTAAGCATATTTTTTCTACTTGCTTGTGTCAATGTGAATGGAGTTTTAGGGTGTTTGAAACAACAAAATCTTGATAGAAACAAAATCCTGTTTGACATCTAGTCTAAAGACACACATACACCTCAAATCAGAAAAGATGCATGCAACAAGACATATACGCACACAAAAACATTTTGAACATCTAAGGAATGGGACAATTGTAATTTTGTCTTTTGGCTGGTGACTCAGCTGGGGACAAACCATTTCAGAAAATCTTGATTCGTCCTCCATAAAATGCAAACAGGCAATCAACTCAAGTTCCTCCAAGAGAGAAGCGAGGGTTGCTGCAGTACCCACTGGACCCATTTTGGAAACATTTCAGAATCAATGCCCTTTACCCCTCCATCCCCTTACATACAGAATTCAAGTGCGGCAGGCTTTATGATTTTTTAATCATATTAAGTGTTTTGGGTAACGTCACACAAGCATCCTTACACCACGCATCATGTTTCTCAGCACTCTGCTCCTCCAAAGCCACTGGGACATAAGAGCAAACACACTTATTGTTTTTATTCAAAAAAGACATAAAAACCCTTATCACAATGAAGCGTCAGTAGAAAATCCACATCAGAAAAATATGCAGGGGCTCCCCCTCGTTGTAAATTTGTGTTCTTTTTTGTAATATTCTTTCAGATCCTTGAAACCAGTTTCATATATAAACCAGAGTCTCTGAAGGTTCACCACATATACTGTATGTATATATATTTATTTATATTTGTATATTCTTAAAAAAATGCAAGCAAATAAAAGGGACTGGGAAATCCTCAAGGATTTTGTCTCCTTTTAATAGAATGCTTTTAGATATCAGAAGCCTTGTCTCTGTTGATAAAGAGAGTCTCTTGGCAAAAGGGGTTAACCAGAACCACGCCGCTGTCGCTGTAGTCACCGTTAGGGGGCAGACACGTCTCTTGTTCCTGAAACACAAAGAAACATGAGAACATTAGCACTGTAGTATACTTGCATTCATGCTAACTAAAGACGTATCACTTAATGGCGTCAGATCCTACAAAGCACTACAAATACAGTTAAGATGAAGGAAACAGGTATTCTTCTCAGAATCTATGTTCTTATAGAACAAACATGCATTTCTATGGTATAGTGATTGAGATCTATCACCATGGAGACTGAGTGCAAGGGAGAAAATGAAGGAAGAAGCAGGGTAAATTGCACCTGTTCAGGAAGACAACTAATTATAAGGCTCTACATTCTAAGACATTTTGTGTTTGGTAACACATATTAAATGGAAATTCTAATTCAAAGATTAAAATTAATCCATAAATCTGTCTAAAAACAAAGAAATAAAGCAAAGGGAATGTATGTCTCTGTTGCTTCTCTAAGAGAACTAAAGGTTGATTTGAAGACCTGTGGGTCACCGACATCCCAAACATGATTCTTCATCATCATCATCACACTCCTGTCAGAAAATGTCAGCAAGCAAGAACAAAAAGGTGAGGGAAAAAAGAAGCATGAAGAGGTTGAAATGGAAAATGTCAAAGAAGGGTTGATGATAACAATCTTACAAAATAGATTGAGAAAGAGAGCGTGAGATTATGGTCTCTGATCACCAGGTGGCGATAACGTGAATGGTAAATCATGCTACAGCATTTGCAGTTACCACTGAGTGATTTTTTTTTTCAAGCACACATTGTCTTGATTACAATGATAACTGTTCATTTCATTATGATAACCCAGCAATTAAAAAGCTATGAATATCTATATTTGTGTTATTTAGCCAGATATCTTATTCAGTTACTGATTTGTTGATTTGTAAATCATATAAATAGCAAAGCCTTTTAAGTAAGCCTTTTTAAGCCTTGGGGGAAGTCGTACCCTAATGGTTAGAGAGTTTGACTCTTAACCCTAAGGTTGTGAGTTTGAGTCTCAGGCTGGCAATACCACGATTAAGGTGCCCTTGAGCAAAGCACCGAACCCTCAACTGCTCCCCAGGGTCCGCAGCATAAATGGCTGCCCACTGCTCTGTGTGTGTGTTTGTTAACTGCTGTGTGTGTGTGCACTTTGGGTGGGTTAGAAGCAGAGCATGAATTCTGAGTATGGGTCACCATACTTGCCTGCACGTCATGTTAATTTTTCTTTCTGTTCACAAAAATGTGAAGGTTTATTACTGTGAATGGCAATTAAAATAACTCAAAATTGCGAAAAATCTCTAAGAAACATTTTTCAGTTTTTGTTGGCCTTCTCTGCACTTTAAAGGGAACAGAATAGAGACAAAGTGAAATGATGGAAGAAACGATGGGAGAAACAGAATAAAGAATGTTGTGAGCTGGCTTCAACTTCGTATCAGCTCTGAAGCACCATGGCTAGGCAGACTGGAGTACATGCATTAATCACTGGAAACGTGGGGTGTGGTTTATGCCCTGGGAACTTAAAATTGACATTTAATGAAAGTTCTCTAAATGCATATTACTAGTCTTATTGTAAACAATTAGTCCACGTTTATGTTACTTTTTTCATCTAATAATTTTTTTTATTAAAATATCAGAATGCAATCTTCTGATGAAAATACAGACTTTTCTCTGGTTGCACATGCCAGATTTCTCCAGTGATTTAGTTTGCTTAAACCCACTCCTTTCTTACAATTGACTACAGGTTTGCGTCCAGATCTGCCTCCATCCAATCAACGGCCATTGCATTGATCCAAGTCTTTGTCCTAGTCTCTGCCTCTGTCCCTTTTCTTTATGAGAGTCTGTTTCAATCTTATTTACATCACAATACAGAAAAAAATCTGACACTACTTACATTACATTATGACTTTTAAACAGACAAAAAGCAGTGGCTAAAATTTCTTCCAGGTCTCTGTTAGTACCTCAGTCTCCAGTGATTGTATCTCGCATGGGAGCTCCACAGCATGGCGGGTGAAGTAATCCATGGTGATGGCATCATTCCAGTAGCTCAAATTGTTCTCCTGAGTAGCAGACTTCTTCTTTTTCCTCATACAGCATACAGTAAGCAGTACGGCTGAAGAGAAGAAAACATATTAATATTCTATATCTAATTCTTCTTCATTTTAGCCCTAAGACCACATTAACCACTTCTGAATTTTGTATGATGTGTTTCAGAAAGTTGTAAGCAAAAGCCACTAAGCCACCAAGGGAATATTATGTTATCTTGTGTCTTTGGAAAAGTTCCTGTCAGTTCTGATGACAGAAAGCTGGAGGAAGAGTGATATTGGTTACTCACAGCATGAGGAGACAGGCACGCTAATGGCAAGAACCAACCACACAATGTCCATTTTGTCCAGGCAGATGGTGTATTTTTCATGAGAAGGACCCAGCGCAGGACCTGACTGGTTCCCAGATCCCCATGGGCCTTGTGTGGTGGCTGGAACCTGCCTGTTCATGTAGCTCCCGCTAGCTGTGGATGGTGCTTCTGAGATGTCTAAATCATTAACTGCAGGCCATGAGGCATCCGTGCTGTTGATAACATATGTGGCATCTTTTAAAGAGAGAAGAGAATCAGTGGTAATATTGGTGGTTCCATTCCTGCCATCTTGGATTTCCACAAAGTTTCTGCTCTTCGCTGAAGAAGTGGGATCAGATATTGTAACATGGTTGTAAGGTGATGGGGGAGGAGACTGGATGTCAGTTTGTGCAAAAGGATGTCTCCCTACTCCCAATGGAAGAGTGAGATTCTCTGTTGAAGACACGTCACGCAATGTAATGGTGTGTTGTGAAGCCTCCTTATCCGTGTTTTGCCCTTTGTGGGTTTTGAAGGTTGAAGTCAATGAAGATGATGGTACATGTTGAATGGGATCAGTGGGCTCCTTCACTCCCATCTCTCCAGTGTATGTGGTCCCCAAAAGGCCCTTGCCATCAAGGGCCACGTCAATTTTAGTCCCTGAGAGAAAAGAATGATCTGAGCCAGAATTTGTGACTTGGTTTCTACTATTCAACCCAGTAGCAGCGGTTTGATTTATATGGACCACACTTGAGAGCTCCGACTGGTTCACTTGCTTTCTTCTGATTGTACTCGGCTTGTTGGTATTAGTGCTAAAGTTCTGGTCTTGGGTTTTAGTGGTGAAAAACCCAGAGCTTGTTCTATTGAACATACTTCTAGTGGTCAGTTGGGGTACTTCTGCTTCTGAAAGAGAGATTCTGAGTCTTGCATGATCCCTGGGACCAAAAGAATGCACCCCTACTGTTGTTGTCTGAATTGTTTGAAATTTGGCAGATGGTACAGTGTTCTTTGCTGTCTGGGAAGAGCTAACAGTAGTGGGTCTACTGATGGCTTCTAGAGAAGCCAGTGACTGGATACGCAGATCCCCAGTGCTGGAACCCTCATGCCAGCCCAAGGGCCCCGGTGAGAGGGTGGTGAGGATTCTGCTTCTTGTTGACATGGAGACAAGGTCCCTGTGGGTTTGGTTGGGGTCAAGCTCCTCTGCGGAGAACACCAGCCCAACTGGCAAAGACAGAATCAGCAGAACACCTGAAAAAGAAAAACAGACAATGAGAAGAATGAAGACATTATGCATTTATCCAAAATGCGCAGTCACTGCACATACAGCATCAAGGAAACTTTTACTTTAAACTTTATTTAGTCCATAATGATGTTCTTACAGAACCAGATCAGTTGAATAATAATCTTAGCTAAGATGCTTGATTAGAATCTTGATTAGAATCTGATGATCTTTAATGAATCTTGGTAAGGTTTCATCATCTGAATGACATTGTAAAATGTGGACAAGCCCTAAATCATGGTTTACCATACAACTACCTTCCAAGACACCAGATGATCAGAGTGAGGTCATTGTTTTATCTGCATGCCAATTTAGTTGCTATGAAAAAACAAGATTCAGTTCTTAGAAGGTGAAAGGCAGTGAGTGATGAGAGAACATCATCACAAACAATTATCAAGAAGACATGGAGGAATCTGAACCAGTTCAGTGCCAGCTACTGGGCACTTGTCATTGTTGGAGGTGGTCAAAATTTGACATTGATTATGTGACAGATTTTCAACAGATCAATGGAGCTGTGCAAGGTACCTTCATGCTTCAAATGCTCCACCATCATCCCTGTCCTAAAGAACCCAAGATTAGAGGAATAAATGACTACAGGCCTGTGGTCTTTTGAAAAACTGGTGCTGGTCCACCTGAAGGACATTACTGGACACTTGCTGGATCCTCTTTAGTTTGCCTACAGAGCATACAGGTCTGACAAATAAGCAGCAGCTAGTGAGGCTGGGAAAACTCACATTCAGCACCCGTATGATCAGCACAGGAGCTCTTTAGGCTGTATTCTCTCCCCACTGCTCTTCTCCCTGTACAGCAACAACTGCACATCTAAAGACCCCTCTGTCAAGCTCCTGAAGTTTGCAAACGACACAACACTTATTTGACCTCATTCAGGATGGTGATGAGTCTGCCTACAGACCGGAGGTTAAGGAGCTGGCTTTCGGGCGCAGTCTTAACAACCTGGAGCTCAACACACTCAAAACTGTGGAGATGATCATGGACTTCAGGAGAAACCCCCCTGCCCTCCCCCCACTCACCATCATGAACAGCACTATAACGACAGTGGAATCATTCAGGTTCCTGGGCACCACTATCTCTCAGGACCTGGAGTGGGACATTCACATAGACTCGTAAGGCCTAGCAGAGGTTATACTTCCTTCGCCAGCTGAAGAAGTTCAACCTGCCACAGGAGCTGCTGAAACAGTTCTACTCTGCCAGCATTGAATCCGTCCTCTGCACTTCAATAACCATCTGGTTCAGCTCAGCTACTAAATTTGACCTCAGAAAACTACAGAGGGTAGTCCAGACTGCTGAGCGAATCATATGTACAACCCTTCCCATTCTCCAAGAACTGTACTCGTCCAGAGTGAGCAAAGGGGCTGGCAATATCACTCTGGACCCCTCATATCTAGCACACTCCCTCTTTGAACTGTTGCCATCTGGTCAACGCTACAGAGCACTGAGCAACTGAATGGCCAGACACAGGAACAGTTTTTTCCCAATCCATCTCATGAACACCTGACGATAATTGTGGAACACACCATTTATTCACTTATATACTAATTTATCTAACTCACATACTAAGTCTACATTTCAATTTGCACATAATATACCTGTACTGTCTATTGTTATATACTGTATCTGTACATACAATTGTCAATTTGTATATTTAGTATATTTTTAATTCCTTATTTATTGGTAATTTTTTTTTGTTGTTGTTTTTTTCACTGTCATTATGTTACACTGTGGAAGCTTCTGTCATGAAAACATATTTTTTTGTATGTGTAAACATGCCTGGCAATAAAAGTTCATTCTGATTCTGATTCTGAAATGTGTTTCATGCTTTATGCACCGAATCCTACAAAGCCTCTGTTTTGTCTAGTAATACTGATTTAAATCAGACCAAGACTAATCACTCTGAAGCCACTCTGAAAGAAAAACATGACATCAATGATGTACATTTACAGTTCATAGCTGTGTATTTGTTGCAGCCGTAAAGCAATCTGCCCTTTTCTCAGAACTTCGTACCTGCTCACCAAACTTAAATTCTCCCAGAACAGACATTAGGCAGTGAGAGTGGGAAAGAAACAGTGGTGGATGGTGGATGGTTGGGTGGTAGGGTAGGGTGTATGTGTTTTCGGGTGGGCAGTATGGCAAAAATGTCATGATTTAAAAAAAAAATCTTTATATCATGATTTTATCATGATTCTCAGTCGTGTTATTATTTTTTTTTGTTTATTTTTTCTATTTTGCAAGCTGTTTGAGCATTACAGCCAAACTAATTTCCCTATTATAAGAACTCACTTGATACTTCAAGGTAACAAAATATGAAAAAGTATGGCGGATATTTAAGCCAAAGTGGGAGAAGATAAAAATCTGTCATTATTTTATCTTTGTTATAAAAAAAAATAGAACAAAAAATACACATTACAAATACACATAATATACAAATAAAAATAGTGTTTTATTTTCAGGTACAATAGTATTTATCAGGATCATTAAAAAAATTGAATGAACAAATAAAATTAAAACACGATATACATCGATTCCTATTAAAGCAACTGCATTAAAGTATTCTATTCTCTTTTTTCTCCCTACTATCAAAGTCAATGTGGATCAGCAACTGTTTGGTTATCCAGCTCCTTCAAAATATCTTCTTTTGTGTGCAGCACAAGAAAGAAATTAATATAGGTTTGGGACAACATGTGAGAGAATAAACAATGACAGAAATTAAATAAAAACCACACGTCAGAACAGCACAAGAATGAAACATTTAAACAACCAGTAAGGATTTAAACTAGATGCAAAAAATGTACTTTTGTGAATAAGTGCAGTGTCCCGTGAGAGTAACTCTACCGATGAGTTAACACTAATGTTAATGTATGTCGCAGTATATTAATTCCGCGGCGCCAGAACTGCAGCTTATAGAATGATATTTCTTCAAAAGCAGTTTGTGGAGACTTTTTTATCGTCCATGATCAAAAATCTTGCAAGGGGACTTTAGAGTCGGACCTCAAAGTGCCAGGGGCCCAAGCTCCCCCCCCACAATCTTTCCTTTTACAATTATCCTTTTGCATTGATCAACAAGAATACGTTAAATGTTTAGTGAATGGTATGTTTCCTACCAATCAAATCTCACCCATGCAAAGTAAGCAGTCAAGAGAATAAACAGTGTTTCATTCAAGTGATAATGCTAATTCCAGATTACCATATCAAACACAAGCATGCCCATGCTAGAAACCTAAATGACTATGATAACAATATAACCATGCTGATTTCAGCGTTCACTACCAGAGACCATAAGCGTTATCTGCCATGTCCTGTTATTTTTTTTTTTTTTTTATCAAAAGGAATTACATCTAACATCCAGCCTTACCAATCCAACACAGCATTAATAAAACATCACCCTGTAAATAAAACATGAATCATTGCTTATTTCACAACAAACTGCTGTGTTTCGATTAGCTACAAGCTCCTGAGCTCTCTCCCCTCAGCACACATCCTCGGCAGACTCCCAGAGTGTTTAACAAGCCATGGATCTGAAGGTTCACACAGCCGCTGAAATCATCTGAACATAAGCTCCCTGGTCCAATGTAAACACACTCCTGTCATATTAGCAGTCGTGTTTTATAATTTATCAAATCAAAAATATGAAAAGTGTGGAAATGGCTTTTAAGTCTGTTAACTGGCATCAGAAAATGTCTAATTAGGTAGTAGTTTGTATTTAGTCTTGTCTGTTCCCTTTGGTTTGTATTCTGTTAAAAAGAGGAGTCAAAAATTATGTCAGCCTATAGCTATACTAGCAATTTACTCTTTTGCTACTAATTCTGCCATATGGAATAGCATACTAGTATATAGAACAATTCAGCATATACTAGCATATATTAGCATACTACTCTTACTATATCTGCCATATGGAATAGAATACTAGCATTATATAACATATCATGTACACTGAAATGTTACATAGCATGATACTCAAACTATTTATTACTATATGGAATAGCATGGTATGTATAGCATAACATAGCATATGTAATACCATATATATTTCTGCCATATTGAATAGCATGCTATAGCATAATAGCATAATTCATCCTATATGCTACTACCACATGGAATCACATAATAGCATGCATTTCAAGGAATTACATAGTATCCAAACGTAATAATTACAGATCATTTGACCAATGTAATTGTAATTATACATTTCTGCTCTATACTTTCAAAGATTTGGTAGCCTACTACTAAGGCTTTTTAACATCCAGACTCACATAAATGGTGTAACGGCATCCAATCAGATTGTACCTTGCAATTTTCAGGCAGTTCTTGCAGTTTTTTGTTGGCAATATACATCAGACCTTCAGTGAACAAACTGTGGGCGGTGTGTGGGTGTTCTGTCTGAGTCTTAGATTAGGACTATTGTTTAAAAAAAAAAAAACGATGATACAGGAACATGTCCAATTTGAGTAAATCATGTTAATCCATGAGTGACGCATGTGTGTGGTTGTACATGTGTATGAATGGAAGGAAAAAAGAAAGAGAAAGAATTTTTCATACTACTGAATTTTTATTATTATTTTAAATACACTGGCCTTATCAAGGTTACCTCCAATCTATCAATGAATGACTCAATCTCTAGTGACATTTATGCTAGCACACAAACACACACACACACACACACACACACACACACACACACACACACTCCTATGAATCACAGTGTATATTGAGGGGGAGGCAGAGGAGGACAGCCCATAATACATCACAACACTGTGTGGATACTTTGCAAGATGAGCACTGGACCATAAGGGCACTTCAAGGCACTTCAAATGTTTCAGGGGTTGATTTTTATTCAAACTAACAGATATTAACTATAGCCATTACTCATTACTTCAGTCACATGATCGTTGAGAAATTTGGTGCTCAAGAAACATTTCTTATTATTACTGAAAATGGCTGTGCTGCTTATGGAATGTCCCCATAAAACATGGAAACCTGCCACCCGACATGTGTGTGCGTGTATACTGATCAATGACACATTTAGCATCCATTGTACTGTATGTGTGTGTGTGTGTGTGCATGCACTGTCTGGGTCAGAGAGGTGTAATTAGCCGGAGCAGCAGCTCTCTGTTGATGGAGTCTAACCAGGTCTTATGCAGACAGAAAGGTCCGACCTCCTCCTTCACAGACAGGTGTTTACAATGAAAGCAAATTGAAAATCCAGTGATAGAGTGTCCAGCAAAAAAGTGCACACTTTAATGAACATCCATTATGTGACGGAGTGAATGGAGGTGAGGTTTGAAGATGAAGAGAGTGACAGGACATCAGGACTACACAAAGAAGACAAAAACGGAAAATGGTAAAGGCATATGCAAAAGTTCTTTGTTATTTTGCAGCAGATAAATTAGGTTGACAAGCTAGGGCTTGCACATGAAATGATTAACCTTGCAATAATTGCTTCCTCTGGTTTGGTGCTAAAAAATGACTTTCATTACAAATTTACATGCACTGCCATCTGCTGATTTAAAACAAAGCATTTAGAGATGGATGGGTGGTGGAGTTTTTCTCTTACATAGAGGTATATCACAGTTTTTGCTTGGGTTCTTTTATATTTTGAAACTATCTTATGAAAATGGGGGATGTGGGAGATTTCTGAAACTTTTTTATTAATCATTATGTCATACGGTTTCTCCAGGGGAACTTTTGAAATTTGTGACCCTGGACCACAAAGTCTTAAGTCACTGGGGTATATTTCTAGCAATAGCCAAAAAAACATTGTATGAGTCAAATTTTTTACATTTTTTAATGCCAAAAATCATTAGGATATTAATTTAAGATCATGCTACATGAAGATATTTAGTAAATTTCTTATTGTAAATATATTAAAACGTAATTTTTGATTAGTAGCTAATATGCATTGCTAAAAACCTTTTTTTTAGCAATGCGATTTTCTCAGTATTTACATTTTTTTGCACCTTCAGATTCCAGAAATTCAAATTGGTATATCTCGACCAAATATTGCCCTATCATAACAAATCATACATAAATGAAAAGCTTATGATGTAGAAATCTTCTTGATGTAAAATTAACTTAATGACTGGTCTTGTGGTCCAGGGTCACATTTCTCATTCAATGAAAGTATGCATTCAAACTTGACAAAATAATATCGTTGAACCAACATTAAAGTGAAGTGACATTCAGCCAAGTATGGTGACCCATACTCAGAATTCGTGCTCTGCATTTAACCCATCCGAAATGCACACACACAGAGCAGTGAACACACACACACACTGTGAGCACACACCCGGAGCAGTGGGCAGCCATTTATGCTGCGGCGCCCGGGGAGCAGTTGGGGGTTGTACATGCACTCCCCCCCACCCACACTTCCTGCCGGCCTGGGACTCGAACTCACAACCTTTCGATTGGGAGTCCGACTCTCTAACCATTAGGCCACGACTTCCCTAATAACGACTTCCCTAATAATATATATATATATATATATTTGTATTTTTTATGTAAATCATATTTGCATGTATGTACAAATACAAGGTGTTGGAAACATTCCTCAGGGATTTTGGTCCATATGGACATGATAGCCAACGTGATCTCATGAGAATACGTGTGTATTTTTACGTTAAATGTGGTTCTACCACACGTACATTTACTTACGTTTTCATGCACATAAAAATGTACAACTTAGACATATTTATAGCAGTAAAACGTACAAATACTTACGTTTTAGCAGCTAAAAAAACCTAAATAATCTAATGTAAAGTGTGAATTTATATGAATTCCCATGTATTAATATTCAAATCGTGGCTTTAATGATTTAAATCTGTTGTATTTAATTGTCATATCAATAAATGTTTTTATTGAATTTATTGAAAGCAGTTTACTCATCTACTTAATAGGAAATAACATTTCTGTGCATGCTGCAAACAATAGATACACAAAAGCACAGCATAAAATTACAAATCACATCCATTTTATTTGTTTGCTGTACTCCATATCTTTAGAATCCAGATGTTTGCAAGGAACATATCCATATCAATCGATCTTCATCTTCATTCTCAGCAACAGCGTCTGTCACAGTCAAAGCCCGCGCTCGTCGTTATGATTCGAATTTGAAAATAGCGCCAGTGAGCCACAGGAACGTTACGACATGGTTTACGGCACTAATATCGAACTCTCATTGGTTCTCACATAATTCGTCACAGATTGCGACATGTCGTGTTTCAGTTGATAGACATTTGAAATCAGTACTGCTACTACGCCAGTGCGCCTTCACGGAGAGAAGACAGATTCATAATTTCACAGATTAATAAATTAAATTCTGCTCTGTACCCTATAAAAACTATTACCTCCAGAGAGGACTGCGACTGGAACTCATTATCATTTGAACTACTTTTGGTACCACTTTTGATATTTTTTCGCCAAAAAATAAATTATTAACATTATGTTTGTTTGTCTGTTATTTGTTTATTTATAACAGTAACGTTATGTAGTTTTAAGAAATGGTTATGGGTAGGTTTAGGGGTAGGTGTAAGATTAATGTTAGTGGCTCAAAATAACGTTTTAATGTTATATTTTTACTAAAATTGTGTTTTATTATGTTTTATTCTTTTAACATTCCGTATAAAATGGGTAGGTTTAGGTTCGGGTGAGGTATAGGGATCTTACCTTTATCAAAAAAAAATTATAAAAAGGGAAAATATACATAAATATGAAAAAAATTAATCCGATACGCATTGAAAAGCAGCTTCATGAGCAAATTTCTATGGATAACTGACTGGTCAGAGAACACGTTCTATCTGTACGTATTTGAGGTTGTTTTTACGTAAATTTCGATACGTATCGAACCTGTAATTACGTCCAGATAATACGTAAATGACACTGTATATACGTAAAGGCACATACGTATTGGACAGTTTTAATTTATGTCTAAATATGTACGTTTTGATTGTGAGATCAGTCTGTGATAGCATCACGCAGTTGCTGCAGATTTGTTGGCTGCACATCCATGATGCAAATCTCCCGTTCCACTACGTCCCAAAGCTGCTCAATTGGATTGACATCTGGTGACTGTGGAGGCCATTTGAGTAAAGTGAACTCATTGTCATGTTCAAGAAACCAGTTTGAGATGATTTGAGCTTTGTGACTTGGTGCATTATCCTGCTGGAAGTAGCCATCAGACGATGGGTACACTGCGCACGTCCTGATTTTGCTGAGTTAGATGTGTTCCAGGGTCAACATATTTTGTTGACCCTGGAACAACATTTTACTCCAAAAATGTATTCTTCAACATATCCCTACACCCAAACCTAACCTTAACCATTAGTAATCCCTAAAATCAGAGGAAATTATAGATTAATGACACTGATGTACAAGCACCAAACAGCGATTTTAAGCACAAACTTCACAAAATCTATAAACTGGTTCTTCAAATCTGATTGGTTAATCACAATGTTGTTCCAGGGACAACAAAGATGTTGTCCCAGGAACATGTCTCACTTGGTAAAATCAGGTTCTGCGGTACGCTGCAGTAATAAAGGGATGGAAATAGTCAGCAACAATACTCAGATAGGCTGTGGCATTTAAACAATGCTCAATTGGTACTAAGGGGCCCAAAGTGTGACCAGAAAAAAAAACCCCACACCATTACACCACCACCAGCACCCTGAACCATTAAGACAAGGCAGGATGGATCCATGCTTTTATGTTCTTTACACCAAATTCTGACACTACCTTCTCAAAGTCACAGCAGAAACTGAGACTCATCAGACCAGGCAACGTTTTTCCAGTCTTCTATTGTCCAATTTTGGTGAGCCTGTGTAAATTGTTTCCTGTTCTTAGCTGACAGATGCGGCACCCAGTGTGGTCTTCTGCTGCTGTAGCCCATCTGTTTCAGGGTTCGACGTGTTGTGCATTCAGAGATGGTATTCTGCATACCTTGGTTGTAAAGTGTGGTTATTTGTGTTACTGTTGCCTTTCTATCATCTCTAACCAGTCTGCCCATTCTCCTCTGACCTCTGACATCAACAAGGCATTTTCGTCCACACAACTGCTGCTCACTGGATATTTTCTCTTTTTCAGACCATTCTCTGTAAACTCTAGACATGGTCATATGTGAAAATCCCAGCAGATCAGCAGTTTTTGAAATACTCAGACCAGCCCTTCTGGCACCAACAACCATTCAACATTCAAAGCCCTAAATGGTTTAGCTCCTGCGTACCTAACTAGCCTTCTACCACGCTACAATCCATCACGCACCCTAAGGTCACAAAATGCTGGACTTTTGGTAGTTCCTAGGATAGAAAAGTCCACTAAAGGAGGTAGAGCTTTCTCACATTTGGCTCCCAAACTCTGGAATAGCCTTCCTGATAATGTTCGGGGTTCAGACACACTCTCTCTGTTTAAATCTAGATTAAAAACACATCTCTTTCGCCAAGCATACGAATAATGTATCTTTTAAATTGTGAGTGTAGTTGCATCTGATCAAATGTTCATTTTTATTCTTTAGCTTGGGTTAAACTAATTTTACTTTGTTGGATCAGCAGCTATGCTAATGATGTCTCTATTTTGTTTCTATGTTTTGTAACTAGGATTTACACAAGCTCCAGTCTGGATCCAGAACAACTGAGAAGAGATGATGCTGACCCTCAGAGGACCCCAGATGATCCTAACCTTGAATCAACAAACAGAACTAACAATTATTGCTACATGTGTGACTGCATCATATAATAACTATTAATTAATAATATTGATAGTTCATCGTCTAGCTGACTATGTCTTGTATTATTATTATTATTTTTTATTTTTTTCTAAAACCTGTCAAACGTGCACAAACTACTAGCTACTACTAAATATTGTAGAAACATAATTTTCTGTAAAGTTGCTTTGTAACGATTTGTATTGTAAAAAGCGCTATACAAATAAACTTGAATTGAATTGAATTGAACTTAAATTCCCTTTCTTCCCCATTCTGATGCTCGGTTTGAACTTCAGAAAGTCATCTTCACCGCATCTACTGTAGATGCCTTAATGCATAGAGTTGCTGCCATGTGATTGGCTGATTAGCAATTTGTGTTACCAAGCAATTGAACAGGTGTACCTAATAAAGTGGCCGCTATATATATATATATATCCTCATTTGTAAGACACTTTGGATAAAAGCGTCTACTAAATGACTAAATGTAATGTAAATTTAATATATAGCTACACATATAGATATAGATATAAATCCTGTATATACACTCATATAATTCTTAAATTCTGTATTCCAGAGAGGTGTAGTCTAGCAAGGTTACTATTATGTGTAGCAAAATTAGGGAGATGGTGGAGGGGTTGCTAGGTATTTAGGTTGTTTTATCACTCTTTAATTACTTTTTGATTTATGTTGATGCCAACCTCTATTCCTTAGCTCACCTAGAAATTGTTGGTGGAAGTGGAATTTATGCAGTAAACATCCAAAAGTAAAAGTCTCTGAAATGTTTAAGTAGCCTGTGACTTTCCTAAAGTCCTACATAGCTATGACATTAATAAATCACAAGGAAAGATCCATCCTGCACACTGTGATCCTTGAACTGTCTGCGAGTCTCTCATATTAGAGCTGCAGATACTGAGATCTCAAATGGCCTTGACAGATTGCATGGGTTTACAGCGTATCTCCCCATCCATCATTCAATATTACACCCAAACCTCACCTCTGGAGACAACGAGCCAAGATGGCATCTGCAGTATGAGGCTGCAACAGTGTTGACTGCCACAAGTGAAACAAATTAAAGCAGAAATGCTATGTTCTCATAACTTTTCCAATCTCCATGAACAAAGTTGTAAATATGTTCAAAGGTATTGTATGGCATGCATTATAGTGCACAACATTTACATTAAACAAGTCATATAAACTACTGTACTTTGTACTTATGCTGCCTTTTGCTCTTTATGAAGCTTAACAAGACCTTTAAGACTGATTTTTAGGTCAAACACCTAAAAATCAAGTCAAGAATCTTGGAGTGTTTCTGGAGACAGACCTTAGTTTCAGTAGTCATATCAAAGCATACTATCATCTCAAAAACATTGCAAGAATTAGATGTTTTGTTTCTAGTCGAGACTCGGAGAAACTTGTTCATGCATTTATCACCAGCAGGGTGGACTATTGTAATGGTTTCCTCACTGGCCTTCCCAAGAAGACCATTGGACATCTGCAGCTCTTTCAGAACGCTGCTGCCAGGATTCTGACTAGAACCAGAAAATCTGAGCATATCACACCAGTCCTCAGGTCCTTACACTGGCTTCAAGTTACATCAAGGATTGATTGTATCAACATATTAAAATGATTACTGAAGGAAAACATGCTGTTGAAAATCCAGCTTTGTTATTACAGGAATAAATTAAATAAAAAGAAAATCAATATTATAATTTTATATCCTCCCTCGACCCCTCAGTCTTCCATAAATGGTGTTTTTATCTCTGTCACATTAATTGGTCTGGGACACCAGCTAAAATTAGTATTCTGCATTGGGTTACGCCTTTAGCATTGAGACAAAAGTCTAACAAGCTACTATGTAAGATGCAGAAACCTTCTGAGACAGGTTTAACCTGGTGTTAACATCTGTATCAAAAAAACTAGCAGTACTGTTACAAAAGAAAGAAATTATGTTTGTTCAGTAAGGAGACATTCAATTGATAAAAAATAATTTATATTTTTTGTCAGGATTTCAATTTCAAATAGATGTTGTTCTTTTGAACTATTTATAAAAAAGAAAAAAAAAAAAGAAAAATCACAATTTCCAAAAAAAGACATCAAGCAGCACAACTGTTTCCAACACTGAAAGGTTTGCCATTACAGGAATAAATTACATAAAAAAAAAAAAAAATGAAAGCGTGACAATATATTTCACAATCGTATAATTTTTACTGGATTTTTGATTAAATAAATGCAGCCTTGGTAACCATAAGACACTTTAAAACAAGTGTCTGCTGGGGACCTCCTTATGATGTCACTTCCAGTTTTTTTGTTTTTTGCTGCATGTTGGGTATACAAAAGTGTTTCAAAACAAACCTAAACTGCTTCACTGCACTTTTGTCCTAATAAATAATGATAAAAGATGTTTTTTAAATGATTGTTTATTCAGAATTGTAGCCTTTTATTAAAGTTTTGATATTATGATATTAAGATCTGTTCCACACTAATATTTTGACAGAACACGTTTGAGATGCATGTAAATATCAGTTATACTGTCAATGGCAATGTATTGGAATACCATGTTTAAAAAGTGACAAAATCCTCAAAAACTAAAAAATCTCTGACAAAAAATTTCTACGGCTTAAAAAAAAAAAAAAGCTGCCAAAGTCTCCTCTGTTTTCCACATTTTAGCTGGTGACATGTTAATAATGTGAGACACTAAATTAAATCTCTCTTTGACAGTCGCACAAAGGATTATTTTAAGCTATAAATGTGAGCAAAACCAAAACAATGAATCCAACCAATGAACAAATGCCACTGGTGTCTCTTTGGGAGCCATGGTCTTTAAAGCTAGGGATCGTTACCCCATGGGATTGTGGGGTGCTTTGGGCACTTCCTGTGTTGAGGGAGGGGCAGGGTGGTGCAGATGTGAGCTCATAGATAAGGTGGGAACCATAAAACCCTCTGATAATGGCTTCCTGTTTGTATGATTTAGGTTGCGTTGGTTCTCTGTAATGCGTTTGGATGTTTATTCAATCAGGAGGGCGGACGAGCGAGATGCACTGGGCACTAAAGGAGTCAATTTGTTTACTGTATACATAAATCTGACATTTAAAGGGGCACTAACGAATGTCTTTGGCTGCAAAGGAAGTAAACACTATAAACAGGAAATTTTTAACACATAAGGAATGTCACTGGGCTATGGCTGCTCAAAATAGTTGTGACAATGAAATAAGGGCTGTGCAGTGAAATGCTGCTTTCAGCATTCTGCCGTTGGGTATTTTGAAGGAGCACTGCTTTTGAATTTTAATTAATGTTTTTTGGCAAAAGCTATTTTATTCAAATAGCCTCACAATACCAGAGAGAAAAGCAATCACTCCATAACTGCATGAGAAAGCCATCAGCTAAATTCAGTTTATTTTAAACAAATGGTGCTATCACTACTGATGAGCTGATGAACAGATAGACACGAAAGACACAAACAAACTGATGTTGAGAGAAAGAAAATTGCGCTTGTTATCAGTACTGTTGAGTTCCAACACTAACTATGACTCATGAACCGCTCTCTTTATATAACTTGCACATTTTGTGGCAAAAAGCATTCAGACTTGGCAAGGTAGGAACCTGCCAATTTCATACATGTTACATTTAAATGCAATGTGTATTAGGGGTTAAAGGAGCTGGTAACTAAAACTGCATATATAATCGCCACACATACTAATCTTTGAACTATCATGTCTGTGCCCTCGAGAAAAGCTCTTAACCTCAGGCCATGCCAGAGGGACTCAATGCAGCACAGCAGCCAGGGCAAACCGCATCTAATTATGATATTTCGGGGTAGTAGCTGAGCTAACTGCTCAAAAAAATTAGGAAGAATGTTTAAATTTACTAAATATTATCACAGCCTACAATAACCAATAAAACTTTGGCATTCCAGCCAGATCTAATCAGTATTTATACATATTCATATGTAACATTTCTACATATATTCATATATACACACTTCTAAATTTGGGGTCTGTAAGATTTATCGGTTTTTGTATTATGTATTATTCATGCATTTTCAGCATTGATTACCCCAACCTTTAGAATGATCCTTCAGAAATCATTCTAATATGCTGATTTGGTGCTCAAGAAACATTAACAATGTTGAAAACAGTTACTTACAGTACACTTACTTACAAATGCTTTGATAAATATAAAGTTCAAATGAACAGCATTTATCTGAAATAGAAATCAGTCTAACATTATTTAACATCATTTTTGATCAATTCAATGTGTCCTTACTGAATAAAAGTATACATTTCTTTTTAAAAAATGATTCTTTGTATATGTTTAAGCACTATAAAGCATTTTTAAGTGAAGCAATGGAATCCTACTTGTGATTACCAAACAGTTCACATAATGGACTTATTTCCACCTGCAGATACACGAGAAGCACAGCGGTCTTCACCAGGGCCGTCGCAAGTGGGGTGAAAGGTGGTGACGATTATAGGGGCCCACTGATGAGTCAGGGGCCCCTGGCGATCTCAACCGTCTGGCTGAGGCTAGCCTAAAACGATGATCAGCACTGGGGGGAGCACTGGAAACGCTGGGCACAGTGGGCACTGGCTGCTCAGGAGGGGCGGACTCCGAGTGGCCCTCCTGAGCAGTGGATGTTTCGGCTGTGGCACCATATGAGTCTAAATAAACAGGCACATGTTAACTGTAATTTAAGTCCCTTCCATTTTTAAGGGGCACACAAATTTGCAATAAATGAAATGGATCCGTAAAATCTCTGGTGTACTGTTGGTCCTCTACACTGCATGCATTTGACAATAAAATAGGTACGCTATATGTACCAAAGTAAAAACGAATGAGAAATTGGTTACCTTCGTGGCAGTCCTGTAGTAAATCGGAGTAAACTCTTAGTAAACTCTTTACCACTGCCTGTTCTGCCCACACTTTGTCGGTGCGCAGCAGTTCTCTGTTTAACGTCCACCTTTATATCAGACCATTTCTTTTTAAGCTCATTTACAGTGCGACTTTCAGATCCCACCGCATTGACGGCTTCAGCCAAACTCTCCCACTCATATTTTTGTATCTCTCCTTTTGTTATTAATTCCGGAGGACAAAGTTCCAAATAAAATATTTTTTCTAGTCTCTACCTCCGATAGTAGCACCTCCAATTCACTTTCTGTAAAGTTTCGTTTCTTGCCGCTTGCTTTAGCCATTTTCTTACTGCTATCTTTTGCCAAAGTGGACTCATTACCATATTTAAATTGATTTAATTAGGGGAGGAGACTGGGTGGGGCATTGTGCTCGTACATGTGCGCTCAATTTTACGTTAATTGGGATGTACAAAGAGAATATGCGTGGAATCCTTCGTACGCAGAGATTCATACATCTGTTTTTTTTTTGTGCGTACACACATTTACAGCTTTGTCCGTACGCAATGTTTTAGTATGAATTCAACGCAAGTCTTTGTACATGAGGCCCCTGGTCTTCAGTGTCAGACAGAGCTCAGCTGGGAAACGCTCTGAACATTCACATAGAAAAATGACCTGAATATCTCCAAGCACTGAAAACACAATTTTTTTCCCAGACAAACTCCACTGACATTAGTTTGAATGAATGGCTAAAATATACCTGAGCCTGAAAAGTACTCTTCACAGAAACTTTTTGATGGTTTTTTGATGGTTTTGACAGACCTTTTTTTGAGGTTTTCTCAACACTCATGTTGGATTTTTCTGAGCATGGCATCTAACAGAATTTGCTGTGATGAAATATCTTTTCAAAGTTGTTCTACAATGGGAGAAGACTTCTCCATCCGACCTCATGTTCCTGATGCATTTCACACTTTAATGTTGGATTTCAGCCAAACTGATATCAGGTGCGTGTTGCCAATACTAATATTCTGCAAGACTAAAAAAGACAGAATAATAGAAAAAAGACAGCAGAGCAGGGATGACTGAAGGTGTCCTGCTGTCACCACAAGGTTTAAACTGGTTTAGTTAGCAAGATTTTATTGGTTAATCAACTTAAAAAAAAAAAAAAAAAAAAAAAAAAACATGCTGAATGATCCACAGAAACTATATCTATAATAAACTTAAAAACTATCAAGAATTTTATATAGGCAAAAAGTAGTAGTTAATAGATAGTTAGTGAGAATTGTTCCACAAACTACAGTGTGACCTAAATATCTCTATATGTTTTCCACAATAAATGTCAGTCAAATCCAGACAGTAATATTGTAGCTAAAACTAAAACCATAAAATCACTTAAAACTAGAGTAAAACTAAAGCTAATTATTAAAAACAGTGTAAAAATAAATAAATAAATAAATAAATAAATAAATAAATAAATGACTAAAATTGACACAAAAAAAAAGATACTGGACTGGAATGGCCATAGCAAAAGCTTGGTTTTGTGCCCAGTGACCCATTTTTATGTTGTTTTTAAGGTTTGTGTTTGGATTATTGTACGGTTGGAAGATCCAAACATGGCCCATTATAAGATTTCTAAAAGAGTCAGTCACATTTTGATTTTTTATCTATTGGTATTTGATAGAAACCATGATACCATGTATCTAAACAAGATGTCCAGGACCTCCAGCAGAAATATAGGCCCACTACATAAAAATACAGCTGTATATTTCATTGTATACATGGGGTACTTTTTATCCCTTTGTGCATCAAACCCATCTTGAGTGTTTGATGCTAAAAAGCTCATTTTTAGTTTCATCTGACCCTAGAAGCCAATACCATTTGAAGTTCCTGTCATGTCTGATAATTGATTATGCTTTAGCTTGTTTTTGGATGAGCAAGGATAATTTTTCTTAAAACCCTCCCAAACAACATGTGGTGATGTAGGTTCTGTTTGACCATTTTTTTAAGGCTTTCTGACCCCGAGACTTTTCTGCAATTCTCCAGCTGTGGTCCTTGCAGAGTCTTTAGCCACTCAAACTCTACTCCTCACAGTTCATTAGGACAATATAGAAACGCGTCCTCTTCCAGGCAGTTTCGTAACATTTTCTGTTGATTGGAAATTCCTAATTATTGTCCTGATGGTGGAAATGGGAATTTTCACTGCTCTAACTCTTTTCTTAAAGCCACTTCACTAATTTGTAAAGCTCAATCATCTTTTGCTGCACATCAGATATATTCTTTGGTTTTTCTCATTGTGGTGGATGATTAAGGGAATTTGGGCTTTGTTTTGCCTCCTCTTCATATTTCAGTGAAACAGGAAAACATTGCTGGATAATTTCATGTTCATAATCACCCTGGAGTTCAAAATTGTGAACATGAATGGGAATAAACTTCAGAGATATTTTACTCATAAGAATTTCTAGGGGTGCCAATAATTTTGTCCAACGTTTTTTTGAGAAAAGCATTTATGACTGTGTATATATAACAAAAACATAAAACTTTTAACTAAAATTCAAGTGAAAATATAACAATAAACCCTGATTCAAAATATTGACAATTATAATAGTATCAATGATCAATGATACTAATACCTTAACTTTTAAAGCACTATAATATTTTGTAATTAATATTATCATATGGGACATTAGGATGCTTTGTCAACCACTATGACAAAACAGAGCTTTAAAAAAGACTATAAATGGCTTATCAGTATTAAAAGGCTTTATTAACATGAGACTTACTCAGCAGCTGGTGGGGCAGAACCTGCAGACTTCTCTTCATGGTATCATATGGTCCGGCTCCTCCTCCAAAGTGCTCATGGTTCTCTACAGGACAAAGGATATTCGGGAGTTAATCATAATCTGATTATCAAGCTATTGCATTCCTGAACTTTTAATGAACTTTAAGAACATAATCAACTTAGGTATTTTTAATTAAATAGGGTCATGATTTTTACATGTGAGGCAAGCATCCCAACACAGCAGCAGTAGCTCAACCCTATCAGTGGAATGTGGAATAACTATAGATGACGCACAATATAATTCATACTATTAAATAATTGATCTGGCTCCAGAATCAAATCACTGAGGTTGCTTTGGAAATTAGTGAGTGTGCTCTAATCTTAATATCATATATAAATAGGCCTAACCATAATAGTTTTGTGCCATTCACTTTTATGGTGCAAAAAGCACTCCTTTATCACTAAAAAGCTGTCACTCATTTACATTATAATCAATGAAGCTCTCTACACAGCACAATGAATCTCTTATTTACATCGCTTCTACACTGTCATAATGTGGATTTGTGGAGTGTGGATTCTAACCTGCACTCCTCTAAAATCAACAGATATGTCTGTGATTGGCTACATTGCTCGACACTGTAAACCACATTGTAAAAATAAACCTGTGATGCACTCCAGAGCGCAAACACAAATACGTGCTGGATAGTCAAATCTGCAGTGCAACTTTATTACAGCTTCAACTGAGGGTGAAGTTGTAATGAGGTTTTCAACGTCAACTCTAGAACCTGAGTAATTATCTATCCCATCCATTCTCCCAGCTAAAAAAACAAAACAAAATGATGTACCCCTCTTTCCAAACACCATCCAATGTCTAATGCAATACATTTAATGCAATTATTATTTATTTATATTTTTCATATCTGTGTTTCATGTATATATATTTGCCCTATTTTCATTTTTCAAGCTCACTTGCACTTTTTTTAAAAAAGAAATCTGTTTAAATAGTTTTACATATATGTTGACTGTTACACTTAATACACATTTATACACTTAAATATTGAAATTGTCATTTTATATGCTTCTTCTTCATTCGTCAAATTGCAAATTGACAGTTTTTACACCAGTGGGGCCCTGAATGTCTGTTTGCCAAACCAATAAATGACCGATTTTTGAAAATGAAAATGAAACACTTTAGATTTAATAAATAAATGGTTTAGCTCTGAAAATAATAAATAGCACAAGCTGAAATGTATGTGATCTGTCATTAAAATTCTAGCATTATTCCCCTGTGTTCAGGCATTTGACATGAGCCAACAGTTTCACAGCCTCAGGAAACTGTCACACTGCTGAATGCAAATGGACACGGACACATTTCTCTCAAGAGATAAGTGTCTATGAATGTGTGTGTGCTTTTCTGTTTGTGATTGTCAAGGTGTCAAAATTGTCACTCTCATCTTGTCCCTGGGGTTACTGTGACCGAACCGCATCCCACCGCACAAGACATATTGAGTCGATAAAGTATGTGAAATGAGATTTGAGCCCCCTTGGGTGAGAGGAAGTCTGAATCACACGCTAATCTAAAAGTCTCGCCAACACAACCACATTGGCCGTGTTACATTGAGCAGCATTGATCCCTTTCCAGAATCTTTTCATTAAGAGCTGCCTGTCTTTCATAAGTGCTGGATCAAATCGAGACATTTCTCAAGTAGAAACCAAACCTAAAAAGCTTTTGATCAATGCTTAAATTTATATCACAAGTATATACATATATATATATATATATATATATATATATATATATATATATATATATATGTGTATCATTATGTTCATTTCATCTCATTGCTTTTCAACACAGCCAGCTGAAAAAATTAAACCACTGAGCTGCCTGACTTCTCAGTCAATACAAATCATGACGTCTCAATCAATAGACCCACACAGCTTTTTGTGCTTTTGTATGTATGCGCAGTAGTCACTGCATCGTCATCAAGGCACCTGTGAGAATATCTGCAGTGATTCACGACACGCTTTTTCAGTAAACGATACCGTGTGTGAGTTTGTGTAGGAAGAAAGTCCATTTGTGAGTCATGCCCACCTGCGCCGGGAGGTCAAGAGACACGAGTGCCTTTTCTCTGAAAACAGAGATGAGGTCAGTAGAGTAAAACCTACAAGCACAAGACAAATCGAGAGGCCATGAAATGAACGTGTAGGCCAAACAAGTAAATCCTGAAAATAGGTGGCAAACTAACCAATATGTAGCTCAGTGTAAATTTTAGATAGCATGCAGTGACGCTTGTACTTCTTTTCTAACAAACCACTGCAAGGCAGCTGGCACACACAGAGACCCTGCGTCAGTCACCATGGCAACCCTAACAGAAAATTATATTTAAATCTCATCACAGCGACAACTGTGAGAACAATACAGAGAAAATCAAACTTGACATGGAGATATTAGCCACGTGCTCTTTGAGCCCTTGAGCCAACAGGCTGAAAAAACTGTCTAGTCTTTTCCCAAGGCAATGTTTGTTTTACGTTAATGATGATGGTTTGCTGACGTCCCGGGTCAGTTTTGAGACAGAACCTAAATTGTCTGTTTGGAAGGACAAGGTCTTTGAGATAAGGCAAGGTCAGCTGAGATGGTGTAGTGAAATAAAGCTGTCAGTGGATCCCCTCAGGCCACAGCTGACAGGAATAAGAATGCTTCTATCTTTATCTTGTTTTATGTTTCTTTTTCACAGTTAGACTCCCAATGCTGGAGGTGGAGAAACCGGCACATCTGCTTTAGTCTAACTCATCAGTTTTGAGTGGGGTGTAACGATTAACTCTTTTTATCGATGCATTGATTACAAACCCTGACGATGCACATGCATCGATCTTGAAACATGTTTTTTGAATCTTGAATCGCCGATTTTGGACAGTAATCGATTTAAAATGATAAGAATCAAATGAATCACGATTTCTACAGTGATTCAATGCTTTCAAAATATATACACATTAAAATAATAAAAGCGCAAATTAATGGAGACCTTGAACAGTGTTCGTGCCCTCACATCTCTCCTTCCTGCACTCCACTTTTACTGGCTGTGACTGTCACAGGAGTACGGTCATGGCCAGTAATGCTAAAGTGAAGTAGTTTTCTGTAGTTTTGAAGTGGCTCTCACAGCTATCGATATTATCGTCGATATTGTTCTCATACGCAGCTGCGTATTTATTGCATGGACGGAGCAGAAATGTAAGTGTCTACGCACAGTTCTATTAAATGATAAATGTGTTTTAGCAATATTGTTGAACCGAATGTATAAGGGAAAATTAAATAACCACAGCATTAACAACAACTTTGAATAAGAGCGCGAGGTTTATCTGATAATCAGATGTATGAAAGTAGCTTGCGTTGCTTTAGCATACAAACATTGGGCGTGTTTTAGAGCTGTAATCGGGCCATAAAAGTTAGGCCTGCCAGGACCCGATCCCGACAAGTACATTTTGATTGACAGCTTTTTAAAGGTCCCGTTCTTCGTGATCCCATGTTTCAAACTTTAGTTAGTGTGTAATGTTGTTGTTAGAGTATAAATAATATCTGTAAAATTCGAGTTCAATACCAAGCGAGATATTTTATTAAACAGAATTCGCCTAAATTTAACGACCAGTTTGGACTACATCCCTCTAGTTCCTGCAGTGATGACGTCACTAAAACAGTTTTTTGACTAACCTCCACCCACAGGAATACACAAAAAGGGGGGCGTGGTCTTGTTGCGCTCCGACGGCGAAGGAGGAAGCGTTGCGTTTGTGTTTGTCGCCATGTCATCGAAATGCTGTTATTTTCTTCTCTGAGTCCAATCACCTTTGTTTGGCCTTCCCAGGGACGCTGTACTTAGAGATCAATGGTTACAATTTATGTTTATCTCGGTTCCCGAAAATTATAATCCACATATAAAACTATGTACAGCACATTTTGCTGAGGACAGCTTCCTCAATCTCAATCAGTTTAATGCCGGATTCGCACAAAGATTATTCTTGAAAGATGGAGCAGTTTCCTCTTTGTCTGGAGAAGGCATTGTTTATGGACCACAACCAGTAAGTGTACTTTATTATTTAAGTTGGTGCGTTTCTGTAACTTATTACACAAAGGGCAACGCTGTTTAGCTTTGTTAACTAGATGGTAGGGCTATGCAAAAAATTGAATGCAATTTTCATGCGCATCTCATCAGTAAGGCGTTCTGTGATTAGAAGTAAATCTCCAGCACATGCGTTCAGATCAGGATTGCCAGGTCAAAACAAATCCTGCCTACTTGCTTCTCAAAACTAGTCAAAACTAGCCCAATCACGTTTCCAGGAGGGCAGCGTGCGCTAAGCTGCTGTCGAATCACAACACAGGAACCGCTGGCACAATCAGAACTCGTTACGTATTTCTGAAGGAGGGACTTTATAGAACAAGGAAGTCATCAGCCCCTTTTTATGACAGTGAAAACAGTGAATTGTGTGAAAAATACTGTGTTATTTTACACGCGAAACATGAACAAATTTTATATTGCACACTGTAAACACAATCAAAGCTTAAAAAAAAAACACGAAAAATGTGACCTTTAAAAGCCCAAACCTGTTTACAGCCCGACATTATTCAAATGTGCGCATACACACTGCTCTTTTGCCTTTTGTCAAGAATGAGTCATTTATACATGTTTTAACATAATTTATTCATAACTAACGTAGACTAGACCACTTGGAAGTTGGAATAAAGAAATAAAATAAGTCCTCTGTAACATCTTAACATCTCAGCACTCTAAATAGACCAACGCACCAATAAAAATGAGTCTTTTTTAACAAATTAAATTAAGATAAATTTTAAATTAAGATGGGTATTTGGCAATAATGAAATTAACATAAAGGTTCCGCTGGATTTGCTTCGCCACTAGCAGCTGACATTTAATAAAAGAATAATGCCAACATTAGCGTAAATACTCCAGCGTAAATACTCCTATGTCCACATTATGCATTTAAGACTCAATGAATATCATTTGAAAAACCTTTACTCACAGAGATTAGGCTAAGCCTACATGTTTTTGTGGAGGAAAATTATTGAAACCACTGTAGATGGCTTCAGCGCGTTCCTGCGCTCACTGATGGTGCGTCATTATTCACTCATTATTCTCATTATAAACATGGTAAAAACTTTTCCACATCTCAGACTTTGCTTTAGTTGCTGTTGCAACCAAAACGTAATCACCAGAGGCAAGCCTCCATTACACCTACTCAGCATCCATTTTCGCATCTTTCTTGCGCTAATCGAAACACATCACATGACCGCTCGTGTACCTCGCAAACCGGAGTGCAAGCCCGAGCCCGGCTCGTGCCTGCATAAAATTATATAAATTAAGCCCGAACCCAACCGAACCCGTCGGGGTCCAACAGCTTTCTGTCCCTCCATTGAAAACGTATGTACGGTATACTGTCCATGTCCATCTTCAAAGTAGTGCATGTGACATCAGAGGGTCAGTTAGAATTTTTTGAAGCATCGAAAATACATTTTGGTCCAAAAATAGCAAAAACTACGACTTTATTCAGCATTGTCTTCTCTTCTGGTCTGTTGTGAGCGAGTTCAAAACACTGCAGTTTAGTGATATCCAGTTTGCGAACGAATCAGTCGTTGTAACCGGATCTTTTTGAACCAGTTCACCAAATCGAACTGAATCGTTTGAAACGGTTCACGTCTCCAATTTGTATTAATCCACAAATGACTTAAGCTGTTAACTTTTTTAATGTGGCTGACACTCCCTCTGAGTTAAAACAAACCAATATCCAAGAGTAATCCATTTACTCAAACAGTACACTGACTGAACTGCTATGAAGAGAGAACTGAAGATGAACACCGAGCCGAGCCAGATAACGAACAATTGACTCGTTCTCGAGTCAAGAACCGTTTCTGTTGGAAGCGTCTGATTCGAGAACTGAGGAGCTGACGATACTGCGCATGTGTGATTCAGCGTGAAGCAGACTGACACACAGAGCGTCTGAACCGAACTGATTCTTTTGATGATTGATTCTGAACTGATTCTGTGCTAATGTTATGAGCTAAACCAAAGGCTTGAATGAAGGGCAATCATCGCCAATGACGTCATTACGTCGAGCACAAAAGATCCGGTGAACCATTTTCTTCAACCGGTTTATTGAATCGAACTGTCCGGAAGAACCAGTTTGCAGAAAAGAACCGAACTTCCCATCACTACTGGTGATCCGAAAACCGATGCAACCGGTTCTTGACTTGGCTCTTGAACGAGTCAATCTTTCATTTGTTATCTGGCTCGGCTCGGTGTTCATCTTCAGTTCTCTCTTCACAGCAGTTCAGTCAGTGTACATATAAAGTGTATTATAGTGTATTATAAAAATTTAGGTTTGTATCATGCACATTCAAGTCTATCTTCAAAAATGTGAGTGATAGTTTTAAGAAAACAACTTCATCAATTTGACAACACACATGCTGCAAATGCTCACAACACAACCAAATAAAGCAACACACTGCAAATAAAGTTCTTTTGTTGGTTATGTTGTGAGTATTTACAGTGAGTATCTTTATTTGTTTGCATTGTGAGCATTTGCAGAACGTGTTGTCAAGTTGCAGCGCATTAAGCTCTCTTAACCACCATAAACAATGGACATAAAAAATAGTTTTTTTATAACTTACTGTATGGTTCTGTAGCCATAAAGGCTGCAGTGTCATTTGCCTTTAAATTGCCCTTGCCTTTAAAGCATTAAAATAATCCTGTGAATGCACTTAAAAAATGCAGACTCTAATAATTATAATCTAATCTAATCTAATTTTATATAATTTGTGATTTAAATGGGATTGAATCATTCTAAATTTGCAAAAATCGTTCTTGAATTGAATCGATACCTTATGAATCGTGAATTGAATCGCTGTCTACCCAAAGATTCAAAGCCCTAGTTTTGAGCTTAAATAGAAGTTTGTGAAACCCATGTATTGGCAGCAAAAATATTAAATATATTAACATGATTTCTACTTTTATATTGACGAAAAAAGTCAATTGTTATTACTGTTTCAATGGTTTCAATTTCAATTTCTTTCAATGGTTTTCTGATAATACCATTGTGTTGTTGTAGCACCATGTAAATACTGCAGTTCTTGAATATATATTTATACCAAGTGTAAATTGTGAATAAAATATGACTGGTGCATGGACTGATATGTGCACCTTTAATGCAATATTAATTGCGTTGATTTAAGCATCTGCCAAATGCGTAAATGTAAATGAACTGTACATTTCCCAGACAAATGAGGTCTTAACAGGCAACATAAACATAATTTGCAACAAAATTAAGTCTTTAAAGACAACAAGATAAAGCATTCATTACACATTTTACTTATTATCCAGAATGAAGCAATTAATTCCTATCGTTTAAATCAGACTTTGAAATTAGAAGTTAATATTATATTTCCTTGCCTACACATCAGTAAAAAATTTGGTTTCTGTGGTGGGAAAGTTATTATATTTCCAATAAAATATTTTGAAAACAATTTTCTTTTTTTTAAATAACATGCACTATTGACGAGCATAATAATTGAGAAAATAAAGAGGGTCAAGTTTGATTTAATTTTAATTAAACTGTACGACAGTACATGAAGTCGTGAGAGCATTTGGAAACTCAATAACAGTATGTGCTTGTTCTCTGTAAGGTCAGAGCGACTCTCTCATATTATCTTGTTTACTATAGTCAAGTTGATTGA
Organism: Carassius carassius; assembly: GCF_963082965.1. Taxonomy (NCBI): domain Eukaryota; kingdom Metazoa; phylum Chordata; class Actinopteri; order Cypriniformes; family Cyprinidae; genus Carassius; species Carassius carassius. The sequence goes on from NC_081796.1 coordinate 12,144,225, forward strand.
CTCGGAATATTGACTGTACTCACTCACTAATTAGTTTACAAGGACTCATTAATCCAATTAAACCTGGACCACTCTCACATTAACCATGTACTGGATGACATCATTTCCTCTGGGCTAAACAAGAAAACAAGGTCCTGTATGTGTAAGATAAGATTGTTCGACATGCGTTGCTACTTTAAGAAAAGAAACAGGATCTAAACTCCTGAAATTACTGTTTGCAAATACTTTAAATAATACAATTACAGTAATAATGGATATTAGATAACAGCAACTGGTGGTCATTTTTATTCTGTTAAAGAAAATATTTATAGCCTGTTTGAAACTTAAACTAAATTAAAATTCCGGATAATGTTTAAAGTATCCCAAGAGGGTTAGAAAGTGGCCTGATGAGGGTTTGTAGTTTTGATGATTGTTTCTCTGATGGTAATTAGCATGCAGCACATGTGTTTCCTGTTTCTGTGTTCAAAAGGCCCATCATGGCAGCAATCAAGCATGTGGAATGGCACACAAGCTCCAGTTTCTCTGATAACCCAGCAGTGACCTCTCAGAACATATTCAAACAGATGTTTGACATTTCATGCTGTCGTCATGTGTCATATCCTCGCTCTCAGGCCATGAGAAAAGGTCATGAAAAATTACTAACTTACCTCCCTAATGCAAGACAATATATTACCAATATATATAATCAATAAGGAAAAAATCTCCAAAGGCATACAATGAAAGAAATTTATTTTTCTTGAACTTTACATATCCTCTTTCACTAGTCCATGAAGATAATTCCTTTAAACTAGGATGCAAAAATGGTTTCCAAACTAATGTTAAAATCAAGTACATATGGTAAGCTGATAATTATTTTCATGGACTGAAATTGCTATTGTACTTTGTCTAATAATTAAAATAATATTAAAAATAAAATTTTAAATGCAACAAATGAATTTAGGTCTCATAACATGACAAAGTATGACATTTTTTTGTATTTTTATTAAAACATTTATTTTTAAATTAGCAAAACACTACAATTAACAGTTGTATGACATTTTCACTGTGTTTTTAAAAAGTAACCAGCCAATACCAATATAAACATTTGGAAAAAAAACTTATGCTCAGCAAGGCTTTATTTTATTTATTTAAAAATACAGTAAAAAAAACAATAATGTTATTGTAATTTCTTATTTTTATTGATACTGAATACAATTCTGCTGCTTAATATTTTTGTTGAAGCTGTAATCATTTTTTTTCCAGGCATCTTTAATAAACAAAAAGTTCAAAAACTCATTAAAAACACCTGTTTGTTTAAAATGAAAGTATTGTGTAACATTATAAATGTCTTCACTGTCTCTTTTGATAAACTGAATACATCCTTGCTGAATAAAAGTATTAATTTCTATAAAAAATCTTACAGACATCGTACCTTCGAATGTTAATGTGTTTATATTCACATCTTACAATAATCTAATGATATCCTGATAATAATGACCACATAATAATCTTCACCATCATCAGTTTTCAGTACCTTTTTACCAGTACGATTTGATTCAATAAAAGCCCCATGTTCCAATCTATGTCCTGAGATAAAAAATGAATATGTAAAAATGAATCATCACCAAGCTAGACAATAACACCTCCCCTCCGAGCAGCACTGTGTGGATACCAGTGCGGTGTTCTGCTGAATCACGGCCCTGGCGGCACGATGAATTGCAGCTGCTGCGTCACTCTCTCCGGCCCCCGGGAGACGTGTAATCAATCAGCGCTGCAGCTACATGGGCCGTCACAGCTGCAAGGCTCTGCACCAGGCCATTAAAAGTGCATTACCTTCCCAGCATGCCTTTCTCATCCCCCATGAGGAAGGCGACAAAACCCGTCACCTCTTCCTCTGGTTCAGAGTCAGATTCTCAAACAGCACACAAAGCCAAAGGGCCTCTTAAAATGATGTCCCTTCATAACACGCACAGCACAACAGCACATTTAGCTCAGCGATTAAGCGCTAAATGGAACGTAAAAGATGTTGTCTTAACAATGTGTTCACTAACTTTCAGTCAAGATAATCTGCTTAGGGTAAGGCTGGGCGGTATGTCATTTTATGTCACAAAAAAAATTAAATACACTGCAATAATTATTTCTGCCTGAAATTTAAAAGAAAAAATAAATATGAAGGTCTTTGATCATTGTGAAGGTCTTTAATAAAAAAAAAAAATAAATAAAAAAATAATAATAATAATAATTAAAAAATGTTTAATATTTTGGAATGCTGCTTTTTTTTGTGGATAATTTGTAAAATCAAATAAATAAATAAATAAAAAAGACACTTGTATATATATATCAGGCACGTGCATGGGGGGGGGGGGGGATGGGCGTTGGGTGCTTGAGCACCTGCCCCTTTCTGCCCAAAGTGCCCTTTTGTCAAAGCAGTTTCCTTTAATTGTTTTGTAATAACATGCCCTTTTATGAATGCCCCATGCCCAATCTAAATATTAGTAAAATTTATGGATAATAATTTAGCCGTAAATAAAATGACCCACATGATGACCTTTCACCTGACGACAATAACCTCATCCCACCAGGACGATTCCTCACGCCGCACGCGCATTTTTTAATTGCCAGAGAATATCTTCACCACCACGGCAGCTGGTAAGTGGTGTTTCAGTGTCAAAGAAGTGATTTTGAGGTTTATTTACAAGAACGATGTGATGTGAGAACATGCAGATATGTTGTTTATATTGCTGTGTGTAGCCTGTAGTGTAGAAGTAACGCTAGCGTGCTGTTTGAGGGAGAAAAGTTTCACTGGCATCGAGGGGTCTGGTCTTTTTTATGTTATTTGACTAAACTATTTTTATATTACACTATTTATTTATTTTTTTTAAACATTAAAAAATTATCATCACATCACTGGTAACGCTTATTCAGATTTTCTCACTGTCTGAATTATCATTATAAAAATAAAAACAATTCAGAAATGAATTAAAATATAATTATAATTTAAATGTGACAAATATTTTTTTCTACAATAGCAACAGTGTTTACAACAGCAAGACCACTTTAGCCTGTAAACTCAATCCAGTCATGATAATGAAACTTACATTTTAATATGGACAATCATGGAATGTGTCAAAGTTAGCATAAATTAATCAAATCAAATCTCCGTATGGACCATTATCTTTAAATGTTAAGCCGCAAAAGTTGGTTGAAATATGAATCCTGCATGTTCTGGCCGTCTCTGTGTGAATGAATGAACGGCAGAGACGTGCGGGTTTGTTTACTAGATAGACTGAAGCGTGTGGCGCTTGCAGTAATTTCAGCATCTGCCGTCTCAATGAGGACATCAATACATAAAATACATCACCATAACTGTTCTGAGTCACTTCACAAGCATTTTACCGTTTCATTTGAATAAAACCAGTGTCAAAATAAAATTAGCCCGTCAAAATAAAAGTTCATTTTTACATAAAGGCATTGTGCTAGATATTACTATTATTTAGTAGAATGTATGCGATACTGCTACTACTGTGGAAAAAATTTATAAAACTTTATTTTTTAAAGAAATAAATCTGTTTACTGTTTTTCATAATTATATTACTTGTAGAAAAACTTTAAACATAATTGTAAATAAGTATAAAGAATGGTATTGGGGTTTTTTTTGTGATAAAAAGTTTTTTTTTTTTTATTAGAATATTTTTGTGTTTTGCTTTGGTACCGAAATTGGTACCGAGAACTGTGGATTTTAACTGGTATCGGTACCGAATACTGAAATTTTGGTACCGTGACAACACTAGATGGGCCCCTAATAGATTTTAGGAAAAGGTATGAAATGTCCTTTTGTGTTTTTTGTGTGTGTTCTGCAGTGCAAAGATGCCTCGCAAAGAGAGAATAAAAAAAAATGTAGCCTGTCAGTTGTTTACACTGCAAAGGTGTTCAATTTTAGACAACAACAACAACTACAACAGTAATAATAATATTAATCACTATATTCCAGTGTATCCGTTTTTTTATGTTTTGTATCAATCAGCAAGAGTAGAAGTGATGGTTAAAATAATAGATTAATGCTGAAATAGTAAATTGTGCCTTGTTCCTAGATGGACAGAGAGTGGAAATTAATAGATCAGATGAGGAGATGGAGATAGAGGAAGAAAAAGAGGGAGATGTAGAGGCACAAGTGACAGAAAGAGAGCAGGGAACAGCAAGCCAGGAGACAGAGGCTGGTGAGAAAGAGGAAAATGTAGAAGCACAAATAACAGAAACAGTGCAGAAAGAAGCAAGCATGGAGAAAGAGGCTGGTACATAATCATCCATTCCATATTGATACGCGACTCAGCAAGGAGTATACAATATATTGTTGTATTGATATTTTGAGCAGCGTTATTTAAAGCCTTGTTCCATGTGCCCCTTTTATACTTTGAGCACCTGCCCCTCCAAAGGTCTCTGCACGGCCCTGATATATATATATAGTTATCCAAATAGTAAAAGAGTCTTCTTATCTTTATCAGCCAAAATGTACATGGTGTTTGGTGCATCTTTAAAATTAATATAACAGATAGTTCAGATTCTACATTCTGACTGAATAAGCAACATACACACAGCAGACATCAGCTGAATTCTGGTGCTCGACAAATATAAACAACTAACCACCTAGCCTAGGTCGAGAACATTGAACCAGCTTTTAACAGCATGTGGAGAGCTCTTGGGTAAATAATTTGCTTCTAAAATTGAAGTCCTTGGAAATGGAGGCATTTGAAACCATTCAAAAACAGAAGGTTTGAGCAGTGTGTGTGTCACGAAGCATGGCACATGAAAAGGTGCATGAGTAGGTGTATGAATGAGTGTGGGCTCACACTCATTCATACAGAAACATATGACATCTAAACTTATTCTATGTTCAGACTGACTTCTTGGATTGTCTTGCTTCACAAGTTTTAGCCTTGCTGTAACTCTAGGAGAGGAAATCTATAGTCATACGGTTTATTTTTTGTGCATAATTTTATTATTTCAATATCTACATTATATCAGCTCCTTTTTTAATGTTTAAATAGGACTGATTTGCTCCAAATTAATTACTTTAGGGCATTTCATGTACAGTCCAACCTTTGAGAACAAGAACCAAATATGTATTTAAAAAATATATATTATATTTTTAACTGAGCATCAATATCTAGTTTATTATATTACATTAAATCTAGTTTATATATTTATTGTATATTTACATGCATAAACAGTTATTTTAACATTTGATTAAAAGAGGCTTGACACAAAACGTACTCGGTTACTAACGTAACCTCGGTTCCCTGAGATGAGGGAACGAGTACTGCGTAAGCTAGCTTACGCTATGGGAAAAGGTCCCCTTTTCTTGAGAATATGAAGCCAAAAATTATCCTTAATTTTTAAATAATGTAAAACGCAGTGCTGCAGCACAGCAGACCCAAGCGAAGCGGCTCGCGCGCTTATTGGCTGTGCTGCGGCAACTGCAGCAACCTATGGTGAGGCGGCGGAGAGTAACGAACCAATGGGGGCGCTTCGCGCCCATTGGACGTCAGAGCGCGCCAAAATAGGCGTGGCTGGAACTATATAAGCCACCGCTTCACCATAGGGATCAGGTTTTAAATCGACTGAAGCGATCACCCGGTCCGAGCACATAGCACGGCAGGTTACGCAGTACTCGTTCCCTCATCTCAGGGAACCGAGGTTACGTTAGTAACCGAGTACGTTCCCTTTCGAGAGTACTCTCGTACTGCGTAAGCTAGCTTACACTATGGGAACACAATGTAAAACGCTGTGCGTGCTCGGGAACTTCGACCTGTCACAGCCCGAGGCGAGAGCTCGGGGCTTTATAGCAGGAGAAATCCCAGTCCCAACAGCCAACCTTAGTGAGCTTTATATAGGGAACGAAAAAAGGGGGACGTGATAAGGCTTAGCACGTCTATATAGAAAGTACCCTGGCCTGCAGGGCAGGGACTTGCAGATTATAGAATCTAATAAATGTGGACATAGAGGCCCAGCCTGCCGCCGCACAGATATCCCGCAGGACCACGCCCATGACGAGGCCATACCTCGGGTGGAATGGGCTCTGATGCCGAACGGGCAGTGAAGGCCCTTAGATTTGTAAGCCAGCGAGATAGTGTCTACTATCCATCGCGATAGGCTTTGCTTCGTGGTGGCGAGACCTCGGGTGCGCCCACCAAAGCATATGAAGAGCTGGTCCGACCTCCTGAATAAGGCGGAGCGCGCAATATAGGTTTTAAGAGCCCTGACGGGGCAGATGAAGCTCGCGTTGCTTTCGTCGCTTTGCGAGGAAAGGGCTGACAGCGAGATGACCTGCGCTCTGAACGGTGTTGAGAGCACCTTGGGGACATAGCCGTGTCTTGGTCTGAGAATGACTCTGGAGTCATTAGGCCCAAACTCGAGACAGTCAGCGCTTACAGATAGCGCATGTAAATCCCCCACTCGCTTGACTGAGGCCAGAGCCAGTAGAAAAGCGGTTTTGAACGAAAGAAGCTTCATATCGACAGACTGAAGCGGTTCAAAAGGGGGGCCCTTTAAGGCCTCTAGGACCGTAGACAGGTCCCAGGAAGGCATTGAAGGGGGTCGGGGAGGGTTCATCCGACGAGCTCCCTTAAGGAAACGAATGACCAGTTCGTTTTTTCCCAGTGATAGGCCGGCCACCGGAGCATGAGAAGCTGCAATGGCTGCCACATACACTTTGAGCGTAGACGGGGATCTGCCCGCATCTAAACGCTCCTGTAGGAAGGAGAGTATCTCCGACACGTCACATAAGTGAGGGTCTAGGTTCCGTGTCCCGCACCAGGTGGAGAACACTGACCATTTCTGCGCATATAGGCGCCTGGTTGAGGGCGCTCTGGCTTCCGTAATGGTCTTTAACACTCCCTCAGGGAGGTTCCCGGGTACCCGTTGAGGGGCCATACATGAAGGGCCCAAAGTTCGGGGTGGGGATGCCAGAGCGCGCCCCTCAGCTGCGTGAGGAGATCTTTCCGCAGCGGTATTGGCCATGGGGCTGTACTGGACAGCTGCATCAGCTCGGAGAACCAAGGTTGGGTCGTCCAGAGTGGGGCTACTAGCAGCATAGCACATCTGCTCTTCCTGACCCGATCGATGACCTGCGGTAGCATCGCAACCGGTGGGAAGGCATAAAGCGGGCGTCTGGGCCAATCGAGGGCCAGCGCGTCCCTGCTCTTTGAAAAATATATTGGGCAATGAGCGTTGTCTTCTGAGGCGAAGAGGTCGACCTCTGCCCTGCCGAAGATGCTCCACATCAACTGAACCGTCTGTGGGTGAAGAGACCACTCCCCAGGGGGAACATTCGCCCTGGAAAGCATGTCCGGGCCCCGGTTCAGGATGCCAGGTACATGCGCTGCCTTTAGCGAGCGCAGATTGTAATGTGCCCATGTCAGAAGACGCTCGGTCAGGGTGTGCAAGGTTTCTGACCTGACACCACCCTGGCGATTTATGTAGGCCACCACTGACATGCTGTCTGATCTGACCAGAACGTGGTGGCCCTTTAAAAATGGGAGGAAAGCTTTCAGGGATAGTTCGACCGCTATCATCTCCAGACAGTTTATGTGTAACAGTCGCTCCGGGCTCGACCAGAGGCCGGAGGCAGACCTGCCCTCGTACAGGGCGCCCCAACCGAGGTTGGATGCATCTGTCGAGACTACTTTCCATTTCGAGACAGCGCCCGTGCTTACGCCTAACTGATACCAGTTGGCTATTTTCCAAGGGGCCAGAGCTGCGATGCAGCCGTGGGTCACCCTGATGCGCGCGCGGCCGGAAATCCAGGTGCGCGCTGGAACACGGTCTCTCAGCCAGCGCTGTAGTGGGCGCATGCGCAGCAGGCCCAGTTTGAGAACCGCAGAGGCTGATGCCATCAGACCTAGCATTTCCTGAAATCGTTTGAGCGGGTAAAGAGACCCGGCTTTGAACGACACGGCTAAATGCTGAATAGTGAGAGCGCGCTGTGACGTCAGACGCGCTGTACATGTCACAGAGTCTATGTCTATCCCCAAAAAGGAAATCCTCTGGCTGGGAGACAGAGCGCTCTTGACAGTGTTGATCGTGAGACCCAGGCATTCTAAATGGCTGAGGATCCAGGATCTGTGTGTCGTCAGTAGTTCCTCGGAATGGGCTAAAACTAGCCAGTCGTCGAGGTAGTTCAATACTCGCACTCCCCGCATTCTCAGGGGTGCGAGAGCGGCATCCATGCACCGTGTAAACGTACGGGGCGCTACGGAGAGGCCGAATGGAAGAACCATGTACTGATAAGTCTGCCCCTCGAAGGCGAATCTCAAGAATGGCCTGTGATGGGGTGCTATTTGAATGTGAAAGTAAGCGTCTTTCAGATCCACTGAGAAAAACCAATCCCTCGGGCGAATTTGCGCGAGTATTTGTTTGGTAGTTAACATTTTGAACGATCGCGTCATAAGCGCTTTGTTCAAACGTCTGAGATCTAGGATGGGTCTGAGACCGCCATCCTTTTTTGGTACGAGGAAGTAGCGGCTGTAAAAGCCTGACTCGCGCTGCGCAGGGGGGACAGTTTCTATCGCCCCTTTTGCAAGAAGGTTTATCAGTTCGGCGCGAAGGACGTGTGTCATTTCGCTTTTCACTTTCGTTTCGACCACGGCGCGAAAGCGCGGCGGTCTGCGAGCGAACTGGAGCGAGTAACCTCGTTTTATTATATTCAAAACCCAATCTGATATGCCGGGGATGGCCTGCCATGCAGCGGCTCGTGCGGCTATGGGTTGAATGTGTTTCGGGCACTGGCCGCCTGTTATGAGGGGACCAGTAGCTCGAGTATGCTGTGCTTGTGACACTGTGGTGACAGCGCTTATTTGTAGGGTTGCGCACTGAGAAGTGGGCACGCGCGCTACATTTAGAGCACCTCCGGCGCGAGCGGGAAGGTGGGCATGAAAGGAGACCCGAGTGAGTCTTTGTGACACTTGGGGGAGTGTGTATACATGTAGGGGTGCATACTGTGTAGTGGGCACACTGCCTACATAGAAAAAGCTCTTTTTGTGCTTTATTGAGGTCGCCGTGAAAACGGTGTTTGTGTGCAGGCGTGCGTGCATTGTAACAGGCTCGTTTACTGCAGTATAGACATCTCCAACCGCCTTTAGTGAGGGGATTGGAGGAAGCATGTGAGGTTTCTTGTGTGGTGGTCCGGCCGCAGCGGGACTTAACCACGGTCTTTTCAGCCCGAAGGTCAGGAGGGCTTCGGAGGCTCAGGGTTCAGCACAATCCTGGGCCGAGGTCCCCGTCTCTCTGGCGGTTTGCGGCTCGTAGAGCGAGAGCGGTGCTGGGTTTTGGTCGCTGGGCGAGACTGTAAGTCTGGCTGCGATGGCTTCGAGGTCTGAGGGGGCGGCGCATTTCTACGGCGTCCCGCAGCAGAGCTAGAGCGTTTCGGCAGGAAGTGTCTCATTGCCTGCGACGTTTTCTGAGCCTCAGTGAAGCGTTCAGCGAAACCCTTAACCGACTGGCCAAAGAGGCCGGAAGGCGAGATAGGAGAGTCGAGAAAGGCGGATTTGTCGGCGTCTTTCATCTCCGTGAGCGTGAGCCAGAGGTGTCGCTCTAAAACAGCGAGGCTTGCCATGCTTCGGCCGATCGCTTGTGCTGTGGTCTTTGTCGCACGCAGGGCTAGATCAGTAGCGCTGCGGAGATCTTTAAAGTCATAGGTATCTTGGGCAGACTCGTCCAGGTTACGGAGAAGTCTGGCCTGAAAAACCTGCAGCACAGCCATGGTGTGTAGAGCCGAAGCAGCTTGACCAGCGGAGGTGTAAGCTCGGCCAGCGAGAGCTGAGGTGGTGCGGCACGGCTTGGATGGATGCACAGGCTTCGACCGCCATCCAGCGGCTGAGGGCGGGCAGAGGTGTGCAGCAATAGCCTCCTCGAGAGGGGGGAGGCTCTCGTAACCGTGGTCTCGGGCGCCGTCGACAGAGGAGAGCGCTGACGAGACAGAAGTCTTCAAGCGTGCGGAGAATGGGGCTTTCCACGACTTCGTGAGTTCATTGTGAACTTCCGGGAAGAAGGGGGCGTTTCTTTGCGGAGGGGCCGAAGGGCGCCCCTGCAGGAACCATTCATCCAGCCTGCTTTTAGCGGGCTCGTCTGGAGGAGACCAGTCAAGCTGAAGGTCGCTGACAGCCCTTGTAAGCACGCGAGTAAGCTCCGCGTCGATATCGGCGCGTTGTCCGGTGCAGCTGGGTGCTGTAGAGGGGGGGGGTCCGCAATGGAGCCCGACCATTCCTCACTACTGGACGCGGCGAGAGAAAGGCTGTCGTGTCTGTCCTCTTCCGCCTCAGGCGCTCTGAAGGAGAAGGGGGCGCTGGTGAGCAGGGACTGGCGCTGCTCATCCACGAAGAGGACAGGCGAAGGAGCGAGAGCGGGCGAGGCACGCGGGGAGTGTTCCGGTGTGAGCTCGCGTGTAACAGTATGCTCAGGCATTCTCTGATCGCGGCGTTTTTTTACGCGGCACTTGAGAGAGAAGAGGCGGAGCGGGTGGAGCATCGTGGCTGGTTTGAGCTAATCGAGCCCGCAGGGTCGATATAGCCATGTCGTCGCACTCAGGGCAGCCGCCCTTGAAGAGTGCGCTCTCAGCATGCTCGCGGCCCAGGCAGGAGACACAGATGATGTGGCGGTCCTCGCTGGGCAGAGGGCCTCGGCAGGAAGCGCAGGCCCGAGGCATTTGAAACAACGCCTCGAATTCTGGAGGAAAAAAGTGTGATGCAGCGGCAAACACACTAGCTTTGAAAAGGATATAGTCACGCCGGATGGCGCAGCAGGAAGCGAGTGCTGAAGGCGGCGTCGAGATGAAGCACGAGCCGGCGTCCTCAGATCTGCGTTGCAGTGCTATCCCGCTGAGAGGCTTTTCGACGGCGTGTAGAGGCTTCTCCGGAGAAGACAGCGAAGTGCAGGTGAGATCGCTGAAGGAGATGAAATCTGATCCCTATGGTGAAGCGGTGGCTTATATAGTTCCAGCCACGCCTATTTTGGCGCGCTCTGACGTCCAATGGGCGCGAAGCGCCCCCATTGGTTCGTTACTCTCCGCCGCCTCACCATAGGTTGCTGCAGTTGCCGCAGCACAGCCAATAAGCGCGCGAGCCGCTTCGCTTGGGTCTGCTGTGCTGCAGCACTGCGTTTTACATTATTTAAAAATTAAGGATAATTTTTGGCTTCATATTCTCGAGAAAAGGGGACCTTTTCCCATAGCGTAAGCTAGCTTACGCAGTACGAGAGTACTCTCGAAAGGGAACTACAGACATTTTACCGTTGCCATCAAGACCATCAGATTTATTTAGACAGAAAATTGTTGTTTTTGGCTCAATGCTGGACCGAAATCATTAAGAAGAACCAAGTTGAAACTTCCAAACATGAAGAACTGAGATAATAGGTAACAAAGGGTCTAGTGATTTTGAGTAATGAAAAAGAAAACGTAACAAGTAAATGAGTGGAAATGTCATACTCCCTCCCATTTTTGTCTTAAGGAACCATGCATATACAGTAGAACTAGACTGGATGTGGGTCTATATGCTTGTGCATAATGTTTCTCAACTGGTGGGTGGCAAGACCGCTCTGAGTAGGTCGTAGAGTGTACAGTCAAAGAAACAACATAAACACCAAAAAACTTAATTCTAAATGTTTTTCTAATGTTTTTTATTTATTTATTTTTTTGTGCAAGACTTTAATTTTGAAAGGTGTGCGTGAGAGCTGCTGGCACTTTTGTAAGATACATTTTAAGTACAGATTGCCGAGAGATGCTTTGCACTTGTTGGCCCTTTTGACTTCCATCTGCGGTCCAGTTCACCCCTAAACCATCTCGATTGGGTTCAGGTCCGGTGACTGTGGAGGCCAGTTCATCTGGCGCAGCACCCCATCTCCTTCTTGGTCAAATAGCCCTCGATGCCTTCAGTGCCTTCTATTTTTTTTACAATTTATGTGTACGTTAAGTGAAGGGGGACGGTACTTGTGTGTGTGTCTCAATTTTTGTGAAATACATTTTCTTATATATAATCAGGTTCATGCAAATGTTGCCATGTTGACCAACAGAAAGTTGCTTGGTTTGAAAGAGATTTCTGCATGAGCTGTACTTTAAAATTCATTACACTACTCACAATAGACAATTTTTTTAAATACAAATTTTACTCCCAAATGGTTTTGCACAAACCATTGCTAAGCCTTTTTATAGACTGAAGATATATAGAAGTATCAGAATATAACACCACCAAATAGGCCTACATACAGAAAGATCCCTTTGGAGCACATGAGAGACTTCTAAAATCTACAGTAGCTAACAGTGGTGTTATTCATGATCCACTTTAATCACAGAAGGGATTTCTTATAGAAGACAGCCTCTAAAGAGCCCACAGGCACATTAAAAATAAACAAGTACAATAAAGGAAGATAAGATAAAGGGATGCTTTGGAAAGATGAACCAACCACCCCAAGAGTGACAGAGGCGGATCGTTTACAATGCACAGTTGGTTTTCAGTCCTATGTGTCCAAACTTGCAGAATATCATTTAAATACACAATATGAAACCATATACTAATTATGCATGCTGAAAAGATCAAGTACCCAAAGGGAAAAAATAGCACAAATGAGCTTTAATATATCAGTTTTGCCTAAACTTTTTTGACTTTTTGTCAACAGCTCCTATTTCTCATGTCTCTTCTAGAGTTTCTGATTTACCGTGCTTAGATTTGTCAATATATCAAAGTCTGCAATCACAAGACATTGAGATTTCTTATCAAATTTCAAGCCATTAATGCTATGCTGTGCATTATTTGTATTGCATTATTAGAGTTAATAAGTGTTTCAACATATTATGTATTATATTATTGTTTTATGAATTATGAATTTATAACAACCCATTACCACTGATAGTTTTTGTACACTTTTATCAATAGTTCTGGCCCTAAATGCCATGCTTAACCAGTGCAAAACAGGATTGTTCTCTGATAACACCAATGAGGCGTTTGGCCTGTTTGTGTTTGTTCAATCAGTGCATGTTCAATAAATGCTCAGTGAGGGACATTGTCTGATTTGCATTTGACCTCGGCGGGAACTGACAATGGTGGCTGGGTCTGTTGAATTTTTCTAGCATATATATACTGACAAATATTGTTCTTTGGCCTGACGCCTCAGGTGTATTTTGTTGATATCTGCTGATTTAAGCATCCATAAATTGCCTCAAATAGCAACATATTTCAAAGGGACATTATGTGCACTCTCAAAGCTTCCCAAAACATAGTTTCTTAAAAATACCTCACATCCAACTTGATGTTTTATTAGCGTTTGGCAACCACACCCTCTTGGATCGCTGTTGCCTTTTATTGAAACACTTCTTATCCTCTTTCATCATTACTCTGACACCAGAGAGATCTTCCTCACTACAACATTTCAGAATGAATAGCTCAGAAATTTCTCTCAATCCTCAGCTTTGTAGCTTCTCACAACATACACTATCATGATATTAAACATTAAAAAGTATGTTCCCGTTCAGACCATCATGAAATTTGTGATCACAAAAGATTCTTCTGTTAGGTTTTGAACGATTTGTGCAAAAAAACATAGACATTTTAATCTTCGATGTCAATATTGACAAGACCAAATGAGACTTCCTTGTAACCTGAAATTCAGTGCAGGCAGCCATTCTCAACAAAGACGGCTGTCACACTTTTCCCACTTTTTCCTCTGTCTATCACAGAATACCTAAGGGAATTGGGACTGCCAGACAGCATTCAGTGTGAGTGTGTCTGTCTACTAACTGAATGACTGTTTAAAAAAAAACAAAAAAACATTAAAAATAATCTTTCATATCTCTTTGGTTTTAACTAGGACTGTCAGATTATAATCAAAGTAACAATATGCAGATTAATTAATCACAACTAATTGCATATATCATTATTTAAATAACACTTTACCATAAAGACCCATTAGTTAACATTAAAAATGAATGCCACATTTGTCACAGTATTCATTTATCATTTCTTTTAATGCTTGTTAATAAAAATACAACCATTCATTGTTCATGTTAGCACAGACCCATAATATTAACAGATATAACTTAGCATCACCGGATTTATATAAAGAGTGGAAACACTAGAACACAGTGAGCCATGGGACAGCAACTGAAACTAAAGAAAATAGTTGATTTTGGTAAATGTAGTTTGATGAAGTAGGCCGAATAGCAGGTGGACTGGGCAGTATTAAAATTGAACTCTCAAAAATGTCATTTACAAAAATACCTTATTATGGAAGATATATCAAAGGGTTGATTATTTGCACCAACTTTAAATCAAATCACACTAACTAAATGTTTTAAACTGACAGGTCATAGTTTTGATTAGAATCTACACCGCAGGTCAGAGACAGCATTAAAGAACTAGAGGTCTTTCTATCAAAAATAAAAACTTATAATGTGAATAAGCCAATGTTTGTGCTGTATGGATATCTTTTACAATTACACAGTCTAATTGAGCTGAACAAACCTATAGAACTAAATCCAAATTGGAAATCAGCATCACCGTGCTTAGAAGCACGAGACACATTCCAGCAAGAAGGTAATATTTCGTCCAATAATAGTTCAGCATTTGGGCTGAGCTCTGTCGCAACTGGCTGCTGGACCAAAGCAGATGTACTCGCAGCCCCAGATACACATCGCAGCCAGGTTCCATGGCATTCTGGGTAAATGGAGATAAACAGTGTGGTGATGTCTGGTGTGGTGACCTGACACAGCACTGTGAAGCTAATAGCAGGGGTGCTCTCAACATATTAGTCCTCCCACATCCCAGCAAGAAACACACCAACACAGAGAAACATCCCTCTGAATACACTTCTTCCTGCCAGACAGTCAAATACATAAACACTGTCACACAAAAATGTCACTATGCCTGTTTTGTTTGAATTTTTGGTTTATTGCGATTTACTGTTAGATTAATTAACTGTGTATGCTAAGGTAAACCTACTACTTACTATTAGTCAGTTTTTCAAATCCCTAATGTTAAATATTAAACTTTGCCACATTACTTGTCCTGTAATGCTTGTAGGCTACTACAAATATGAATTATTACTCAAATCGTGCAGCCTAATAAGTATAGTCCCAGAAATTAATACTTATGCAATGGAATCAGATATTTTTTTTTATTTCTGATAAATTTGCTAAAATTTGTTACAAACCATGTTTATTTGGGGGGGGGGGGGTGGGGGTTGTGATGTATGGAGTGCAGATTGATGTAGATTTTTTTTTTAAAGTAGCTTAACATAAGGCTGCAACATAAAATAAAATAAAATAAAAAATAAAAAAAAATGTGAAAAGGGTTATGAATACTTTTTATAGGCACTGTAAATGGGATGAAATATACTAGTCCAGGAGGTGATTTTTTGGCTGTAAAAGAAACTGAAGAGAGATTAAGAAGGAATCATTTTAACACTGGCAGCTACATTGTTTTAACCCACTGGGAGATACTATTTCCTATCCTGTAATTAGCGGTGTTTTATGATTGGCTTCTTTTACTAATGACTTAATATCATCTATTTATATCGAATATGCACTTATGCAATCTGTTAAGCCTTGGGACAACATACTGTAACAGAATATCAAAATAAATATAATTACATGCAATACTAAATAAAAATGGCTCACTTGATAATGCAAAAACATGAATCCAAAAACAGTTGATTAATAAATATAATCAGCTATAATTTGCAAACAAGATACAGCAACTAATAATAAATAATGTGTCTCAACTTATTGTAATTATGAGAAGACAACAAAGAGATTCTACTCTGAGATGTTCACATTCTCATCATTGGTTTCTATGGTTACTCACATAATGCCAAAAAGGATCCATGTGGATTTTTTGTTCTGATAACAGGATAATCTCATCACTACATTAGTTCACCTCTAAGCACTTACATTGTCCTGAATCTTCAGAGCAAGAGCATTACTCAAGAAAAGACGCAGATGGTACAAGTGAGTGTATCGCAGGAAAAGCAGCACTCATTATAGAGCTTGCTAATTTTACCTCTTGACGCACATTATGATATGCTGACAATAGCAGGAATGGAGGCTGCCAAAGAGAGGATGTGTTGTGGTGTATTTCATGCATTGTAAGGGGCTACCTTACGCTCTACGTTAAGAAGCCAAAGGACGCAGCTGCAGAAATGAGAGTGTGTGTGCTGAAAAAGATGAGGGCACTGAGGAATAACTGATGATATAAAACTAACAGGAACGAGTAAGAAAAAGGTAAAGGAGCATTGTTAAAGGGTTAGTTCACCCAAAAATCTAAATTATGTCATTAATAACTCACCCTCATGTCGTTCCAAACCCGTGAGACCTCTGTTTATCTTTGGAACACAGTTTAAGATATTTTAGATTTAGTCCGAGAGCTTTCTGTCCCTCCATTAAAACTGTGTGTACGGTATACTGTCCATTTCCAGAAAGGTAAGAAAAACATCTTCAAAGTAGTCCATGTGACATCAGAGGGTCAGTTAGAATCAAAAATACATTTTGGTCCAAAAATAGCAAAAACTACCACTTTATTCATCATTGTCTTCTCATCCGTGTCTGTTGTGAGAGAGTTCAAAACACAGCAGTTTGTGATATCCGACATAATGGCATCATTGGCGATGATTGCCCTTTATTCAAGCCTTCGGTTTACCGGCGCTCATAACATTAGCACAGAATCAGTTCAGAATCAATCACCAAAAGAACCAGTTCGTTTCAGACGCTCTGTGTGTCAGTCTGCTTCACGCTGAATCACACATGCGCAGTATCATCAGCTCCTTGGTTCTCCAATCAGACGCGTCTAACAGAAACGGTTCTTGACTCGAGAACGAGTCAATCTTTTGTTCGTTATCTGGCTCGGCTCGGTGTTCATCTTCAGTTCTCTCTTCACAGCAGTTCAGTCAGTGTACTGTTTGAGTAAATTAATTACTCCGGGATATTAGTTTGTTTGAACTCAGAGGGAGTGTCAGCCACATTAAAAAAGTTAACAGCTTAAGTCATTTGTGGATTAATGCTTATTGGAGACGCGAACCGTTTAAAACGATTCAGTTCGATTTGGTGAACTGGTTCAAAAAGATCCGGTTACATCGAATGATTCTCTCACGAACCGGATATCACAAACTGCTTTGTTTTGAACTCTCTCTCACAACAGACACGGAAGAGAAGACAATGCTGAATAAAGTCGTAGTTTTTGCTATTTTTGGACTAAAATGTATTTTCGATGCTTCAAAAATTTTTAACTGACCCTCTGATGTCACATGGACTACTTTGATGATGTTTTTCTTACCTTTCTGAGCATGGACAGTATACCGTACACACAGCTTCAATGGAGGGACTGAGAGCTCTCGGACTAAATCTAAAATATCTTAAACTGTGTTCCAAAGATAAACGGAGGTCTCACGGGTTTGAAACGACATGAGGGTGAGTTATTAATGACATAATTTTTGGGTGAACTAACCCTTTAAGTATGGTGGAGGAGAAAACAGTTTACACAAAAATTTTACAAAACCATGTGCGATTCACTCTGTCATTGCTATTCTATCCTCCTGTAACACGAAGCTAATGGAATACTGTAAAACACTGCAATATATGTGTGCATGTCACTGGCCCTGATGGCAGTCATGACCTTTCCCTGTACAAACAGTGGTAGATACATTATGGCCATGACATTTCAATGTAGAGCAGACCGGGCAACTTTATTAGATAACAGCACTGGACACTAGGAGCCACGGCAGCTGCTGACTCAGGTTCTCTGGGGATTGGGTCAAATTTACCCTGCAACACGTAATAAAAGGGCACATGTGATTCATATCAGTGCTTATTACTGTGTGTCTGTGTAGAGAGAGAGAGAGAGACAGATAACTGCTTGTGTCGTTGAGAAGTTTATGAATAGTTGTTATTTAGAGGGATGATTAAAGCTTTGGGGCGGAACCGTGGAGAGGTTCAGCTCTGCGACTGGTCTTAGTGTTATTTAGTCAGCTATAAAAGGGCATTTAGATAGAGGATTTAAAAATATTTAAGACTAAGAGATATAAATAAACAAAGCTGGATATATAAAGGACGTCCAATTTCTCTTTCAGTCATATACCCTTTTAAAGTATATAAGTGTAATAAAGTGTATTATATTTGAAAGAACTCTCTTATGCTCACAAAAGTGGCATTTATTTGATTGAAAATGCAGTAAAAATTGAAATATTAGAAGAATGTAAAATTACTCTTTTTCGATTTGAAGATATTTTAACATTTCATTTATTCCTGTGATTCCTGTTATTACTTAGAATTAAAAAAAAATTAATAAATAAATCACTGACCCCAAACTTTATTAGAACTAAACCGTGATTTTCAAAGGCCAAACAAACGCTTGGCTATCAGAAAGTCCATGTATTTTGCCAGCAAATATTATATTCTGCAAATATGATTAACATAAATTAGAATATTTTAACAATAGCCAGAAGAAATGGACTGTGATTGACCGCAAAACAAGTAGTAGGAAATTTCTTAACTATATTAAATTGTCGTTTGGACAACAGAAGACGATGTTAAATGCAAAACAAATTAGTAAGCTTCAGAATGAAGTAAAATAAAGTTGATTTAAAAACGGATTCCGGAATTAACCTTAGAGCTTCAGCTCAGGGATACTAATAAACAGATAAAGGTTCAGTCAGTGTGTTCATTTCAGAAGAATGAAACAACTGTTTTGTTTGTAGCAAGCCTTGCTGGTTAACACACAATAACCGCAACATAACACTCAAACTGCCATCCTCAACAAAACATAAATCCACGAGCACAGTGACTGTCCTCCCTTAAAATCCCAAAGCAAAGCCTTTATTATCATTTAAATCTTTGTTATTTGGCTAAAAAAATATATGGGTGTGAGAGCCCACACTCTCATTATGACATCATCAAATCTGGGTCCTAAAACAAAGCAACACTTTAAAGACTGTGTGGGCCCTGATTTGTGTCTTCAGTCCAGACTGTGGTTATTAAACATCTTTAGCGTGGATTAATGTCAAATCCAGAACATCAATCTGACACCTCCACAAGATGCTTATCGCACAAATAATGAAGCAATCAACATGACCACTCAGCCTGTTAATTAATCTAATGCTAGCCTGGTCACTAGGGATGCTCTACAGCAAAAAATGTATGGTGGGGGAGGGGTACATTTCTTTTTTTTTTTCATATGGCTTCAACAAAGACAGCTGTTTAATTACACAAAAGATGGAGTGCTCTGGCAAGCACCCATCAGTCACAGCTGAATTAATGAATAGGTAAAGAGTGATAGAGCATGGAGGGGCATGCTATGCTAACATAGCTTTAGCTCTCTCGTGATCACACCACAGAATCACTGTTTAATAATGGGATTAAACTAACCAAAGATACTAACAGTGTAGAAGCCACAGAGATTATAAAATCAACAATGTAGCATGAGGCTAAACTAATACACTTAATAGCCCCAAGAGATAGTTGTCTTTAACTGTTTTTAATTGACTGAAATGTTTGCTATTTAAAAATGTAACATATATTACATTATAATATACGTAAAACCTGGCAACATATTATTACATTTGTGGTTGTAGGTATCAATATCATGGCAGTTCAGAAATGAAATGTTCAGTTAGTAGTAGCAAAAGGCTACACTACAATAGTGCTAACAAATACTGTTAACAAAAATCAAGTGAGATGAAAATACATTTGCTGAAGCAATCACGCCATTTTAGCTCGTCTCTACAAGCCTTTAAACTTTTTTTTATCATGATTGGTGTTTTATTTAAATTTATGCATTTAGCAGACACTTTTATCCAAAGTAACTTACAGTGCATTCAGGTTAACATTTTTTACCTAACATGTGTTCCCTGGGAATAGAACCCACAACCTTTTGCACTGCTAATGCAAGAACAGTGAACAATACGTTTTATGGCAGTGATTCTCAATTTAAAGTCCTTGCAAGTTGCATACCACCACTATGCATATTTTGCATGCCTCTCTTTTTTAACGCACCTGATTCAGATAATCAGCTCTTTAGCGGAGAGCTTTGCGAATGAATTCCCTAAACAGAATTCCCTACTTTGCTCTCTACTCCCTGAGAACAGGAAATTAAATTTACTTCACTTTGGAATATTCATTGACGGATTTGCGCTATGCCACAGCCTCAGCTTCTTCACATACAGATGAAACTCATTAAAGAACTGTGAAGTGTGACATAATATACCTCTGTAAATAAAAACAATTTCAATTCAAATCTCGCACACTTTCATGCCTTCTGAATTGTATATATATGCTCCCTTCGAATTAGAATCATGGCAGAATATCCTGTGATGTCCACTTCACAGGCCACTTATGATCAAATAGAACAAATGTTGGAAGTTATAAGAGATACATCCAAAATGGGCAGAGTGGTACACAAAAACTGGAATTGAGAACCACTCTTTAATGGGATTCATACCATAGCGCTTCTCATTGAAAGAACAATGCCGTACCAGGTGAGCTACCAAACAAGTTTACCATGTCAAAAAAGCAATACTTATGAAGCTGGTTATGTGATGCAAATGTAAACATTTATTAGTAATAGTTTACAAATTACAAAGTGTTTTAAGATCATAATAACACAATATTGTGCAAGGAACCATGGAAAAATAAGTCTGTATGAATCAAAAATCTGCACCTGTAATCCTAATTTGTGTGAAA
The DNA here is from genome assembly GCF_963082965.1 of Carassius carassius. NCBI lineage: Eukaryota > Metazoa > Chordata > Actinopteri > Cypriniformes > Cyprinidae > Carassius > Carassius carassius. Next base: position 12,164,914 of record NC_081796.1, read on the forward strand.
AAAAAGAAAAAGAAAATAATAATAAAATGTGTTGGTTCCACAAACTGCAGAGAACAGTATGCATTATTTTTTAAGGTAGATGTTTTCCCAATGATCTTATGCCATATCATATTCAAGTGAAAATGATTAATAAAATGAGTAATATAAATATTCCTTGATCATGTTTTAATGGTTTCAAGGTGGTTTGATATCAACTTTAAATAGCTACAACTTTAATCATTAGAATATGTTTTTCACCAAAGCATTATCACTTTTCACTTTTGCTGAGACATTTCTGAAGTGAATTACAGCCTTTTACATTGAGGAAGAATGTGTTGTCCGATATGACAGATTGCAGCAGAGTGAGGCAAGCAGAGCGAAATCAGCCAGAGAAAAACTTTGCCAGACAGAATGAATGTCAATGGCTTTGCTCTGCTCTGTTTATGGATGGTCTAGTTAAATGTCAAAAGCTTTACCCTAGAGAGTCTATCCTCACTCCAGACTGGTACTGAATTTGTAAGCACCTCACTTTCCCTCTGTCTGTCTGTTTTACAACCGATGTTTCACATCCCATCCAATTTCTGAGCTTCTCAGTATATCTACCCTTTATTATTTCTTAAGTCTTAAGTGTTTTAGTTTAAAAAATGTTCCAAACAGTCACTCTTTTTATGGCCAACTATATTCAGCTACTATATACATTTTTATATAAATCATTTTCAGTGTACCTGCATGGTTATGGGAATGAAATATAACACATTTTAATACTTTTAAAGTCAATACAACAAATAATAATAATAATAATAATACATTTAAAAAAAAAATTCTATGAGATAAAAACAGGACATTTTTAACATTTAAACATTTTAATTTTTATTAGACTACTTAAAGTTAAGTTTACAGAAATGGCTTTTAAAGATTAGTACAGGCAGAGAGCTCAATAACTAAATGTCAACAAAAAAGAAAAGAAAAATGCCTTCACAATCAAATTCAGCACATTAGCAACAAATGGCTCAATTCCACCTAAAATAAACATCGATTCAACTGCTTGTGGCCCTTATTGATGGTCCCTTATCTGCAGTGTCTTGGCACTGACAAAGCAAATTCTCAAACGCTTTAAACTGTTTTATGACTCTTCCCAAACCAAAAGGAAATGCTAAGTCATCTCTTTTCTTTTGAAGGAGTCACCATTCAGGAGAGCTGAGGCGATAGCATAGGCTGAGCTCCAAAATGCCTGACGAAATGAATGAATCGAGGGAAACGTAAAAAGGGAAATGTAGCCTAAACTCATATTTATAATTCATGTAGCAGAAAGAACCTGAGGTACATCGAATAAGATCTTTGAACAGGGATCCTGAGGCTCAATGAAATCATTAGTTGCATACTTGTGTGAAATTGTGCAATGGTGAAAAACATAAGAGTGTCAGTCATGAATCAGTGTGAATCAGTGTGTCTCCCCCAACCAAAGCTTTACACTGAGTTATCACTGTAAGTGACGAGTAGTTTAGCTAGGGTGGCCATATGCGTCGTTCATACGGGACACGTCCCAGCCAAGATTTTAATAATGCCTAAAATATCCAGGTTTTGGCTATTTGCTCTGTGCAGGTCGATCGTTGTGTAACATTCATGAGAGCTATAAAGAGCAGAGCAGACGGCTCCTTATGCTTTTTTTTTGGATTTGTGCGCAACGACGCTTCAAGTCAATCAAACGAACAAACACGTGCGCATATTTACATCGCTTTGATCGTTCCCTCTAGATCTCACCTTCTCACAAGCAGCCCCACGATTGGTCGATTATGTACAATACCTGCATGTTATTGGTCAAACTGCTCTGGATGTTTTAGGCTATATTAAAATCCTGGCCGGGACGTGTCCCGTATGAACGGCACATTTGGCCACCCTAAGTTTAGCACATGAATGCAGTCATCTATATCAGTCTCTTTCATCTGCATCTCCTGATTTTAATAACTTTTTGAAATAATATATATGTGTACTGATTCAAAATAGCTATTATTCAAACCACTGAAAATACAGCATTCTTTAATTCTCATCATAAGTTCTTCACTGTGATGCAGTTGGTACAGACAGATCTGCTCACACATGAACCTACAGTTTCTCATTGCCGGTGTGGAAGTGTTAGACTGTAAATGATTTCTGTTGTTTTCACAGTATTATTGCTGTATATCAGAGAAAGCTTACTGTAGAAACAGTTTACAGACAGTTGCTGTCAATTTATGCTATTCTTTGAAAAAACAATAGAGTGGGAAAATAATTACAGTAATCCTTATATTACTGTTAAATTGATGACAGTAATAATCCAACAGACAAGGAATTTTATTTATTAATTATATATTTATTTATAAGGAATTTTATAATACATCGTTTCATAAGGTAACCCATATATTAAGGCATTTAGCATATAGTTAAAAAAAGTTTAATGTTTTATGTGGGTGTTTTTTAATTGCGTATCTTTATGGTTGTCAGATTTTGACACAAAACCACCTAATCTCATAGGTTATAGCCAACAATTTTGTGGGTGGGAGGTAGTTGTAGAGATGTAGATGTCAATAATATAGGCTAGGCAAATAGATAATATCAATTCCCATGATATTTTTTTTATTATTATTATTTTGCTTTCTATTAAACACACTAATTACATAAAGAGCGGAATCGCACGGGATGTACCTGGCAACCAATCATCTAAACCGTCAGCCTGCACTCATTTTGCAATTCATTTTCTGAGCCTTTGAGGATGAGCAAGACCAACAAGAACCAATCAGGTGAGATATACAATTTTATTCAATATCTTAAAGATGTGTATTTCAAAAAGTTTCACCCCAAAGGGAAGATATTCGTTTTAACGTTACCACTAACGTTAACGTTAAATAATCGGTGGTGAGTTTGATAGTAGTTTGTAACACAAACATTCTAACGTTAACGTTAAACAGTTAACGTTAGCCAAATACTAATTATCACAAGGTTTGCTGTTAATGTAAGTTAATAATTTCAAGTTTAGAACAAAGCAATAGAAATGTTCTTGTTTCTGAACATTTGTGTGTAACTTACACTGTGTGCGTGTGTCCTGTCGCAATCGAGGCCTTAAGCGCCTAAGCCTAAAGCTATGTTCGAAATCGACCTATTACACTAATGTAATGCACAACTTGAAGGGACAACCACAGTGTTTTCAGTCATATTATACATTTATTACATCAGTACAACCGATGTAAGTTACACTTAAAGTGAATACACAGGCAGTGAAAGTCGCGCCGGATTAATTCCCTCGTCTCGGTATAGTCCTTCTTCCAACCAGACGTTCACAGGATTTTGCTCACTCGTTTTCATTAACTTCTTCAAGTGCACTAGTTTATTAATATCTGGATACAGCCACTGTCAACGGACTGCGGATAATTTAGTTGTATATTTGATATTGTGTGATATTCACGAAAATAGCTATTATAATCCCAGTTTTTTGTCACTTTGGGTGCTTCTCATTTCTTATTTGTGACAAATCAGGTTCTCCCTCGAAATCGGGTCTCTGTTAGGACCCCAAGAGATCTCAAATTAATTGTAATAGGTAAATAAATAAATAATGGTAAAGGTAAATGGACTGCATTTATATAGCGCTTTCAACAGACCACATGGCCATCCAAAGCGCTTTACAATTTTGCCTCACATTCACCCATTCACACACACATTCACACACCGACTGCGGTGTCTGCCATTCAAGGCGCCATCCAGCTCATCGGGAGCAGGTGGGGTTAGGTGTCTTGCTCAAGGACACCTCGACACTTGGTCAGGTGGAGCCGGGGATTGAACCACCAACCTTCCGGTTTGTAGACAACCTACATGAACCACTGAGCCACTGCCGCCCCCTTTTATTATAATAATAATTTAATAGATTAGCCATCTTTTTTACAAGTAATAAATGAAATGCACAGGTTGAATAATTAATACTAGCATTCAATTATTTAATTTACTAAAATTATATGTTAAGTTTTTTTAGTTGCTATTTTTAAGTTGCATTTAAGTTGTTAGCTTGTCATTTCTGGTCTTTGAAATTTTTTTTCTTTTCAATTTATTTATTTTGATTTTATATATTGGAATTATTTTGTAACCTTTTTATGTTTTAACTGATCCATGTGTCTCTTTGTCTTACAGGTAAAAATCCTTTGTGAAGTCACCAGATATGGATGGGTGAATACTGCATCTAAAGTTAAAATTGCTTGGAAATAAGATTAGAAATGCCTTTCTCTTGCAAAGTGTGTCAGTACTCTGTAAAGTCTATTCCAGAATTTGTAAGACATGCTAAGGAACACAGGAATCTTGCAAACTATAGATTCTCTTGTGGATTTTTCCAGTGTCCATGTAACTTCAAAACTGCCGTTGGCCTTCGTACACATATGTATCGTAACCATGCAGTGATTACACCAAGTGCTGACAAATCACACAGTGGTGTAAATATGAGATGCCAGGTTATGCAATGTTCTTTCACTTCCACATCTGGGGATGCATTGTGAGACGAATATCTCTGTGTAGGTCTATGCAGTGTTGAATGTTTTTCATTTCTTTCAGTGTGTATGTTGTTCGACATTGCAGCGGGCTGATGAGTTAATAAAGAGGTAAGTCATTTTCAGCTATTGAAGAACGCAGTAAAATTCATAAAATGAGAGCGGTTTTAGCTTTGTAACGGATCGAGGAGATCAGGATAACTATGCAGTGTTGAATTTGTTTTTCATTTCTTTCACCGTGTATGTTGTTCGACATTGCAGCGTGCTGATGACAGTGGGACAGTGTTTTCTCTACTTCCTGTTGGCTTTCTGTAGCAAATCGTTTTTATTTTATTTTTTCTCTAGAATCTTTATCTTACTATCACTCTCTGTTTTTTAAAGTGGTAAAATATAACTTAATTCACACCATATTTCTGATATTATCGATCAATCTTATCAGATTAACTTTTATCGTTCACTTTTATTTTATATCCGTGAGTGCAGTACACCTGCAAAGCGTTAGCACTCGTTAGCTTGTCATTAGCGTTTTCATTCGAACCTATCGCTGTTTTCTTTTCTCCTCTCGCTCCAGTTTTTCACAAGTTCATCAAACAACCGCAGTAAGAATTTTCATCAAGCACGGTGAGTAATGGCTTCTCCCGTCATTGTTACTTGCACCTCTTGCCACATGTACAGTTTATCTATCTCTGTCGCTGATGAGGGATTCACATGTGATAAATGCAGGGAAATAGTTAGGCTGACAGAGAAGATTTCAGAATTAGAGACACGCATCCAAACTTTAATTGAGGACAGTAAGAATGTTAGGCCTCTAGATACGGCTTTGGATGCGTCTAGCTCAGGGATTCCTGTACATTGTTCGGTTCCGGAAACAGAGCCCCTGCAGCAGGGCAACTGGGTGACGGTGAGGCAGCGTAGTCGTGGGTCAAAACACCGCTCCTCTGTTCCGATCAAAACATTAAACAGGTTCTCCCCACTCAGTGATGCACCCACTGAGAAACCTGATGAAAGTGCTCTAGTTGTTGGTGATTCTATTGTACGGAACGTGAATATGGAGACACCAGCCACCACAGTCAAATGTTTACCGGGAGCCAGAGCGCCTGACATCTTGGCAAATTTAAAAATGCTGGCTAATGCTAAACGTAAATACAGTAAGATTGTTATTCATGCCAGTGCTAATGATGTTCGACTTAGCCAGTCGGAGATCACTAAAAATAACATTAAAGAGGTGTGTGAACTTGCAAGCACGATGTCAGACACTGTAATGTGCTCTGGTCCCCTCCCTGCTTACCGTGGTGACGAGATGCATAGCAGATTGTCATCACTCAATGGCTGGATGTCTAAGTGGTGCCCACAGAATAACATAGGTTTCATAGAAAATTGGACAAGCTTTTGGGCAGACCTGACCTGTTTAAAAGAGATGGTCTTCAACCCTCCTGGGGTGGCGCCACTCTTCTCTCTAGAAATATGGCAAATAGTCTTAGTGTTTATACTTGACTAACTGGGGCCCAGGTCAGGAAGCAGACAGACTGGCTAAACCGACCATCTGCTAGCTGCCTCCCGTCACAGAGGTCAGTTAATTCTCAGCACATAGAGACTTTTTCACCTAGATATCACACTATAGAGACTGTGTCTGTTCCCCGAACTAGAAAAAACAAAAAACGTCCAAACCAAGTTAAGATTAACAATTTAATTGAGGTTCAACAAATAAAAAACAGAAGCAATATGGATAAACAAATGATAAAACTTGGCTTATTGAATATCAGATCCCTTTCTACGAAAACACTTTTTGTAAATAATATGATCACTGATCATAATATAGATGTACTCTGTTTGACAGAAACCTGGCTAAAACCTGATGATTACATTATTTTAAATGAGTCCACCCCCCAAGATTACTGTTATAAACATGAGCCGCGTCTAAAAGGCAAAGGTGGAGGTGTTGCTTCAATTTATAACAACGTTTTCAGGATTTCTTAGAGGGCAGGCTTCAAGTATAACTCGTTTGAAGTAATGGTGCTTCATATAACATTATCCAGAGAAACAAAAGTTAATGATAAATCCCCTGTTATGTTTGTACTGGCTACTGTATACAGGCCACCAGGGCACCATACAGACTTTATTAAAGAGTTTGGTGATTTTACATCCGAGTTAGTTCTGGCTGCAGATAAAGTCTTAATAGTTGGTGATTTTAATATCCACATTGATAATGAAAAAGATGCATTGGGATCAGCATTTATAGACATTCTGAACTCTATTGGTGTTAGACAACACGTTTCAGGACCTACTCATTGTCGAAATCATACTCTAGATTTAATACTGTCACATGGAATTGATGTTGATGGTGTTGAAATTATTCAGCCAAGTGATGATATCTAAGATCATTATTTAGTTCTGTGCAAACTTCATATAGCCAAAATTGTAAATTCTACTTCTTGTTACAAGTATGGAAGAACCATCACTTCTAACACAAAAGACTGCTTTTTAAGTTATCTTCCTGATGTAACCAAATTCCTTAGCATGTCCAAAACCTCAGAACAACTTGATGATGTAACAGAAACTATGGACTCTCTCTTTTCTAGCACTTTAAATAAAGTTGCTCCTTTACGCTTAAGGAAGGTTAAGGAAAACAGTTTGACACCATGGTATAATGAGCATACTCGCACCCTAAAGAGAGCAGCCCGAAAAATGGAGCGCAGCTGGAGGAAAACAAAACTAGAGGAATTTCGTATTGCTTGGCGGGAAAGTAACATATCCTACAGAAAAGCATTAAAAACTGCTAGATCCGATTACTTTTCTTCTCTTTTAGAAGAAAACAAACATAACCCCAGGTATTTATTCAATACAGTGGCTAAATTAACGAAAAATAAAGCCTCAACAAGTGTTGACATTTCCCAACACCACAGCAGTAATGACTTTATGAACTACTTTACTTCAAAAATTGATACTATTAGAGATAAAATTGCAACCATTCAGCCGTCAGCTACAGTATCACATCAGACAGTGCACTATAGACCCCCTGAGGAACAGTTCCACTCATTCTCTACTATAGGAGAGGAAGAATTGTATAAACTTGTTAAATCATCTAAACCAACAACATGTATGTTAGACCCTATACCATCTAAGCTCCTAAAAGAGGTGCTTCCAGAAGTCATAGATCCTCTTCTGACTATTATTAATTCCTCATTGTCATTAGGATATGTCCCCAAAACCTTCAAATTGGCTGTTATTAAGCCTCTCATCAAAAAACCACAACTTGACCCCAAAGAACTAGTTAATTATAGACCAATCTCGAATCTCCCTTTTCTGTCCAAGATACTAGAAAAGGTGGTATCCTCACAATTATGTTCCTTCTTAGAGAAAAATGGTATATGTGAGGATTTCCAGTCAGGATTTAGACCGTATCATAGTACTGAGACTGCTCTCCTTAGAGTTACAAATGATCTGCTCTTATCATCTGATCGTGGGTGTATCTCTCTATTAGTTTTATTGGATCTTAGTGCTGCGTTAGACACAATTGACCACAACATTCTATTGCATAGACTTGAACACTTTGTTGGCATCAGTGGAAGTGCATTAGCATGGTTTAAATCGTACTTATATGACCGCCATCAGTTCGTAGCAGTGAATGAAGATGTATCCTATCGATCACAAGTGCAGTATGGAGTACCTCAAGGCTCAGTACTAGGGCCGCTACTCTTCACGCTTTATATGTTACCCTTGGGAGATATCATCAGGAAACATGGTGTTAGCTTTCACTGTTATGCTGATGATACTCAGCTCTATATTTCTTCGCAGCCCGGTGAAACACACCAATTTGAAAAACTAATGGATTGCATAGTCGATATAAAAAACTGGATGACGAGTGATTTCTTACTGCTAAATTCTGAAAAAACAGAGGTGTTAATTATAGGACCTAAAAACTCTGCTTGTAATAACCTAGAACACTGTCTAAGACTTGATTGTTGCTCTGTCAATTCTTCGTCATCAGTTAGGAACCTAGGTGTGCTATTTGATCGCAATCTTTCCTTAGAAAGCCACGTTTCTAGCATTTGTAAAACGTACTCGGTTACTAAACGTAACCTCGGTTCTCTCTAGAAGAGCGAACGAGTACTGCGTCTTAGCTAAGACGCTACGGGAAAAGTCTCTTTTCACGAAATACTGAAGCAAAAAAGGCTTCGCGCCCTTCTTGCCACTTCCCGCCGAAACGGGTGTGGCCCAACCTATAAAAGGAGCTCGAAAAGGCTGACTCACCTGATTTATTTCATCGCAGAAGCGAACCAGAGTGAATCGTGCGCACGGCAGAGAACGCAGTACTCGTTCGCTCTTGTAGAGAGAACCGAGGTTACGTTTAGTAACCGAGTACGTTCTCTTACGAGAGCTCTCTCGTACTGCGTCTTAGCTAAGACGCTACGGGAACCCGTGCGCCGTGCGTGCAGGGATCACACACCAATAAACCTGAAGCAACGCCCAGGATTTACAGTGCACAGTCACCTGAGGGACTCACAGAGAGTCCAGGACAGAAAGGGGGAAAGCCCTCCGTCCGATATCTAGCAGCATCCGTAGATGCGGCAATATGACCTCACACAGCCGAGGCAAGGCCTGACCAATGTGGCAATGCGGGTCTTACGCAATACTGCCCATATAACAGTCGGCAGCGCATAACGCTCATGAACTCAGAATTCCCCTCAGGGCTCTGATTCGACTATACCGACAACAGTCTTGCTTGCAAGGCGGGAACCTCCAGGTTATAGAACCTGATAAATGTAACCGGCGAGGCCCAACCATACATATATCCTGCAAGGAGACCCCAGTAGACCACGCCCACGACGAGGCGACGCCTCTTGTGGAGTGTGCTCTGACGCCCAATGGGCACTGAAGGCCCCTGGAAGCGTAAGCTAGCGCTATGGCGTCAACTATCCATCTGGATAGAGTCTGACTCGAAACAGCCATTCCCTTGTAACGTCCACCGAACGAGACAAAGAGCTGCTCCGTCTGCCGAAAGGCAGCAGAGCGAGACACATAAGCTCTTAAAACCCTGACAGGGCAAAGAAGACTCGAGTCTCTATCCTCTCCTGACACCGGCAGGGCAGACAGGGCAATAACCTGAGCCCGAAACGGCGTGTTGAGGGATTTCGGCACATAACCGTGCCTAGGTTTGAGTGTGACCCTTGAGTCATTAGGCCCAAACTCCAAGCACGACTGGCTCACTGAGAGTGCGTGCAAATCACCCACACGCTTCACCGAAGCGAGAGCCAACAAGAATACTGTCTTGAACGACAGATGCTGAAGGCTAACCGATTGGATAGGCTCAAAAGGGGGACCCTTCATGGCCTCCAAAACCGCCGCGAGGTCCCACATAGGGACTGATGGAGGTCTGGGAGGATTCAGCCTCCTAGCTCCTCTGAGGAACCGGATGACCAAATCATTCCTTCCTATTGACTGACCGAGCGCTGATTCAGAAAACGCTGCAATGGCCGCCACATAAACTTTGAGCGTGGATGGGGCTCTGCCCTTATCCAACAGCTCCTGTAGGAAGGAGAGAACCTCCGTCACCTCACAACTAAGGGGTGAATATCCTCGAGCTGTGCACCAGCTGGAGAACACCGACCACTTCGAGGCATACAGATGTCGTGTCGACGGAGCTCTAGCCTGAGTGATGGTATTTAGCACTCCCACTGCGAGATCAGCGGGTAACCGTTGAGCGCCCACACATGGAGGGACCACAACTCCGGTTGAGGGTGCCAAATCGAGCCCCTGGCCTGCGAGAAGAGGTCCCTCCTCAACGGTACCGGCCACGGGGCGACATCTGCTAACTGCATCAAATGTGGGAACCATGGTTGGTTCTTCCAAAGAGGTGCTACAAGCAGTATTGAACATCTCGTTTCTCTCACCCGTTCTATCACCTGCGGAAGGAGGGAGACGGGAGGGAAAGCATAAAGCGGGCAGCACGGCCATTCCCGTGACAGCGCGCTTTCGTTCTTGGAAAAGAACGCGGGTCAGTGAGCGTTTTCGTGGGACGCGAAGAGGTCCACCTCCACCCTGCCAAATCTCTCCCACAACAGCCGGACTGTTTGCGGGTGTAGAGACCATTCGTCCGTAGGAACATTGCCTCTGGACAGCCTGTCTGGACCCAGATTCTGTAGCCCAGGCACATGCACTGCCCTCAGTGAACGCACGTTGCGCTGAGCCCAAACCAGGAGGTGTTCCGCTAGCCTGTACAGATTTCGGGACCCGAGACTGCCCTGGCGATTTATGTAGGACACCACAGACATGTTGTCCGAACGGACTAAGACGTGGTGATCCTTGATTTGGGGGCAAAAGCGCATCAGCGCGTTCTCCACTGCCAGCATTTCCAGACAGTTGATATGATGGAGCTTTTCCCGTTCTGACCATAGGCCAAAGGACGGTCTGCCCTCGAGCAGACACCATCTTCACATTCGGGGAAGTCCCCAGGCTTACACCTGATCGGTACCAGCCGTTCGCTGTCCAAGGTGCCAGAGCTGTGACACAGCTCTGATTGACCTTGAGATGCAGCCGGCCAGACCCCCACGCTTTGCGCGGCACCCGCGCCTTCAGCCAAAACTGCAGGGGGCGCATGCGGAGCAGGCCCAGCTGCAGAGCCGGAGAGGCCATGAGGCCCAGCATCTTCTGACAGTGTTTGAGCGACACGGTCGCGCCGCAGCGGAAAGAACTCGCTGCACGCTGAATGCCCGTCACGCGCTGTGGTGACAGCTGTGCCGTCATGGAACACGAGTTCAGAACTATACCCAGAAACAGAATCATCTGACTGGGGTTCAGCGAACTCTTCGCCATATTGACACTGAGGCCGAGCTTCTCGAGGTGATCGAGTAAAACGGCCCTGTGGTCCAAGAGCTCCGCTCGTGATCGGGCCAGAACCAGCCAGTCGTCCAAATAATTCAGCACTCGCATACGTAAACGTACGAGGAGCCACGGACAAGCCAAACGGCAGGACTGTAAACTGGTATGCCTGGCCCTCGAAGGCGAATCTCAAATATCGCCTGTGGTTTGAAGCTATCTGTATTTGAAAATACGCGTCCTTCAGATCTATTGACATGAACCAGTCCCCTCTGCGAATCTGCGTGAGGAGCTTCCTGGTCGTAAGCATTTTGAAACTGCGTTTCATCAATGCCTTGTTCAGCTGTCTTAGATCCAGTATGGGCCTGAGACCCCCGTCTCTCTTGGGCACCAGAAAGTATCTGCTGTACAGCCCCCCCTCGCTTTGAGCTTGAGACACAGGCTCTACAGCCCCTTTGCTCAACAGTTTTGATATTTCGGCCTGAAGTATGTGTGCTACTTCTGTTTTGACCGTAGTTTCGACGCGCGCTGAAAAGCGCGGAGAGCGTAGAAAAAACTGTAGCGAGTAGCCTCTCTTTATTATGCCTAGCCCCCAATCCGAAACCCCTGGAAGCGCTGACCATGCATCTGCATGAATGGCTAAGGGCTGGATGCGAAGCAGCGGGCAGATCGCTCCTCCTCGACCCGCCTCGGCGCTTAACCGACTGGGGGAAGGCTGAGCAGGTCCCGTGGGACTCGATATGTTTGCGAGTAACTGTGGGCTGCATATGTGCACATTTACCACTTTCAACTCGCTGTCTGCTTGTGCAGAGCGCACGTGCACGGGCCTCGTTTTTACAGAAGCCGCGTGCCGTATGTGACATAGTGTATGTGGGCACTGGGGAGTGGGCACGTTTACTATGCGGCGTGCTTGACCGATCTGTGTCGATCTTATGTGCGCGAGCCCTGTGTGCAGGGCTGTGCTTACATGTGGAGATGGGCACTGAGGAGTGGGCATCGTCACTGCATTTATAGCACCATCGGCCGTGGCCGGACGAGCGTGCACGGGTTTCGTTTTTACAGAAACCACATGACGCGTGTGACATAGTAATTGTGGGCACTGAGGGGTGGGCACGCTTACTATGCGGCGCGCTCGACCGATCTGTGTCGATCTTATGTGCGCAAGCCCTGTATGCAGGGCTGTGCTTACATGTGGAGATGGGCACTGAGGAGTGGGCATCGTCACTGCATTTATAGCACCATCGGCCGTGGCCGGACGAGCGTGCACGGGTTTCGTTTTTACAGAAACCACATGACGCGTGTGACATAGTAATTTTGGGCACTGAGGGGTGGGCACGCTTACTATGCAGTGTGCGCGATCGACTTGAGTCGCTTTTATGGGCGCAGGCCCTGTGTGCAGGGCTGTGCTTACATGTGGAGATGGGCACTGAGGAGTGGGCATCGTCCTTACATTTATAGCTCCATCGGCCGTGGCCGGAACACCAGAAAAAACACTCTTTTCGTGCAACATCTGGGTAGCCGTGATAACGGCTTTTGTGTGCAGGCAAGCGGGCACTCATGCAGGCTTGCGCATTGCAGAAGACACTGAGGCAGTCACAACTCTTGGAACTGCAACAGCGGCGCGCTTGGGTGAGAGCTCGGCCGCAGCGGAACTCGAACACCGGAGCTTTCCCAGCAGTGCTAGGATGTTTTCAGGGCTTCTGGCTTCACCGCAATCCTCTGCCGCGGCTCCCGCGGCGCGGGGCAACGGCTTGAAGAGCGAGAACGGGGTCCCGAGCTGCGTTGCTGACGCTGTCGCGATGATGCAGTTGGAGGCGGTGGGCGTGACTGAGAGCTCTGTGGGGCCGGCCTAGAGCGGCTAGCTGCAGAACCGGAGCGCTTCGGCAAGAAGTTCTTGAACGCCTGCGAAGCTTTCTGGGCCTCGGCGAATCTCTCCACAAACTCGTTGACAGATGATCCGAAGAGGCCAGCAGGAGTCAGCAGCGTGTCGAGGAACGCAGCGCGCTCAGATTCCTTGATGTCAGAAAGCGTCAGCCACAAATGCCTCTCAGCCACCGTAGCGGAAGCCATAACCCGTCCCATGGCCTGTGCAGCGGACTTAGTAGCGCGGAGGGAGAGATCCGAAGCACTCCTCAGATCCGCGAGACAGATCGCTTAAGGTCCCATCTCATCCAGCTTGCGGAGGAGATCGCCCTGGAAAATCTGCAGCGTGGCCATGGTGTGTAGCGCAGACGCAGCCTGCAGGGCATCTTTAAAAAGACTCAGCTCTTTTGTGAGTGTGCGTCGCAGGGTGAACACACACAGGATATATAAGGATACAAAGGATATAAAGGATATAGGCGCCGGCAGCGCAGCAGGAACGGCAGTGGAAAGCGGCGAGGCCAGCAGCTTCAGAATGGCTCGTCCCGCTGATATGCTTCTCAGACGGCGCTTGCTTCCTCCGTGATCCAGCGATGCGTGAGCTTCGCTGAAGAGATGAAAAATCAGGTGAGTCAGCCTTTTCGAGCTCCTTTTATAGGTTGGGCCACACCCGTTTCGGCGGGAAGTGGCAAGAAGGGCGCGAAGCGCCCTTATTGGTCTGATGTTGCATCAGCGTGCGCTCGATAGGCTGTGCAGTTGCCGCAGAACAAGCCAAGCTAAGACGCAAGACAAACTTAGCTAAGACGCAGTACGAGAGAGCTCTCGTAAGAGAACTGCATTTTTCTATCTCAAAAATATATTTAAATTATGGCCTATGCTCTCAATGTCAAATGCAGAAATGTTAATCTATGCATTTATGACCTCAAGGTTAGATTATTGTAATGCTTTATTGGGTGGTTGTTCTGCACGCTTAGTAAACAAACTACAGCTAGTCCAAAATGCAGCAGCAAGAGTTCTTACTAGAACCAGGAAGTATGACCATATTAGCCCGGTCCTGCTTTTATTATCCAAATCCGTTAAAGATTTTTAGGCTGCATTAATTAGGTAAACCGGAACCGGAAACACTTCCCATAACACCCTATGTACTTGCTACATCATTAGAAGAATGGCATCTATGCTAATATTTGTCTGTTTCTCTCTTGTTCCGAGGTCACCGTGGCCACCAGATCCAGTCTGTGTCCAGATCAGAGGGTCACTGCAGTCACCCGGATCCAGTACGTATCCAGACCAGATGCTGGATCAGCACCTAGAAAGGACCTCTACATCCCTGAAAGACAGCGGAGACCAGGACAACTAGAGCCCCAGATACAGATCCCCTGTAAAGACCTTGTCTCAGAGGAGCACCAGGACAAGACCACAGGAAACAGATGATTCTTCTGCACAATCTGACTTTGCTGCAGCCTGGAATTGAACTACTGGTTTCGTCTGGTCAGAGGAAAACTGGCCCCCCAACTGAGCCTGGTTTCTCCCAAGGTTTTTTTCTCCATTCTGTCACCGATGGAGTTTCGGTTCCTTGCCGCTGTCGCCTCTGGCTTGCTTAGTTGGGGACACTTCATCTACAGCGATATCGTTGACTTGATTGCAAATAAATGCACAGACACTATTTAACTGAACAGAGATGACATAACTGAATCCAATGATGAACTGCCTTTAACAATCATTTTTGCATTATTGACACTGTTTTCCTAATGAATGTTGTTCAGTTGCTTTGACCCAATGTATTTTGTTTAAAGCGCTATATAAATAATGGTGACTTTGACTTTGACGAGTATCGCTCTTCGGTTAATAAAGAGGTAAGTCATTTTCAAGTCTGTTTATCACATTGATGTCTGTCAAGCTTTAGTGCAACTTAGTTTTTGTGTTTTGTTCTCTATAGGCAGCAAAAACCTGGGATCTGCATTGGCCCTGTCAAGTCTGGAGAGTGTTTTTACCGTTTAATGAATTAAATTGTAATAAAAGTTTTTAAATGGACTTCTGAGTGTTGTCATAATTTATGTGACATCTAATAATCAGTAATATAACTGTGTGAAATTTTATTGGCATAGAAGCCTTTATATTTCATTATTTTTTAAGCATGTAACAGATTGTAGTTAGTTATATGTTGTGTATATATGCGTATATGTGAATATAAAAACTACCGTAATCAATTATATTGCATAGTAACTTTACAGTATTTTAAAATACAGTGCAAAAACATGAACTGTAATTAATTTTACATTATAAATATACTGTAAGTTATTATACAGTATGTTGTGAACTACTGTAGTCAGATTTACAGTAATATTACCGTGGAATAAAATACTGAAGCTTGCTGGCTATTTGTTGCCAGTAAGTTACTGTTGATTTTACGTTAAATTTTTTACAGTGTATTTATTATAGTCAGCATATGGAAATTCATTTTCTCACCTGGTATTCCTCTCTCTGTCTTATTCAATATTAATGTCATCTCACATTACCAGCCAGATTTACCGTATCCAATAAAGAGAAAGCTTTCTTAGACTCATAAACCCATAATCATACAGCTGCATACTTACAAACAGAATGAAAAAGAGAATGAGAAAGAGAGAACAAGAAAATCAGTACAAAAGAAAAATGAATAAGTAAAATATGTCAAAACAGAACAGATTTTAGTGGGAAATAGATTAGTGCAGCCTAGCAGTTAAAGATTTGGGCTGCTTACTGAAAGGTTTTAGGTTTAAACCCATTCCGAGGGTTGATTCATTAACTATTACCATTTTGCCGTTGTGCAGGACACTTGCAGCATGAAATGGAAGTACCACTGTATTGTGGATGGCCAGAGTATCGCCATGTTCATAAGGTGCTTTATGTTTAAATGTATAATGTTTAGCAATTTTTTTTGTCTGTTTTATCATCCAAAAGATGTAAACCCCTTTTAAATAAGTAAAACATAAAATAATATAAAATAAAAACAGCTGAGTAACACATCAAAGTTTAATATTGAGGAGTTTGTTCAAATCACTAACCCATTGTATAAGCAATAGTGATGATAATGATGTCTTAAGAAAGCACCACTGATAATAAGGATGGAAGAATAATAGTGGATGAGTGCACAAAACAGAATTAGAATTTCATAAACCTTCACCCTTTAGGTCTCACACAAACAACAGCAACATATACGTTTGACATAACTCAAAACTAAGCCCCCCCGAAAGTGAATTGCTTAGATCTTCTTTTTGCACTAGCTGAAAAAACACCAATACGCCGGCATAAAACAAAGCTTTTATCTAAGGCAAGCTCTCATTTACAGTCAGATATGGAATAAATCTGCTTGCAGTGTGATTTCACTAAAAGAGACTTGGGATGCAAATCCAAAGGTGTCAAAACTAAATCTCAAGACAAAAATAGCTGCACTGAGACAAAACCAATGATTTATTGAAGGTTGTTTATACCTCGCTTTTCCTAAAATGAGTGTGTCTGGATATGAGTTTAAGAGAAGGTTGTGTTGAAATAAAATGTATATATGTGATGAAATGATATATTCATAATTAAGGTATGTATTAATTAATGTCACCATGCCTGATGTTGCATTCTGAAAGCAGTATATAATAATGAAGGTGCACAGGCAGCACAATTTTTTTTTTTTTTTTTTTTTTTTTTTTACTTTAGTTATGGTGTTCGGCAAGGGTCAAAATATTTTGACCCTTGACCTTTCATATGCGGGTTTGTTGATCACTCAAGACTACCTAGGAAAGTAGGACAAAAGCCTTTTGTGGCATGAAAGAGAAATAAAAACAAAGACAGGAAAATGGCTTGAAAGGGGACCTGGGATGACCTGTGATTTGAGAAGTTTACCTGACACCAAAACAAGTTTATGTTAACGGTTCTTTCTCTTACTCCTTCCTTTTCTTTTCCTTCCTAATCTGTTAAGAAAATAAACATTCAGGATAAAGATTTTCAAAACCATGTCCAACATAAATAAGTTTAACAATAGCTTGTGCAACACTAGATTGAACACTAGGGTCAGTCTAGTTTACTAACCATCACAGATGCATAATGTGTGCCAAAAAGGCTGAAATTACCACTTTCACTGGCTTCAAGACAGTTATTTGCAAGTATGCCTGATGCACACAAATTTCCAATTTAACTGCCCTTAAATATGACGCAAAAACAAAACAGACACGGGTTGGATTTGACATGTTTACACGTTCTAGACCAGAATCAAATTTGATGCTGATAGTGAAATATCTGGCTCTATCAATATATTGACACAATACAACAAGATTTACTTTAAGCCTGTTTTCTGAAAGCTTAAGCCCCACATTACAGAAGCTGAGCATTTCTGTACAAGCAAACCCCCGAAAGCTCGACAGGTGAGATTCATTTAATCAGGGGTACATCAGGCCTATTAGCTTTTCCGTCTTTGACATTAAACTCTATATCTAACAAGATGAAATGATCAAGAACGTTTAAACAACGTTTGTTTTTCTGAAAGTATTTAATGTGATCGTCCAATTTAATGGTGTCTTAATAGGCTTAGGTTAGTGATCAAGTTAATGTTGATACTTGAAATAAAGTCTTAATACAAAGCTCTTAAGAGCATATTTGGATCTGTTTTAAGAATTTAAAGAGGCCCAATTACTCCAAACTACAATTTTCTTTCAAAGAAATTAATACTTTTATTCAGCAAGGGTGCATTAAATTGATCAAAAGTCACAGTAAAGATATTCATAATGTTACAAAAGATTTGTATTTTTATTTTTTTTATTTTTTTGTCACATGAATCTTGTTTTTAACTTCCTATTAACAAACAATCCTGAGCAAATGTCACAGTTCCCACAAAATATTAAGCAGCTCAACTGTTTTCAACACTGATAAAAAGAAATGTTTTTAAAGCACCAAATTAGCATATTAGACTGATTTCTGAGATCTTGTGACAATGAAGACTGTAGTAACCGGTGCTGAAAATTCAGATTTTTTTATTAAATGTTAAAATACTTTAAAATAGAAAACCAATATTTTAAGTTGTAATAATATTTCACAATATTACTGTTTTTACTGTTTTACACACACACACACAAACACAAACACACACACACACACACACACTGCAGAATACTGAGTGACCTTAACATGAGCATATCTGTAAAAATTATCAAATATAATATAACTTCTGCTGATAACATTGTTATTTTTTTTTTCGTTGTTGAACGCTGCGCACAAATGATGTCGCTGTCGACGGCTTACATCACTTCCTAGAACATACTGTCGGTGCTAATGCAACCCTTTAAATGGTACTGGGAAATAATTTGCGCAGAATCGCCCCAGTACTTTAGTACAGTACATTTAGTTCTGGAACTAAAGCGGTGCGAAAGGCCCTAATGACAACCCATTTCTTGCTGCACTGAAAAACAACAGTTGTTTCTGATTTCCTCAGAAATTTACAGTACATTTAATTTAATTGTTTTATTTATAACAAATTATTGTTATTGCCATCGAAACACACTGGCTATGACATCACTGAGCACAAACAAGACATGAATTCAGGGTATTTTAGTAGCAGTTTCTAAAGTGGCTTGTTAGCAAGGGGCCGACCTGTTTATAATTAAGTCCATAATATATTCCTGTAGCTTGGGTGGAAGTTGCCAGGTTTGGTCACTACTAAAGGTCTAATCAGTGCTAGATGCCTGCCAGAATCACATGACTGCTCTGGGTGGGCTACTAAGCAACAGGGGGTAAAGGCGGGATGGCCTCCCACTTCCCAATCTCCCTCGGCCCTCTTTCCAGTCAAAGTAAATCCTATTAGCCTTGTTCATCTGGCCCACATAACAAAATGCTAAATAATTCTGGATTCAGACTGGCTTGTTTCTCTTGTTTTATCTGTATTTTTTGATTTTTCTCTTTAAGATTTAAATATCAGTCCATTTTTCTGGTTTCATTTGCTGGTATTAAGAGGCACTTGGCATTTGATTGTAATGGGTCTCATTAAGTTTAATGTTTAATTAAAGTCTGAGTGTTTCAGCACTTTGAAGGAGATGCTAAAGGAACATTTGTTGTATGATATATTACAGGAGAATCCGCAAAAGAGGTTTCATAAGCGATTTGAACTCTCATTCAGAGCATAAAATCTTCTTTAGATGGATTTTAAAATCTTAAATTAGGTGAAGGAGCAAGAAAATTAAACCGAGCCAATCCCGGGGATCAAGACTTAAGAAAACCTTCAGGGTGGATTTTGTCAAGTAGCCTATGCTGAACAAACCCCAAGATTGGAATATCACAGCCAGGTCTTTAAAAATGAATGTTGAAAAAATGCCAAAAAGCATTCTAAAAATGTTCCAGAGACTGTTCCTTATGACTATATTTATTAATTCATTTGAATTAGACATTGGAAATGATCATTTTGCATCTGCCTTTATATGGTGGCTCTCAAAGAGGTATTTGAGCATTTTTGGGCAGCCAGGTCACACTTTAAAAAAAAATTATGAATTGTTGCAACAAAATAATATGAAATGATACAAAATATCAACAAAACCAAATGGCAAGGAGCATTTAGAGCGTATTAGAAACCAACTTCACAGTCATTCTTTTGCAATAACCAACTGGTGTCCCACTGATTTTTAGCCGTATAGGTTAACTCACAATACAGACTAACAGCAACGGACATGTTTGTTGGGTTTTGTTGTGAACTGGCTTTATGAAATCAGATCCCCTCAAGTTTACATTGTGTTCATCACATTTGGAACATCTGACAACTGGAAAGTGTCAATTTTAGCCTTAACCCAACACTTTATTTTAAGGTGATGTTGTTACGGTGTAATTAAACAAATAAGCACTGAGTAATATTAATGAATTACATGTTACATTTTAAGTCCAAATACTTTTCGAAGCCACTTCAAGCATCATTGTACAGTATAGGGTACATTTTATACTGAACAGAACCTGATCATTATAACATTATTAAATCCTTGTTTGAAGTGACTGTTCAGTCTAGAATAAGCAGTGCCAAATAAAGCTGAGGACTTTTGATCAGAGGCAGGCCAAGCAAGTTAGCTTCCTAGTACATTTGGAAACATGAAAATGCCTAAGTGTGTGTCCTAAGGTGCAACCTATCAGGAAACGGTGTCCAAAGTGGATTGGCGGCAGTCAAGGAATTCCAGAAATTCCTCCTACACACCCTTCACGCTCCATCAGTCCTCTCCTCCTTCCGCTCCCCCTTTCCCTCTTAACTTCCTCATCCATCCCTAGCTCACTCTCTAATCGCCGTAATGGCTGTATCCACGGCTGTCCTGTCCCCCGCTGCCTTTCCTGCCAACGGGGACATGGGAAGACCTGTTGTCGCTTTCAGCATTGCCCTGTGTGTAATTTAAGACACCTGCTATGTCAGTACATTGAGAAATCCAAGCATGCAGGTGCTACTTTGTGCATGCTAAACAGTGTGTTCAATATTTCCGAGTATCAAACTCACCTGAGAGCTGCAAAGCAGTTCAAGAGTGTATCACAAATTAGGTTAAAGGAATAGAAGATCTGACATAATTTATTCACCCTCATGTTTTTACAAATTTAGATTTTCTTTCAAACTAAAGCACTTGTAAAGCACCTGATTATAATTTTTTTATGGTGTTATTCTGTTTTACATTTAAAGGTAAAATCTTTTAAAAGTACTAAATTGCAACTTCACCATTATGTATAATTACAAATACATTTAAAAATATATGACATGTTTAAGTAAAAATTACATAAAAGTTTATTTTAGTTCACCATAAATCCTTGTCAATACATTCTGCAAGACAACTGAACAGCACTTCAAAGACAATAAAATTAATTATGAAATTACATATAAAGATGTACTTGCCGCCTACATAAGTGGGTCAAAATACACTCTAAACTTTTAGTTAATTGTATTTAATATACATTTTACATTTTCATTTAATTGCATAATTTCATTTAATTAAAATGTAATGAAGTGCCTAAAAACATTACAGTCAGTTTGCACTTAATATTTTCATTAATAGTTTATTTGTGTAATAAGTGGTCTTATTATATTATTATAAAGCATGCTATTTTGTTGTTTTGCAGAAGAAAATTATAACTAATTTTATATTTTATATTAACAGAACTACCCCTTTTAAAACTAAACTGAATGTTCCTCGAAATTGAGAACTTTACTGTCTCCTTCTGTTTTCTCTTCCTGTTAATGTTCAGCTTGACTAACGGAAACCGAACTTCTCTTCTATGGGAAAAGCTCAGGCTGATAGAATCATCCCAGTCTTAAAGGAAATGGGAGGAAATGTCCCATATCGGACAGTGACGGACATCTCAACTACCGGTTTACTCACTTACTGAAGCTCAGAAATATCCACCCCTTTTATGTTCTGGCTTCGAAGAAACACGTTTCTGAAGCCGCTAATGTAAAGTGACATTCGTAGGAGTGCATGTCACACTACAGGAAAAGAACACTGCTTGTTTTTCTTCCATTGTGCCTTTGTCTCTGGTTTTTCCTGTCTACTGGGATCTATGAGCATGGAAGTGCTCAGTTCATTCACAACAATTACTGTACTCGAGATCTAGAGTATTCAGATGTGAGACACACTGCATACCACACTGTGCCATTCTCCTATGGGTCATATGGGATTGTAATTGAGACTGGGAATGGTTAAAAGGAAGAGAGAAAAGAAAATGGAAACATTGTCCTTTGACCTCAAATTTTTACCAGATGTTGATTGTTTTTAATTGGTATGACATGTTTTCCTTTTTTATGTTACTCTATAAGATTGCAGGAAAGAAGGTTGCAATGATGATAAGCGTTCCACTGACACATGAGTGAGGTTTGGTGTGGGCAGAGGTGACACCACAGGACAGTTGATACGCTGTTGTCCTGGTCTGGTTACCGTCCCTCTGAAATGACCCCGATTCAAGAGGACAATGGAGGATCATCCATAATCACCCCCCAAAAACAAGAGATTAAAACGGCTTCTTTGGAAAAGAAATGAAAAAATACCCTTGTCTGCAACCAATGAGATCCCATGTTAACTAACCAAAAATAAACAAGGCTGTCTTTTTTCTCATACACTTGGGTCATTTTTAAAGAATGCCATGTTTAGAGAACACAGATAAGGATGCTGCCCTGTAGCAAGTTAACCAATGGATGATAAAAGGTGACACCCTTTGCTCTCAATGAATCAAAGGTCCTCCTCCACTTTTCACAAGACACTCAATGCTTAGCAGCCCCATCCCAGGTGACCCTTTCTGAACTATTTGTCTGTTACATATGTCAGTGTCTCACCACTTGACCCAAGACCCTGCTCCATCCCTCTCCCTCCCCATTGGACAAACCAGTGGGGAATTGTCCTCTAGAACAAAGCCTATAGTTGGGGGTGCTCTATTAAGGACTTTGACTAACATTCCATTCACAATGCTCTCTGGCGACCAACTTTTATTGACCCCGCACTTCTAAACATTTACTGTTTTGCGGTTCCGCCAACAGACACAAAAAAGGAACGTTAAGTGCTCACAAATGGAGCATCTTTATGGGGGAAAAAACCCTTTCTAAAGGCCTCAAGCTTTAAGAGAGTTGTCTCATTATTTAGAACTGAATATCAATGAATGAGACCCAAGGTAAAAAAAACATTTACTCTGTTGTGCAGTCTATCTACAGGCGTTCCTGTAGAACATGGTCACTGCCGAGGTCATAGGTTGGATTCGGAGGGAAAACACATACAGTAGGCCTATCAATAAGATTTATACACTAGCTTGAATCTAAATAATTTAGGATTCAATTACATGGCTATAATGATCAAATTAACTTTAGTTAATATAAGTTATGTTCCTAAACCAGGTACCTGAGATTCCAGAACGGGCTTTTTGCATGCCACCAAACTGAAAAGAAGAAAGAAGAGGATTCTGAAATGAGGATGTCTGATGCTCTGTGAGATTTGGAATGGAAACTGAGCAAAATAGTGTTTTGTTTTGTTTTTTAACGATCAAAATGGCTGATAAGCAATGCAAAAATCAATCACTTCTTTTTGACATATTTAAATATTTGCTGACATATTACTTTATTCTGATAAAGCATTAGACTACAACAATAAAGCCTAAAATGCATTACGATTAAAGATAATAACCACAAACAAAAACAACAATAATATTAATAATGATGCCTTTTTTTCATGCCTGTTTGAATAGTTGCTTGGGAAAGCTTGAGTAATTTATGCAAACAATTAACAGCCAGTTAAGTTAACAACAGAAATGTGAAACCATTTACCAGTTTAACTCTAGTCTAGTAGGCTAACGTACTGTGCAAAAATGTAAACGGATTGATCTATTTAATAGCTCAATGTGTTAAACTTTATAAAATAGCCTATACAAAACCATGTTTTCCTCCAAATCGCAGTCTATGTGCAGGTGCAGACAAGGAAAATGTTCCGGAGGAAGGCTGAGAAAAGCTCTGATGTATCTTACCTTATAATAATATGATGGGAAACGATCAAAGACGCCTGTAGCATAACATGATGTTTGTATCTGTGTTATATCCTCAGATTTCTGACAATGAAACACACAGTCAATGATCTTTCACGCCTGGAAATACCGTTAAGCGTCCCCAACTCTCCTTCAGCGACACCTCACGATAAATAAAGGCTGATACCCCGAGAGTGTCTGTGTTTGACCGGAGAGAGAGAGAGAGAGAGAGAGAGAGAGAGAGAGAGAGAGAGAGAGAGAGAGAGAGAGAGAGAGAGAGAGAGAGAGAGAGAGAGGGAGAATTTTGAAGGATGAGCCATTCAGTGTTAGTTTATGAGCGCGGCAGCGCGCCCTTACTCAGTGACATCGGTTGGGGTAAGGTTTATATTTATAAAATAGGGGAATTAAGTTTTTTTTTTCTTTTCTTTTTTCCCCGCAGTTACAAAAAAAAAGAACTAAAATAGGCTACTCTTGACGGTGTTTCCAGCACAGCGCCACCAGTGTGATCCGATTCCTAAACGAATTACTCTTTTGTGTTGGTTAAGTAAATCAAAAAAAAAAAAAAATAAATACGAGACAAGTGTAGTCCGATTCCCAAATGAATTAATCTTATGAATCGGAATTTAGTGTAGGGTATTTAAATTAATAAATAAATAATCAGTCTAGTGGAATTCTCATAAATCGCAGCGAATGATTCTAATGAGCAGGATATTTTACTGAATTAATGACATTTCCTCCTGTGTAGGCCTGCGGTTTTTAAGCAATTTTTCTGACTTGTTCGTGAGACAATGTGTAGTTGTATGCAACATATTTTGAGTTTCGTCTTCATATAAATTAACAAATTAATGAATTATGCTGCCACATGTTGGATAGTATTTTAAGTAATATATTGGTATGGCCTGTAGGCTAATGTTAAAATGTTTTTTTGATTTGTGGACACATTTTGCAATGAGACTAATAATTGTAGGCTATACAATTATTTAGTGATGCCTTTTATGTTGAAATCTGAAATTATCTCATCATCTGAGACTGCTGGGGGCAGTATAGCCCAACATACGAACTCCATCTCCTAATAACTAACTACTAAAGAATCTTACATTGAACTGTTAGAGAACCACAATCGAGTCGGTAGGATTCACATCCCTATCTATGACTCTGTAGAACGCATCAAGAAGACACTGAACAGTACGATAAAAGCTCTCAAAGGAGTGTAATGCCAACTAAGGAATGCCAAGAAATCATTTCAAATATATTCACAAATGATTTTAGGATATTCGTCATCAGAGCTCAAAAAACGAGTAGCTACCAAATTAACGATGTCACCCTGCGCAAAGACAACACAAGCAGCGATAGCAGTACATAACGCGTTCAGATGTACCTATTCAGGGTCTAGTCCGAAACCTCTTCCTTCCAGGCTCATCACAGCCGCCGCGTCACCGGTCCGAGTGAGACGCGCAAAACGCACGTGCATCCCGCGCGGTATCAGACTGTCACATCACGAGCGGAGCGGCCAGCTCAACCCTCCCCGCCTCCATCCAGCAAATCTCTCCACCTCCCCAAACACATAGATAGCCTGTCTAGATCCCAGACTGCTCATTTGAAGACAACAGGCAGCAGGTGGAGGTTGAGTGATATCAGACAGCTCATAAACGTGCGTGTCGGTAACCCTGGCTCTTTAAGACTGTTTCGTAGACTGTATACGGCCACAGAATAATAATGAGCAGATATTAATGCATCAGCAAGCGAGCATTTGGGGGAACTGGGCTGAGAAGGTTGTTCTGTCTCCATTGGTTTAACGTGAATTATCCTGCGATAGGATGGCAGCTTTGCCCTGAGGACCACACCAAAGCACAGATCGGGGAATAGAAATTGGAAAAGAATAGAAACGTGTTACAATAGAAACATATATGAAGCGCTGAGCGAGACTTGCAATAACTAAACTTAATTGGTTACAGTAATTGAAATGAACAGATTCACAGAAATCACTCAGGAACAAAGGGACATTCTGTTTCTGTTCCATTTCTATACCAGTTGCTGTGGCATAAGCCCTTTTCATACATTACAGAAATATGTACTTTTTCCATGGCATTGGTCATAAACCTCACAACATGCTCTCCTTCCTCCTATTACCACAGCAACATTGGCATTACTGTCAGATTGGGGTCCCGGTGGGGTGGCTTATTCTCATTAGGTTGTACTCGTCCCAATAATCAGTCTTGTTGACAGGTAAGCAGCAAATAGGCCTTATCTGCACCAGCAGTTACAGGGCTGTAAAGCTTGGGTAAAAAAAGTAGTTAATTTACTGCATTTAATTACTCATTCAGGACTGAAGCAAAGAAACACAAAGGCAGAAACAGAGTGCAGTCACATCGAGGGTGATAGCAGATTTGTGTTCGGTAAGAGAAACATGCATTCAGAGCAGCCCTTTTCCCTTCCCCATCACCTCCCTCACTCTGTGACAAATGGGGGATCCAACTTTGTAATCCGGAGGCTTTGAGACTGTGGTTTTAACCACTTCAGCTGTTATTTAGATTTTTTGAGAATTAGGCATATGCAATATTGGACCCACCGGTGGGTCCCCAGAGTTGATGTGGTTAACCCCCAGTCCCAGCAGTTGGTTGGTGGCAGGCTTAGCCATGACCAGGGTAAATCATATACATGCTCATATAGGCCACCAGACTTCTCAAGCAAATCCACTTATCAAGGGATTCCATGCACACTTCCGTTAAAAAAAAAAATAAATAAATAGTAATGTTATTTAGAAGGGAAAAAAGGGGGGGGGGGTCACCTAGTTAATTTAAATGGCAGTTAGTTTAAGCATTACAAATAATATCCTTTAAAATTAGTAATTGTGTAGGAAGAATTGGCACTCCAAAAAAGGCTGGTTAAAAATTCTATAATTACATTAAAATGCTATAGTAACCCTATAGTAGCACTGAAAGAGATCAATCACTTGATGTGTATTTGACCAAGTAATAACAATCTGCATTGGATCTATGACATAAACAAGACAGCAGCAGCTTCAAAAAAAAAAAAAATCTGTGCACTTGTTGCCATTAGTAACGGAACGGTTGCTGTGGACACAGAAGATTTTAATGTCTTTTGGTAAGAGGAATTACATCAGAGGTCAAACAGGAACTGCAAGCAACACCTCGAGAAAATTTAATTACTCATTATATCAGACAATCGGGATTCACCAAATTAAATTACAAACCACTTTTAAATTGATTCCATGAAGAACTCTATTTTATGAAGTATCATAATGATTCAAGATCTTTTTCTCGATGTCTAATTTGTCTTCCTGTACATAATTGCAAAGCACCTAGTACTCATCCATCCATTTGTGATTGGTTTGAAAAAAAAAAAAAGTGTGTGTGTAATTTAAGGATAAAATGACCAGTTAAGTCCGTTCATCTTTCCATCATGAGAACAACCCTCACTCTGTAGGGCAGAAAGTGGTAGTACATCTACTAGAAAGGTCTAGCATAACACAAATGCAAGCTTGAGTAATTCTGGCTATCATAGTTTATTTTGAAGAACGCACCTTCACTTATTTCACTTCACTGTTCTTGGACCGTGGTTCACATTTAGATTTTTTTTTTTTATTGACAATACGTTTTTTTATCTACAATGTAACAATTGAATAAAATCACATAAATACATAATGCATTAGCATTTGAAATTTTACATTTCATCTCAAACGACTCTTCTTCAATGTGGACATGTTCCCAGAGGCTTTTCGTTTGCGTGAAGATGTATCTTGAACCTTTTCTAGATCCTCAGCTGCTGCACAAGGGAGATAGTAAGCGTCCATTGAAGGACAAGGCTCCTGAAAAAAATTAAGCAATTTAAATATCTATTAAATCATACTTGTTGCCTCAACAACTAATTCAGATCTGAACAAAACAAGCCATTACTGTGACAGATTTGAGATTTCCATTACAGCTGCTGGTAGTTTAATTCCAGGTGTAGGGCTTCATGATTAATCAACAGAAAACTGAAATCCCTGAAGACTTAGCAAATAAAAACACTGCATGTTTCCGAGTGAATTGTGGCACTATTCTTTTAGAGATGATTGCTCTGCTTTTGGGTTACTTATAATGTAAATTTGGGAAATCAACAAATGCAAACCTTCTTCATAAACTTGTAATGAGAACCACTTTCCAACAAAAGAGCATGTCAGGAAAAGAGAAGCCTGATGGCTTCATGTTTGAAAATGAAGAAATTAAGACAGCTGAACTGTTAACAAAAATTAATTCTTGATACATTTATTATGAAATGTTTTTTTACAGACTTATTTTTAGTGACAAGTTAAAACAGCAATCTTTCTTATTTTAATTTATTTCAGTAATCAAGTTGCTAGACATCAGTGAATGTATTGCAATGTATTGTAGACAATATTTTTGTCTGTTATAATATAGAATTAAACTTCCATAGAAAGACTCCTTATATTTGAAAAGAGACATGACCATTGTATAACAATACTGTCTACATGATCTGTTTGTGTTTGGACCCTGATAACTGCGGCGTGTGTTTATATTTCTTATTATGTTACATTCTAATATTTTTACTGTAAATAAATTAGATTTTTATGATTGTTTTATAATCGTACTGATGTATAATTACACCATTTTGGCAGAATCCTGCAGCCTTACAAACAAGCACAGCAAACCAGGAGCTATAAGAAAAAAAAAGAAAAAAATTCCCCAAAATGTACTGCCCTAAACAGGATTTATATCTGAAACATCATCTCTCACCTGCATGAGGTAATCAGCAATGTACTCTGGTTTAAGACATTTGACTCCCTGAGCTGCAGCTCCACTGACATCCACTCTGACGTCACTCGGTTTTAACCGACTAAAATCCACAAAGAGGTGAGTGGTCTCTTTAAACCACAAGGGAGAAGGGTCTGGCAACACCTATACAGCGGGAGAGAGGGTTAATACAGGAGAAACAACACAAAGGACGGAGGGAGAAACAGAAATACTGCTTGTAAGGTCACAGAACACCCATGTTTTTTTATGGATTCATTGTGGATTCAGAAGATTAATGAAAACAGACCTGGGCTCCCCCGGACTCCAGCAGCCGTCTGAATCCAGCCTCTCTGGCCTGGTCAATATTCAGCATCACAGTCCAGCCACCAAACGCTCCCTGCACATCAACCGCATTAGGTGCTGTGCCATGCACTTGCATGCTCATCCAAGCACAACATATTTATGCGTACCTCCGTGTTTGAGCAACCTTGTAGTGTTTTCCTCCATCGCATGGCTGCCAGTGCCAGTCTCTTCTGCTGAGAGTTGATGGATGGCAGAGCGTCCAGGATAGAGCTGCTGCCCCACTCATACTGCTCCTCCTAATAGACATACAGGACATCAACATCCTCATCTTTCATCACTGAAAGACACCAATCACAAATGAAGACACACACCTGTATGAAGTGTCCTTCAGCACGGCAGGCCTCCAGATACGAGCGGTGAAGAATCCACTTGCCCGCTGCCATAGCGGCCAGGTACTTCTCATTCCTCAGAGGATAGCCAACAACAACATGAGTGCAGCTGGGGTCGAAACTCTGCTTCTCCAGCACAACACCACCTGCACATGACACATCCAATTAGGTAAGGAATACAACAACTGAATATAATACAGTAAAACAGTAATATTGTCAATTATTACCATTTAAAAGAATGGTTTTCGGTTTTAATATATCTTAAAATGTAATTTATTCCTTTGAAGGCATACATATATCATAAAATACATATATCATAGCAATGAGGCATTAATAGTTGGTATAAATAAAGTATCAAAAGCAAGTTATCATATGGATTTATTGAACAAAACTGAAAATACATAGACTTAAAGTACCTTATGCATTATAACAAATGTCTGCAGAGGCGCCAACGGCCTGGAGATTGTTTTTACACTTTACCGCACAAACTAATCCTTGATTAATATTGACTAAGTAACATTTAATTTAAATGTCCACTTAATCTTTAATATTTGCCCATTTCTTTTCCACAGAATTGCTAAAGCCACTGTAATTTCTTAAATACATGGACATCAAAAAGTGAAAGAGTGAGGGTTTGAGCTTTTATTTTGAAATTTCGATGAACAGATAGCATGTTCAGAAAGATAATGAAGTATTCTCCTTTGTTTTTTGTAGGTTTATAAATGATTTACCTTACAAATCTGATGAAATGGCACACATTACGTTCCTAGATGAACGTTATAATAAACCCAAACTCAGCAATATACAGAGATGGAGATTAATTGTGCCCTGTTGAATTATTAAAAAAAACAGCCTCAGTTGAATCATTAGCAATGTATAAATTTCATTTCTATTTTTTGCACAAATCAATATTTTTTTTTTTTAGAAACGGATCATTTTTGATTAACCAAATTCAGAAATAATTTAAAATATAAATATTTTGTAACATTATAAATGTCTATGCTGAAAGTGTTAAATAGATAAAAAATGTCAGTAGAGTTATCACTAAACAAGCATTTTGTGAAAGCTCACATGAGTCTGACAGGAATCTGACAACAGATCTAATTTTAGAGAAGGTTTAACTAACTGATTAGTAGATTTAGAAAATTCAACATCCCTGAATTGAATTCAGTGCAGTCAGGTACACTGACAAACAGCATAAAAAGTACAAGAAATGGGAAGCACTATGTTGCTTTGTGTACTAACCTAGCTCCTCTATGAGATGACTGTAGTCTATGCGTTCCTGTGGGTTTAATGAAGACAGCAGGAAACGTGGAGGATCCTTTACCTCCTCCTCCTCATCTTCAACCTGATTCCGAGATATCTAGTAGATCAGATTTGAAGAAAATCAATTATAAATGCTCTCCATGGACAGGAGTGCGCAGTGCTGTCATAATAACAACGATATTGTAATACAGCAATTCTGACAAGCCTATTGAATATTGCAAACCACCATGTTCACGTTTTTCTTTAAATGCTCTTGTTTTCCACTTAATGAATGTGCATTGATGTTAAATAAGTTAATCATAACGAGTGTTTTCAGAGCAGTGAATCAATGCCACTGATCTCTACACTTTGTGCAGCATTGGTCTGCTCACTACCTCATTCAGCATGGAACAGACGTCATCCCACTACCTCATCATTCAGTTAAATAAAATAACTGCTCTTGAGCCCTTTGTCACTTTAATCAGACCTAATAAACTTTTCTTTTTTTTGTTGCACTAAAAATCTTTTATCTGCACTGTTGTTCACTTCATTGATTTGCACTCTATCTGCCATTTGCCTTGCGCTGCTTTATTTAACTTTATTTGTAATTTTATTATATGTCTTTTTTTACATTCCCTTATTGTATAGTTGTATTGTATAAGATTTTTAGGCTTTAATGTTAATGTTATCTGTATGCACTGGGGTCTGAGAGTAACGCAAATTCGATTCTCTGTATGTACTATACATGTGGAGAATTGACAATAAAGCAGACTTGACTTGACTCTATGCGTTACCCCAAGTGACATTTTGCTTGTTGACTGAGCTTTGTAAAGTGGCACTCAAAGTTCAACTAATTTTAACACCTTGTTTCATTCATGAATGAATTAGCATTTTTAAACATGTTAGTTCAGAATGTTTTAATGACCCACTCATAAAGGTAGCCACTTGCTGTCATTTACTGGCATAACAATGTAACTCGCACTGTCTGACAGCCTGAGTCAAGTCGCAGGGCTGAGATTGATGAAATATAAGAACTCTTAGAAAGCCTCTTGTCCAGTCAGATTTGAGAATCTGAACTAACTGTTATGCATATAATAAAACTCCACAAGCTTATTTATATAGCTATATCACAGTACTGAGCCACTCAAAATCAGCCGTGTGTGTATGTGTGTACCTGTGCAAGAATAGCAAGAATAGGTGCTTCATGTGTTTCAGGGCTCTGAAGCGTGTCAGTTGGAGGTGGGGTCACCTTTGGCTTCAGCTGTGCTTCGATGACTTCAAAAGCAGCTGGAAAGAGTCAGAAATGCTGAATCAGAACATCTGTAATGCAATTTCACCTTTTTACACTAGAGTTCAGTATATCAGTAAGATATAAATATATATTTATTTTTTAATTAATACCATTATTCAGAAAGGATGCATTTAGGGAGAAAACCGTTTTGAAAGCCCAGATGGTTATTATTACGATTTCATATTTAATTATCATTAGAACTGTATTTTTAATGTTTTAATGTTTATGAAAACAAAAAGTGCAGAGTGCTGCTAATTTTATTTGTTGAAAAATTCAGCTTTGCCCTTACAGCTTTAACTTACATTCTAAACTGTAAAGTTGATATGTTTGTAAATTGCAAAAAATATTTCCACAATATTTATTTTTTTGACTGTATTTTAATCTAATTAAATGCAGCCTTGGTGAGCATCAGATACTTCTTTCAAAAAAATAAAAAAATTAAACCAAATCTAAACTTCTGATTAGAAGTGTATCTGTAAAAGTATGACAATTTAAAGTATTAAAAAAAATAAAGTATTTTTCTCATACCCATTTCCACAAGTTCAGAGTCAGTCATGGAGACCCTGCCACTGGCTGTGTGGTCAGGGAGGGGCGGTGGGACGATGGCGAGGGTTTCAGAGTGCTGAGAGGGGCTACCAGGCCACTGCAGGTTATCAGCCAATTTAGCTCTCTCCTCTCGTGCTGTGGGGTCATCCCACACGATCTGCTCACTCTGGGACGGCTCTGTATTCAGGTCCACAGCCATCTGACGTGACATCCTGCCAAAACACAATCTTTAAACATGCAATCTTAAAAATGCAACATTCATTAGGAAAAAGTGATGTAACAGCTCAATAAAAACCAGCATCTGAGGCACACCAATAAAACATAACAGAAACAAGAACATGTCTTGTGTCTTCCATTCCCTAGTGAACAACTAAAAACTGTGAAATTTGTCAATCTGTAAAATTTTTCACTGTCTTCTATATTGCGCTTACACGCTCATGTGACATTGCTGTGCTACGTGGTCATGAAAACGTATCGTTTGCACAAGTTTTTTAGCATTGCTTTTTAAAAACAAGCAAGTTTAAGCCACTGAAATGCAATCAGCAGAGAAAGAGTGAATCTAATCACCATTTAGGCAAAAGTTTGCTTCAAGAATGGCACATTGTTGACGTGATCTTATCACTAGCACACCCTGAGCACATGTGAGTTATTTGTCTTATAGGCAAAGCACACTGGCATCATTTTTCATATCGAGCCGATGCCGATTGTTATATTTTGAGCCTTTATTGGCTGATTCCGATAAAGTTCAGATAATATCGTGTATCCCTACTTGTATGTCAAAATGCCCTTCTTTGCAAGTATCCTCATAAACAAAATAATTTAGGTCTTAAGTGAAAGCAAACAGCGGAGAAAGAAAACATGTGTAACATCATATTGGATGCGGGCAGCTCTTAAAGTGACAGCAGTCTAATATCCCTGCTGTCTGTCATTCATGTTAATCAAACAACAAAAGAGAAAATCTCTTACTGCTCTTGAGTAATCACTTTTGTAACTTTGCTTACAAGAAATATATATTTAATTTACACAGTGAAGAATATACATTGTTTTTAAACATTTGAAACTGGGTTTTTTTTTTTGTACTACTGTTTGTAATTACCGTTTACTTGTCTTCAGTGAGCTTTTTTTTACATTTTGGATAGAATTAGTTTTTTTGTGATATTAACACTAGTGTATTATTATTAAATTTTTATGTTATCAAAAAATGTATATCATAAAGACCTTATTTAAAACAAAAACAACGACATTGTAATATACACTGCTACCGTCAAGTAAAATTACTCATATCATGATATAAGATTTTGGTCATATCACCCACTCCAACTAGCTAGATTGTTTTTGTACCGTAGGGCCTCTAAAGTACGGCTGCGTCTTCCCATTCGCCCCAGGCTGTCCAGGGTGTGGGGTGAGTCTAGTCCCCCTGAGCCAGTTCTGGCCAAACGCGAGGAGCCTCGACGACCGCTGGTCAGTTTAGTAGCAGACATGATCTCCTGAAGTTGCCTTTGAAGACTCTCTCTCATCTCAAGTGTTTCTTTGAGATCTGAGGGAGAAGATAAGAAAATTTGAATTGTGACTTTAGCTCAGTCAGAGACAAACACAGAGATTTAATACATGAATCAAAGACACATCTTTAAAGAGGACTCACTTTTCTCTGTGCCTATGGTCTGATCTTTCTCTGGCTCTCCCAAACTGACACACTGAGAGGTTGAGAGGTCTGTGGTTTTGTCAACAGGGCTAAGCTTGAAAATAAATAAATAATTTAAAGCAATATATACATTCAAACACATTAAGGATGTAACAATTTACAGTGAGCCGGTCAAAAATCAATTAAAATATTTGACGATTCAAATTAGTTGAGATGCCAAACACATTGCGATACAATTGGAGTAGGAGTTTATTTGAATGTAACTCTGAGGCGATGTATCTCTGACTATCTTTAGAAACATTTACATGGCATTTTCTTTTCCATCTTGCCTCTGAACAATGCATATTAAAGTAGTATTCATAAGCACAGTCTGCTATGTTTACAGCGGTAACCCAGGAAACACTGCATCATGCTGTTAACGAGCGCCACCTACTGACGGAAAGTGAATCCGTGTCTCATTCAGCTCATCTGCTGTTTCAATAAGATGTTTTATGTAGTATAGTTTCACAAAACTAAAGTCAGACCATTCTGTTTTTGCTGTAAATTTCGAAATTATACAGTCTAAATTAGATAAAATTCTACTCATGCTGCATGTATGCTGCATCTTTCCTTAGATCATGATTAAAATAAAGTGGTTGCCTCTAATTTTGAATGGAAACAGCACAGACTAAGCCTTAGTTTGTTCATATTAAGGGATTTATTTTATTTGTGTAACTTTTTTGATCTGGTGTTCATTTAAAAATTTCTATTAAGTTTTGTTATATTTCAATTTCACAAAGAAAGCTTGCATCAATAGCCTAATAAAACGACACCTTTTCATTTACTGTATATATATATATTTTTTTTTTGGCTGCAACTATGGGCTCAGTGATAAGAATATTTTCTACAGTTAAACAAATTACAAGAAATAGTGGGAAATAAATTTAATAGAACAAAGACACAAATTAAATAAACAGTGCATTTCTGGTTTTTCAGGTAGGTATAAAAGAAATATTAAGGTACAAAATTTTATATGTAAAATAACTAGGGCTGCAGCTATCGAATATTTAAGTAATCGAGTATTCTACCAAAAATTCCATCGATTAATCGGATAAAATGTGTTTTTGCTTAATTAAAGTGCAATATTAATTATGCAAGAGAAAATAAGACTCCTGGGTCTCTTACAATGAACAACTAAGTTTCCTTTTTTAGAAAAAAATTTTTTTTTCATTTTAAATGCATAAAATGCAATGCATACATCAAAAATAAACATTTAATTATTATCCATTGTTTCTCTGTCTGTACTTGTACTGTGAACAATGACAATAAAGTTGACAGATGAATTAAGTGCATTTAAGTGCCATTCAGTTGGGGTTTAAAATAAACCATTTTCTGAGATACACATTAAACATTAAACACATAAAACATTAATTTAATTTATCTTTTAATTATTAAAAATTAAGCAAACTTAACTTTTTGGTAAACAAAGGGGATTTACTATTAAAAATAAAACATGAAAGAAATGTTGTGTAATTAAACCTTAAAAAAACGGACTTTTATTTTGACGGGTTGACGTACCTTTACAGTTCTGTGTATTGTGATGTGACAAGGTCAAATGCTCATGAAGTGACTGTCAGAGCAGTTCTGGAGATGTTCATGTGTTCACGTCCTTTTATAGAAAGATAGCACGTGTGATAAATGAACTCGCACTTCTGCTCCATTCGTTAACAGAGATACGCAGAACATGCAGGATTGATATTTAAATAGACTGTTCCGGCTTAATATTTACAGATATTAGTCCATATCGTGATTTGATGTAAGTGCAATGACCTATTTTTGATTAATTCATTCAAAATTTGGCAAATTCCATGCCATTCCGCGTTAAACTGTAAAATCCATTTTTATGACTGGATTCCGCGATTCCCTCCACGTTTTCTGCATCGCGGAAATCATAGGGCCCTAGTTGTGGTCTGCCAGCTCTATCTTGCAATGGACACACGCCACAACGTTCTCTTTATGTTTGCCCGCGCCCTCAAATCAAAACACTGCTGACTCCTTGCAGTATGCGATTTCAGACTCCGCGCTTGTGTCTCCTTCCGCTTTGTGGGTGACGTAAACGCGTTGTGTCACATTAAAAAGCATTGCGAAAGAACCTGACGTGAGATTTAAAATAAATTAAAAGAGGCTTCGAGGCAGAGGAATTTGCCTCGATCATTTTTTGTAATCGAGTTACTCAAGTAACTAGAGGAATCGTTTCAGCCCTAAAAATAACCCTCTTTACAGTCTTAATTGTATAAATTAAACCGATTAATCTAAAGTTACAAATTATTAAATTAATCTAAAGTTACTGCTCAGTCAAGAGCAGTGAGAGATTTTGTATTCTTTAACAGAAATGTATTGCTAGTTTGCTTTCACTTTAAGACCGAAAGCATGGATCCAAATACTGATACACACACGTTTTCTTTCTCAACAATTTACGTTAAGACATAGGCCTAACTGAATGTATTTACTAGGATATTCGCCAAGACGCGCATGTTGATTAGGGATGGGACGATAACCGGTTTTATTGATAACCGTGATAAAATGTGCTGAAGGCTAGTAATATCATTTAAAAATGAATTATCATTAAAACCGTGTTTGATTATCGCGGTTTTAATAACTCACTATTAAATCATGTCCAGCCAGCCACAGTCTGACGCAAGCGCAGCGCACAATGTTTTTTTTCGAGAAGGAATGGTGAAAGTCAGTGACTTTTCTATGCTTCTACAATTTTCATTGTAAGGAAGGAAATGCCACAGAATTTAATCTTTCTTTAAATTAAGTGCATAGAGTTGTTTGTTTTATTAGTTGTTTGTTGATTATTAAATATAAAACTTGCTGAAATGTTTTCAGTGTGAGCATCAACTATTTTTGAACACTTTCATCTCGTTTCAACAAAACCGTGATAATATTGATAATCTTGATAATTTTAGTCACTATAATCGTGATATTAAATTTTCATACCGTCCCATCCCTAATGTTGATGTAATCTTGTCTTTATTTGTTCATCCAAGCACTGTCTGTGAACGCGCTTAGGATTCGTGCGTGGCACTGCATGCAGAAAACTTCACACATCGCTCGACAGACAACTGTCCCGAGCGACTTTTATGTTTGCCTTGTGCCTTCAGGCAGTATTATTATTGAGTCGAGACAGATGAATTTGAAAGAGAACGTGTTGGCAATGCATAGACTGACATTGCATGAAAATGTGGACAGTTATAGCTTTGAAGTGCAACATGCTAGGATTGAAGAGTATGG
The DNA here is from genome assembly GCF_963082965.1 of Carassius carassius. NCBI lineage: Eukaryota > Metazoa > Chordata > Actinopteri > Cypriniformes > Cyprinidae > Carassius > Carassius carassius. The sequence goes on from NC_081796.1 coordinate 12,201,993, forward strand.
GTAGTGCAGTACAAGGTATAAATTCCTCACCATTGTCTCCTCGTTTTCTTTACATGCCCTGAGTCTGGTGCGGGGAGTGGAAGGAGGAGGTGACCTCTGAGTGGTATCTGCCACCTGACTCATGGTGAGGCTCATTTTGGGATTGAATGTAAAAGGGTAGAGTGACTCAGACACATGCTTTTGCTCATCTGCACACTGAAAATAAAATGGACAACTGGATTTAAACTCCTAACTTTTCACTATTCTTTGAGGTCATTTTAATGTACCTATAAAATAGTTTACATTGTTTGGTGCATGATATGAATATAATATGAACTACAGAAATCTTTAAAAAAAATGACTTCTGTGTACGTACAGCCTGTAGCCAGTGTTGTGACACTATGTGCAGTCCTGTCTCTTTGACAGCTTTATATTCTTTACTGTTGTCTCCCACTTTACCCTGGTAGATGTAATGAGTGACAGAGTCGTCACACGACCACCTATACGAGAGAAAATCCATAAGACTCCATCCCTTTGGTTAAAAAAAAATATATGTATATTGCATCTCCTGCAACACCTCAAATGACATTATTAGTTTTAGACTGATTTATAGAGTAAGAGTCAGAGATTTGGCATGTACCTGAAGTCTGCGCCAAGAGAGGCAGCCACTGCATTGAGTTCACTCTGTTTCTTGCTTAATTTCTTGCTTACACACACCACCACCCCACTGAGAGGAGCTGCAGCCTTCTGCTCCACCTGCATGGTACAGACACACCTGTATTTATCTGTATTCACATAGAGGTTGAATGTGTATATGAGTGTGCGTGTGTGTGTACCTCAGGTTCAGGATCTTTTCCCAGTTGTGGACTGGCAGTCTTGGCTTCAAGGCTTGTGACATGGCTACGGTTGCTGTTGGCTACTGCAGCTTTAAGGTTCTTCTCAATGACCTCTGACAGAGGAGTCTCTGACCCCTGACCTTGCTGAGGCTTATTACCAGGAGTTTGTAAATGGTCAAACACATCCTACAACAGACATACCACCATATTACAAAACTTAGTTATTTTGTTTGATCTTAATCATTGTGCACTTCTCTCTGAAACATAGAATCAAGGCTGGTTTTGCCATTGTGTCCTCTATATGTAATTCTTGTAAAACTTTACAATAAGGTTCATTATTCAACACCTGTAATTTTATTAACATTAACAAAATTTAATAAATACTGTAATAAACGTATTGTCATTGTTTATGTTAGTTAATACATTAGCTAACATTAACTTATGGAACCTTACTGTAAAATGTTACCGTAATTCTATATATAAATGAGCTCTATTATGATTGCTAACCCCTCTGCATGTGAAATGCACAACAGCGCAGACTTCTTTTTCGTGAATTCGTGAAACACGAGTAGAACAAATTTGTGTGTAAATCCCTTCTGACAAACTTTGGAATTCATGAAAATGTTTGTTTAATCAAAATGTTAGTTGTTACAAAATAAATGTATACCTGCTCCCTAACATGTGTAAATGGTACGTAAAACATTCTGTGTTCTTTTTGGCAAACTGATTACTGCCATAATAATATTTAACAAGTTTGTTTGCTCTTTTTTTTTTTTGGAGCTGAGAGTTGATAAGTGTTAAACTTTGGGTAAAACAGCGCTCGTCACTGTCACTTTTTACCCAGCTGTCCAATCAATGGAAGAGGGGCGTGACAAATACTACACCGACCAACCATCCTACTAGTACAACAAATGAACAACAATGGAGAAGTTATTATTACTGGTTATGGCATATTTATATTCAGTAATATTCTTCAAAATTAGATACTAGTAATATATTACTGCTGTGGATATTCCAAATCATCGTAACTAAAGCATCTCAGATGGAAAAATGCTGCGCCACCAAAGTATTCGCAAGTGAGAAAAATCACGGGTGCACAATAATTTTATCAAATCTATTAAAATATTTTATTTACAAATAAAAGTGAATAAGTCTCAAATCTGGTAAAATGTTACACATTGCTCTTTGATCAGCCGTGGCTGGGCAAGGGTGTCTGATGTTGAAAGACCCAAAACACCCGAGGACCTCAGGTAACATCACTGATGATGTGTTCAGGTGCATCTGAAGATGTGTTTCAAGAACTAACTGTTCTGGCAAGGCCAGTGACTCCCAGGAATAGACTGGTTGACAACCAGGAAGAGGCTGGTGACTACTGGAGAGATAGTTGGCAGCTTGGGAAGACAGCACTTGGGGTGGGAAGGGTTGGCAGCCCAAACCACATTCTCTGAGAGGAGGAACCCTTTTTGAAGCTACAGATCAACTCATGGAAATATACCCCCAGGGGAACCAGAGATGGGGGGAGAATGAGAACCCCAACCTGACAGACCCAAGGTTATGGACTAATGGCAATGGAGGAACGACAATGACAGCAGTATGCAGGTGCGGGAAAACCTGCAAAAACAGTTGTGGCCTAAAGATCCACCAAGCCACGATGAAGTGTTTGGAGAACGAACATGTGTCACAGCACACAGGTGCTACGCTTGATGAGACGCAGGAGGAGCCGAGCCAGGAAGCACTCCATAGCGCTCAGAGCCTCCGTTGGCCTCACTAAACAGCTCCTGGGACAGAAGTGTGACGGAGAGCTCTGTTCAAAAGAGGAAATTGACCAGCATTTGCACAGCACTTATAGTGACCCTCACCGGGAGGAAGAGTTGGGCCAGTGTAGCATTCTTGTAGACCCCCCCCCCCCCCCCCCAAGCTGGTCCAGACCACCTTGACCAAGCACAATGTGCCACATCACATAACAAATCTGATCTTGGACTATTACAACCATTTCAGGATGTGAGACTCTGCAGGAGGTGTAACACCAGATTGGCACAAACTGGAGATGGGAATAATCACAGGCTGCACCATCTCAGTGACCCTATTTGCAGTGGTGATGAATATGATTGTCAAATCGGCAGAGCCTGAGTGTCGAGGGCCCCAAAGCAGAGGAGGGGTCTGCCAACCGCCAATTAGAGCATTTATGGATGACTTGACAGTCACCACAGAGTCAGTGGCAGGAGGCAGGTGGATACTCCAAGGACTGGAAAAGCTCATCCGGTGGGCTCGGATGGAGTTCAAACCAACCAAGTACCGTTCGCTAGTGCTGAAGAAGGGCAAGGTCACGGAGAAGTTCCATTTCAGCATCAAAGGGGCAAAGATACCATCACTGTCAGAACAGCCGGTAAAAAGCATGGACAAGGTTTTTGACAGCAGCCTCAGAGACCACGCATCAGTTCAGTCAACCTGCCAGGAGCTGGGCAGCTTGTTAAGAGCAATAGACCGTTCTGGCCTCCCCGGCAAGTTCAAAGCGTGGATTTAGCAAGTTCAGGAAGTCGTGGCCTAATGGTTAGAGAGTTGGACTCCCAATCGAAAGGTTGTGAGTTCAAGTCCCGGGCCGGCAGGAATTGTGGGTGGGGGGAGTGCATGTACAGTTCTCTCTCCACCTCCAATACCTCGACTTAGGTGCCCTTGAGCAAGGCACCGAACCCCCAACTGCTCCCCGGGCGCCGCAGCATAAATGGCTGCCCACTGCTCCGGGTGTGTGCTCACAGTGTGTGTGTGTGTTCACTGCTCTGTGTGTGTGCATTTCGGATGGGTTAAATGCAGAGCACAAATTCTGAGTATGGGTCACCATACTTGGCTGAATGTCACGTCACTTTCACTTTTTTTTTTTTTTTTTACCAACAAGGTGTCCCGCCAAGAATACTCTGGCCACTACTCGTGTATGAGGTTTCCATTTCTACGGTGGAGACCTTGGAAAGAAAGGTCAGCAGCTGTCTCAGGAGATGGTTAGGGTTGCCCAGGAGCCTCAGCAACATTGCCCTCTATGGAAACACCACAATGCTTTGGTTGCCTCAAATCCCTGGAAGAGGAGTTTAAAGTGACTCGGGCACGTGAAGTGTTGATCTATAGAGACTCTAACGACCCAGAGGTGGCCCAAGCAGGAGTGCTGGTGAAGACAGGGAGAAAGTGGAGCGCCCAAGCCGCTGTGCTGGATGCACAGGCCCGACTGGGGCACAAAGAGCTTGTGGGAGTGGTGGCCCGAGGCAGAGCAGGCTTGAGGATGTTCCCAACAACTCCTCTACATAAAGAATTGAAGGGGAAGGAGAAACACAGCCAAATACAGGAAGAGGTCAAAGCTGCTGTGGAGGAAGGAAGGACGAGTAGAGCAACTGGAATGGGGCAACAGGGGGCCTGGACCAGGTGGGAGCAGGCCATGGATCACAAGGTCACCAGGACGGAGCTCTGGCAAAGTGAGCCGCACCACATAACCTTCCTGATTCGGACAGTGTACGACGTCCTGCCTAGCCCAGCAAACCTCTGTACGTGGGGAAAAGCTGACACACCAACTTGCCAATTGTTCCCAGCTTGGGGAATGTTGGAGCACATTCTGAGTTCCTGCCCAACAGCGCTCGGCCAGGGTTGGTACACTTGGTGCTGAAATCTATTGCAGACACCATCAGCAAAGAGATCAGCAAAGGCGGTCGAGGGAGCAACACCAATTGCTCAATTGCATTTGTTAGGGCAGGAGAACAGCCACAAGCAGGGAGGAAGGCACCAGCAGGGATCCTGGCATAAGCCAAGGACTGAAAACTGATTTGGAGAAGCAGCTGAAATTCTCCCAGCACATTGTCAGCACAACTAGTCCATGGGAGGACCGCTTGGGAGAAACCCAAGAAAGAAAGATGACCAAATATGAACATCTGGTCACAGACTGCCGAGCACAGGGCTGGAAGGCGAGATGCATGCCTATCGAGGTTGGCTGCAGAGGATTTGTGGGGCGCTCCCTCCACAAAGCCTTTACTGCACTGGGCATTGCAGGAACAACAAGGAGCAGGGCCATCAAGAACATCACCGATGCAGCCGAGAAAGCCTCGAGATGGCTCTGGATCCATAGAGGAGCCCAATGGGGGCAAGCGAGTGCTACCTGAACACAAGTCGCGGTCTGATCAGCCGCGGCTGGGTCGCCTGGGTGAGGGTGTCTGATGTTGAATGACCCGAAACACCCGAGGACCTCAGGTAACATCACCAAAGATGTGTTCAGGTGCATCTGAAGATGTGTTTCAAGAACTTTGTATTGTTGTAAAATACATTATTGAAAAAACAATTATATAAATTTATATAGAAATCTAAAAAATGTTTCTTTTAAATCTATAGCACAGTAATAAAGGAAGCAACTATTATTAATTTTTGATTTCGCTGAAAATATTATAATACTGAAGGCGCCAATATAGAGCACCACAGAGCGCTTATGCGCATCCTGCACGCAGAATGATGAGCTTGAAACAACACTTAGTCACAGTGCGCAGGCTCCCAGCCCTCCGAGTCCACATAGATAGCTGCTCGACTTGTGTTCATCTTCAGTTCTGTCTTCACATTAGTTCAGTCAGTGTACTGTTTGAGTAAATGAATTACTCCATGATATTGGTTTATTTCGACTCAGAGGGAGTGTTGGCCACCTTAGGTAGGTAGGGAGCGGGGTTCATGATTACGTTCCGGGGGGGGGGGGGGGGGGGGGGATCCCTGCGTTTAACTATCAAATCTGATACTTATGAAGTGTTTGTGAATCTGGAGGAGAGTTTTCGGGAAGGTCTATTTTACGTGTAAATTACTTTGAATTTACTCATATATTTATGCAAGTTTCATGAATGAGGCCCAATGAGTGTAAATGGGATGTTTCTGACAATGTGACTAACGGTGTGGCCTTTTCATATCAGTCTTGTAACAACATTTTCAACTGTAAACAAAGCAAAAGATGTTTTCTGAACTTGAAATTAGATCCTTTCCCATTTCCAGCTCACCTTTGTGTTAAATGAGGGGCCGAAGAGTCGGTCTCTGCTCAGGAATCGAGAGGGAGTGTCTAGTTGGAGGGAAGAATCTTTCTGCAAGGCTCCTTTAGCCTTCTCCTGTCCTGGGGTGGCCACATCTTCCTCTTCCTCTCTCAACTTCCTGACCACTGAGCGGACAGTGCGGCTCTGAAAGCGTGCCATGTCCAGAGGGGTGATGGCAGTGCTATTTTGTGGGCCCAGTAGTGGTAGCTCTGGTGAACGCTGATGGAGACGCAGAGGTGGTGGATCTTTCTGAGATGCTCCAACAAAACTGTCCTCAGTTCTCTCTATATAAAATCACAAATAGAGAGTGATATTTGGTTTCCAAGTGGGCATTTTATACAGGAGCATGGCATTTCTGAAATTGTGTTGAGTCATTCAAAATTGATTTTCAGGTTTAAATTCAGAAATACATCACAAATGTTTGTTAGTCATAAACAAATTCATTATAATTTTACTTCTACTGACTAACCTGGAGAAGGAGTCAGGTCAACCAGGTACCGTTCCTCATCAGCACGCTTCCCTGTTCTAGCAGACTCTAAAACCCAGCGGATTGTGACTGCAGGTAGCCCCCATTTCTGTGCCGCCTGGTACTTAGCGCCCTCAGGAGTCTGGAGTACCAAATGAGTGCTGGCCACCATTCCCTTTCTCTGATTAGCAGTCCGCACAAAGTAATCATGAACACTGCAGACAGACGTGTAGGGGGAAAGAAATAAGAAAACATTAGATTAGCTCTAAGAAAAAGGTAAAGGTTATAAATTTTGCAAAAATGCAATTTGTTAAACACTTAGGTTTGCTGTAAGGCAGGGTTGCTGAAAAAAATTCAAATTCATTTTAAAAGGAAAAACAAGTTTATTTTTCTGATCCCTTTGGCAGATATTTGTCCTTGGTTTTTAAGTTAAACTTACTTCATTTTGTTAGGAAACAAGCCTTCATATGTTCATTTTGCATCTCAAGTAAATGTATCCTGATTTAAGGATGTTTAGATATTTGTATTGGAAAACAAGACAAAAATACTGAGGAAGACAAAAACTTGAAACTACCCAGAAGATGAGGACAGTGAGCAAAAGGTCTCACCTCGCTCCCAGGTGTTTGGCAAGCTGAATGAGAGCCTCTCTCTCAGCTCCGGTGAACTGACTGACATACAGCACACAGTCTTTGAGAGGAGAGAAGCCTTCTCTCACTGCTACTGGACTGAAAAGAGGATGAGAGGCTAGCGGCAACACGCACTGCTGCTCCACACACATGACCTGAACACACACACAAACACAGACCAGAAGTAATGAATAAACATCACAAAGCGTATCCTGTCTGTTCATAAATTCAAATGTATATTTCTTACCAGCCAGGTATCTGTTGCAACCTCATCTACTGTGGCCTCCACATCACAGCCCAGCAGTGGCACAATGGCATAATGCGCCACAGCTCTCGAACGGCCAACCAAGATCTTCCCAGAGTTTTCCATGACTAGCTCTGAGAGCTGGGCTTCAGCCTCGGCTCCAAAACCAACCACGATAAAGCACTTCCCTGAAAACAGGCCACCCTCTGTGGTTACAACCAAGGTGGAGTCCTTCCCTGCAGGTGAAGGCTGTGGAAGCAAAACGCTCTGCCTGCTGCTGCTACTATTTCTGGCTTGAGGCAGCTCCACTACAGAAAAGACAGGCAGGGAAGAATGAGGGAGATAGACAGGTGTAGACAGAGGAGAATTTCAATATTTATCAACTCACCCACAGTCTGGTCATTCTCCATGTATTGCGATAGCAGGTCATCCTCAGCTCTGGCTTGTCGGTTTGGGCTAGGGGCAGGAGGGGGAGCTACAGATGGTCTGGAGGCACGGGGGGCAGCCTTGTTAGGAGCAGGCATATCAACAGCAGCTGGGGCAGGGGGCAGGAAAGAGGGGTGAAAGTAGCCATCCTCTGGCAGCAAGGAACCCCGGGAGAAACTGTCCAGCAACCACTGCACAGTCACTATATGTGGTCTGAAGAGAAAAACACATGTTTTAGAAGCACATTTGAATTGTTTAAACTATACCACCTTCTGACCAAAGGAGCCAACTTCGATAGGAAGGATCCATCTGAATAACATGAACCTTGCGTTAGGGCTGGGTGGTATATCGAGTTTGTATGATATATTGATATAATTTTAATAGGCGATATAGTATATGGTGATATGATAAGGCAACACCAACTATATTGATACTGTATATAGTAATTTGATACGGGCACATCTGAATAATAGCAGAGGACACAGAGTGAGCTGCTGTGGGGAAAGTGCAAACTCCAATTTTTTTTAAACATGAGACATAAGGACATTAAAACAACTGCCAAGATACAGTTTAAACTTATATTAACAATGGTGTCGATGTTTAAATCATTTAAAATGAGAATGTAGGTGTGCTCACCCCATTTTTGTTTGTAAGAAAAAATGTGATTAAATTTCATATTTTATTTTCATAAAATAAAATATCGCAATGTCATTTTTTCCCAATATCGTGCAGCCCTAATCTATATACAGACCTGTATATGTCAACCTTGCAATTTGTTTTGAGTACCATCAGTGGGGGGTGAGGGGGATTGATATTTGTGGAGTAGGGTACTATTTTTTTTACCATTTACCGTAACTGTTTTAGGGATGGCGAAAACTAAAAAATTTCTTGACCGACCACCGAGCCTCATTAGCCGGTTGAAATCGGTTAACCGATTAGTTTCAAATATGGTAACGTTACGCTATTTGAAATAACAGCCATTTCGAGCCGTGCCTGCAATTTCGCAACTCTGTCGCATCTCTCTGCCGCTCTGTCTCCCGCACACACACACACACACACTGCCACTCACGTCACTTTTTTAAAATCCCCTACAGCGCGAAACATGAGTCCCGCAAACGCGTCGCCGAAGAGCTTGTTGTATGTAATCGTAGGACAAATGGCTCCTTAGTTTCAAATGATTTGGGTACAAGGTGATCGCTTTGAAAATAAAAGCGTTTGTCTAAACTCTAGAAAGCCCTCACCGCTTACAAAGTCAAGGGGCAGCATGTCTTTTTCAACCATTCCGCATATCTTTTGGGTAATAGTCTCTGAGCGCTGTTTGTCACATTTCCTACCTGCTAGCATAGATGACACGGTAGGTTGGCTTTGGCTACCTTTCTCACCCGAAGAGGCTTGCGGGTGTCGCGTTTTCAGGTGATACATCATAGATGATGTGCTGCTACTATATTTAAGCACTGTATCACACAAGTTGCAACTTACATCTGTCTCATTCTTTTTGGTGAAATGGTCCCACACACTACTTTTCTTTGCACGCTTGATCCTGTCGTCTGCCCTGGCTCTAACTTCGAGTGTTTTAGCCTGTTGCCTTTACTTTCCGCAAACCTTGTGAGCGCGCGAACCCAAACGCTTTGACCTCGCGCCAAATGTTTTTATTGGTTTATTAAGTACAAACAGGCGAGTTATGAAAAATTGAGTGTGAGGGATAATTTGTTCACTTAACACAAAAAGATGAGGAATGAGATGGCTAACTGTAGTAGCGTATAGTCCACTGTCTATAATAGCCTAATTTAGATATCACTTTTTTTTTTAACCGACAACTTTGACCGGTTAACGTTGATACGGTCAACCACCAGTTAAACGGTCATCGGTTAACATCCCTAAACTGTTTAGTTAATTTTTGCCATTTAGCTTTTTTTTTTTTTTTTAAATGCCATAAAAAAACTCCTGTACACTTATTAATATTATACACTTTATATCTCGGTATTTTGTATTTGTATTAAAGAAATAAAGGGAATGTAAGCATGTATGTCTCTGCAGCCTCACACGCAGCCTTTCTGTCAGAGCATCTGACAGGGCGAACGCGAGCCGAATTGAACTGAAACTATAAACTAAAGGCTAATAGGAGAGAAACAAATTGCAGAAATTATTAAAATGCAAAAAAAAAAAAATCCTGTGATTGGTTGACCTCTTCTTCTTTTTCTGTTGCTTGTTTTGTATACTGGCATGGACAGAGTTTTTTGCGCAGTTTAGAGTGACAAATCGTACCAGCGTACTTTTAGGTCAAAGTGCGTAGCTGCTACACACAAAATGCATACAGGTTGGCAGGCCTGTATACATACATATATATATATATATATATATATGAAAAAAAATCATAATAGGAAATGTAGAGAATATCAAGAATAATACTGACAAAATACTGACATATTAGTTTTTGGCCATATCGCCCAGCCCTACCTAGCGTATTCGGCAACCAATTCTGTCTCAAAGGTCCTCATTATAGCAACTTGGACCCTAAAGTTTGTTTAGTGTTTTTGTTAAATTTTAAAAAAAAATGATACCGTGACATGGATTTAGACTAACCTGTGAGTGGCTTTGTCAAGGAAGACTTTGACCCCCTGGTCTGGTTCACCCATCACTATATGCGTCAGCTCTTGGCTGGGCTGGTTGAAGCGCAGCCCTCCAGCAGAGTTCACCATCCTTCGCAGTTTCTCCAGTTTCTTTCCTGAAAAGCCACATAGGTATAACTACAAGACAAAAAGGTGAAAAATGGTCAACAACTGAAGGTTTTTTCAGCATTTAAATTCACACAAATGCAACAGGATATCACTTAGACTTTTAATCTAAACAATGTTCTAAACCGTTTAGTTGTACTAATACGTTTTTAGTAAAACTTACCTTACAGCCATCCAACAGGTCATCAACTCGACAGACAGTCATGTCAAATGTGTCAACTGGATCAGGAGTCTCAATGTAGCTGATTCCTGCTGTTGTGAGGGCCGTTTCATTAACATTCATACTGAAATTGGAAATACGGCTTAATCCCATAAGTGAAGGACCTTCTGCACAAATGACACAAAGAAATATATATCTGTAAACGTATTAAATCAGACTAGAGTGCAACAACTAAACGATAAAATCGATTATAATAGACAACGAGTTTCTGCAGGATTTTTAAGCTCAAATTTAAGACCTTTTAAGACCTGCACAATTAAAATTAATACCATATGAGCGGGGTAGGGCAATGTCTATATTACCATATTAAACTGTAAAATTACAGTAAAAAGCATAATATACAGTTCAGATACAAGTTTTCACATAGGCTGGTGCTAGGGCTGCACGATGTGTCGTTTAAGCATCGATATCGCGATGTACGTATCCACGATAGTCACATCGCAGGATGTGCGATGTAGGCTGTTGTAGTTGATCCGTTATTCATTAACTGTACGGGCCAGCTACTCCCCTGCCCTTGACAGTGTGATTCGCGGATTAATTGCACAGCTTAACCATCATAGAGTGAAAGTTTATAATTGACAGGACTGAAAACCACATGCAAGTTTAACAGGGCAGAGAGAGAGGGAGCGCGAGAGAGACAGAGAGCGCGAGAGAGACAGAGCGCGCGAGAGAGACAGAGGGAGAGAGCGCGCGAGAGAGACAGAGAGAGAGAGAGAGAGAGAGAGCGCGAGCGAGAGAGACAGAGAGAGAGAGAGAGAGAGAGAGAGAGAGAGCGCGCGCGCGAGAGAGAGACAGAGAGAGAGAGAGCGCGCGCGCGCGAGAGAGAGACAGAGAGAGCGCGCGCGCGAGAGACAGAGAGAGAGCGCGCGCGAGAGAGACAGAGAGAGAGCGCGCGCGAGAGAGACAGAGAGAGAGCGCGCGCGCGAGAGAGACAGAGAGAGAGCGCGCGCGCGCGAGAGACAGACAGACAGAGAGTACATTAGAAGTGCCATCAATGTTTATAGAAATGTATATGGATTTATTTTGCATGTAATTTTTTTTTTCTTATGAATATATATGTATTTTTTGTTTTGTTTGTTTCTATTCTGCTATGTACAATGCTTTGGCAATATGTACCTTTGTATGTCATGCCAATAAAGCAATATGAATTGAATTGAGAGCGAGAGAGAGAGAGAGAGAGAGAGACCGAGAGAGAGAGAGACGTTTTCAAACAACACGAAATGAGAATGTAAGTGTGCTCACCCCATTTTTGTTTGTAAGAAAAAATATCGCAATATATATATCGCAGAAAAATAAAATATCGCAATGTCATTTTTTCCCAATATCGTGCAGCCCTAGCTGGTGCCTCGCGCACATATTCACTGGAAACAGCAGCCGTTCACTGAGCCATTCGGCGCGAGCAGCGGTCCACTTTGGCATATTGCTAATTATGTTTTTTTCCCCCATCGATATTGAAACACACGTGAACTACAAAGCCTATTTTACCTCATGAATAATAGTTAAGCTTCAAATGGGCAACATCACGAATCTGGAAACGTTTGGATTTGTCCCGAGTGAAAGAATGAGAGAGCCCAACCTTACCTTATGCTTAGCTTTAAATTATTATTATTTTCTTGTTGTTTATAGCTAAGCCTATATTATTATATACTGCAATTATATTTATCCATTAGAATATATATTTACTTAACTCTTGTTTTGTTCTGATAAATTTGTTACATTTAAAGGATTTTTTTGGGGGGGGGTAGTTATGTATAGCTTGTGGGGGTCAAGATAAAGGTGTGAATCTCTTGCTCTTTCATATGGACAGTGTCTTATGAGGGTTTAAAACTTGCTGAGCAGGTTTAGATAGGACTCATCGTATTGTTATACACTCAAAAAAATGGTCTGCCCCCCACGTAAGATTTTTCTAGTTACTAGTCGTTCATTTGTCATTATTCAACTAACCAGAGGTTTATATTAAATTTACATAATCATGTCTTAATATATTCCGCGCTCAAGCACATGCATTAAGTTTGTCACAAAGCACAGACAGAAGTGGCCTAATAATTGTGAAGGAGACATTTTAATTATGTTTTCTTGTTGGCTGCCAGATGAAATTCACTGGCTCTCTCCTCATGGATGTGCCTTTAAAGAGAAATGCAACCTTCACAGATTACATAATGCTTTCATTTTTGTTTAAAAGACATTTCAAGCTTTTCATGTATGCGAGACACCACAATTTTAAGTAAATTCATTATCAGGAAAAAATTCAAGTGATCGAGAGGGCGCCTCCCTAACATTAATGTGCATTAATAATTTTCGCACAAACACTTGAATATGAATATTAACCCTCTGGAGTCTAAGGGTATTTTTGGGGCCTGGAGAAATTGTCATGCCCTTGTGTTTTTTCAGTTTCTTATAAACATCTGAATGCCTAAAGTCTAATCCCACTGTAATCAGCACAAACTGGGCTATAATAATATGTGAGCAGCATGTATGTACATGATTATGTTTTTGAGAAAAAAAAAATGTATGCGTGGTTAGTGAAAAACTAAAAATGTTAAATAACTTGAATAAGGCCATAAAACACATACCGTTCCCGGGAGCTTGTAGCCTGGAATGTTTCTTTCTAAATTATGTGAAAATCATCTTGTTTACTCACTCACAAAAAACAATATATTGATTTAAATTTCCTAAGACACTTTTGTTGGTAAAAGTCATATACGAGTAGGCGTCAACTATCATGAATATCATTGTGATTTACACCTGAGAAGACAAAGGCCTGCATAATGAGCTGCATAATGAGCCTTCAGTCAGGTGTGTCGCTTAGAGGGAAGAGTTACAAGAAAGAATGGGAGGACAAAATAAATGTATATAATTTTATGTTTGTAGTTTATTTAGAATATATTTAATTAGCATACAAAATTTAATATCCACTTGCAAGTGCAGTTAAACAGTTTATTAGGAACAATCAAAGCTGACTTTCAAACTGAATTTTTTGCATCATTACTCCAGTCACAATTCTTCAGAAATCCTTTTAACAATCTGATTTTCTACACACAAAAAATCGTTTATTGTTATTATCATTATTATTGTTATTATTAATGTTGAAAAGAGCTGAGAATATTTTTTCAGGTTTTTAGGGGGGGGGGGGTAAATTGAAAGAACAGCATTGTTAGTTACATTTGTTACAGTTACATTTATATTATTTACACCAAGCTTTGGAATGGTATAGTAGTGTATTTTGTTATTGAAACTTCATAATGTTTCACTTGATTATACATTTAGTCAGGAATTATAGTTTGGAAAAAGTCTTTGGAAAAAGTCTAACTAGTAAAATGTTTACATGTTATGTGAAAACTAGTACAAGTATATAAATAAATAAAAAGAGACTTACTCATGTTTATGATCTCTGATGAATAAAGTGCTTCTTTTTTTCTGAGGAAATCCAAATCTCAAATCCTCAACCACATCACATCTTTTTGGGGTGAATTATGTCTTATTCCTCTCATCGCGAAGCAAACAGTCAAATAAAAAACTTGAAGAACAGTCTGGCTGCGATTTCTTCTGTTGTATGGGCGTATTCAAGCCGCGCGCTTCAGTTCGAAACATTAGAATCTGAATAGAGCGGTCAGCACCCCCCGCATGTGGTCGCATTAGAAGATAATGAAGGTAGACAAGAAAAACAGACACCGAATTGTTTTCATATTGATTACTTTATCACAGAATATTTGTTTTCGGCAGCACTTGTTTATTTCAAAAGTAGACATGTCAGGCTTTCTATAGTTATCTCTCATGTCTCTTCGTTGAATATTCACGGAGTTACAGTTCATTTTAATGACGTGTTTGTAAATGAAGATCAGCGCAGACAAAGGCTGCAGACAGCACACCTTGTTTGTTATCTTTATTTCACAAGTGCAGAAAAGTTTTGTTGTTATGTCTGTATACAAAAAAAAGTAGACTCTTTACAATTCGATCGATGTATTGCTCTTATTTGTACGATCAAAACTGGAAGTGTAATTTAAGTTCTTTTCGGGGGTTATCAGGAGAAAATGCCTCATAACGCGTATACGTGTTAATTGACTTCAGAGGGTTAACATTTTGGAATAATTTATTCATATAGCATAATTTTATTTAGTCTCACTGGTAAAGACCTTTTTTTATTTAAAACCAAATTTAAAAACTAAAACAAATACTGAATGCTGTTTAAGAAACCTCTTATTGAATGTGTATTGATTGTGTTGTTTGGATTGTAGCACTATGCAGTTATTGCCTTTAATTTCACATGGTTACAGTTAATCTTTTCATTTAAGACCAGTTCTATGTAGTTTCAACCCAATTCAAAAACAAAAGCTAAATGCTGATGTATGTACCATCTATGTTTGTATTGAATGTAGGCTACTTACCATGCAGTTACTTTCATTAATTTCAGATGGTTATGGTTATTGTTTTCAATAGCCAAAAGCCAGTTTGGCCTATTAAATACCAAATAAAAATCTTGTTTATGCATACTTTCCTTCTTTCTTGTTTGTTGCTTAATTAAAGAAAATCGGAAATTTGTATCGGAATCGACCAGTTTGCTTGTAAAAATTGATATCGGAATCGGCCATGAAAGATCATGATCGGTGCATCCCTAGCATCTCTTCAGTGTCACATATAACATGATCCATCATTCTATTATACTGATGGGATGCACCGATCCAATACTCAGTATCGGTATTGGCTGATACTGCCAATTACCGGATCAGATATTGGTCATACGAAACGGATCCAAAACCAATATTGTGTGTATACTATTCAGTATTATTGTTAAGCCCAGGGATGAAAATTAACTTTTTTGTCCACCGGCCACTGTGGCTGGTGGATTTTACAATCTACCTTCCACTTAATGTTTTTACCAGCCACTCTCTTGTTTTAAACCGACAATGTGTAACTGCATGTGAAAATTAATACTACAAGATCTACAATACTTAAGCAGTTTATTTAATCTCAAGTCTCAATGAAAAACTAACATTTTCTCTTTCAGTGATGCTCAAAAATGCAGCCTATCTAGGCAGCTTACTAGGTTTTGAAACAGCCGACTCTTGCTGAAGCAGCTCATTCTCTCAACTCCTTAGCCCAACCAGATGATACACTGCACTGAACATTTTTAATGCACAGAAACATTTTTGCCATATTCCAAACCATTTTCGTATGCATTAATAATGTTGTATTTAATTCCAAAGGAAAGGATTCACCAGTATAAGTGTATTTTATTTTATTTTTTTGTGGTTGAGGGAACACGTGGGGAAAAGTCGCCTGTTCAACACTGTATCACTGAAAGAAATCTTGGCTCGCAAACTTTTATGCCGTCGACAAACAAACAGCGTTTTTAATAAATCGTTTTTGCATCTCGTCATGCCAGAGCTGTCAAACATGTGTAGCGATACAATGTTGTTTCTACAAACAAAAATGAACAGCGTAACAACTTATTAGCCACAGAGCTAATTTCTGGAAAAAGTACTTGAAGAACGGAAATAAAATGCATCCCCCAGATAGCAGTTATTAGACACGCAACCGATAATACTGTTTGTTAGTTTGCTTATTATGCCGTTAAAAACAATAAGATAAACACAAACTCTCCATATAATCTAAAATGTTGCAGAATGCTGGAGGAGAATGAACTTACCAGGGTTTGACAGAGACGTGACAGAATGCGGAAATTTGTGCACGATGATAAATTAAACTCTTCACGTGATCTTTCATGTCATGAGCGTGTGCTATAAAACGTACTGTAAATAACCAAAAAATATATCACCGCGCCAGCGCCACTAACTTCAGCTGCAAACACTATAATGGGAACAACGCCGCCGTTTCGAGCCCGGTTTACACCGCCTTTCTCCACGGAGCTACTTCGGATGATATTACACTTTATTGTGGGTTGTACACACACCAGGGATGGAAATTAACTTTTTTGTCCACCAGCCTGGTGAAACAGTATGCTATTTTTTTTTACCCGCCACTGTGGCCAGTAGGTGAAGCAAGTTTACCCGCCACAACACAAAATCACACGCATTTGGCTGGTGGCGGGTGCTAATTTCCATCCCTGGTTAAGCCCCACGAAAGAACAATGAAACGGTGTTATACTCACCCTCTTTGGTCCGGTTGGGTCCTGTAGGTGTAGAGTTGCTGGGTCTGTCCGGCTTCTCCTCCGCTTTCTTTTGTCCACGCTCCACGGCATACCTCCTCTCATCCTGACAGAAGCCCTTCTCGATGCTGTCAAACAGCCAGTGCAGGGACACACAGTATACGTTCCATTTACGGGCAAACTCATATTTCTGGCCTGAAATGCAAGACATAAAATGAAGTGAAGAACAGGTTGTGTCCCAAAGCATACAGATGAAGTCAGAGATTATGGGGTCACCTGTGGGTTCACTGACAATCAGGTGAGTGCACTCATTCATCTTGAGCTGCCCCGTGTAGTTGCCTCCATTCTGCTCACACAACCTCTGAACATCTTTACGCTCCACAGTAGAGAGTCCCGTCACACACACCGTACAGCCTTTCAGGACTGGACACTGATAGTCCTCCATGTTCAGCTCAGAGTGATGGAAAACACTGGGGAAAAAAGGGTTTTTTTTAGGCAGAGACTTTGCCATGAAGCTGTTATCACCTTTTCTCTTCCTAATGTAACACAAAACCAGTCTTAAGTCAATAGGGTATATTTGTAGCAATAGCCAAAAATACATTGCATGTGTCAAAATTATAGATTTTTCTTTTATGCCAAAAGTCTTCAGGATATTAAGTAAAGATCATGTTCCATGAAGATATTTGGTAAATTTCCTACGGTAAATATATTAAAACGTAATTCTTGATTTCTAATATGCATTGCTAAAAACTTCATTTTGTCAACTTTAAAGGCAAATTTTCACAATATTTTGATTATTTTGTACCCTAAGATTCCAGATTTTCAAATAGTTGTATCTAGTGTTGTCACGATACCAAAATTATTGTTTTGATACCGATACCTAGTCAAGAATTGCAATTTCGATACTTTTCCGATACTTTTCCTGAAAAGGGAAAATACACTCTCAAATATCATTGATGTGCTTTATTTTAAAACAGAGACAACATTCTAATCATATAACACACTAATAAATGAACATATGAAAAGCAGATATATTAAACATTTGAACAAAATATGAAATATCAAAATAAAATAGAGCAATGACATTCAAGGTAAAGAAAGAATAAATTTAGCAGCATTATCTCAGTTATCATAAGAAACATAAGAGTAATAAATTTATCTTGATTCTGAACTTTGAATAAAAATATGAACAGCGATTATATTAAACAATGTTTCTGAACTCAGAAGATTAAATGTCAAAAGATAAATAATATCAATTTAAGCAATGGCATTCAAGTAAATTAAAAAAAATTAAAAAAATTTAGCAGCAATATCTCAGATATTGTAACTTATTCTGTCAGTTGTGCAAACTTTTCTTTCAGAGGAGAAAACTCAGCCAGCGAGCTTTATTGAGCGTCATCTTTATTGAGCGTCATCTTTATTAAGCATCATCTTTTTCTACCAGTCGTGGACCGGCGGCCACAGTATCACTTGTGCTCGCTCATGCAGCCTAGTGATGCGCGGGTCGGGTTTTTTTCCAACCCGCGGGTCCCGCTTTTATGAAATTATTTGGCCCGCCCCAGCCCGCAAATAAAGTAAAATTTCTTTACCCACCCTGACCCGCGCATCAGGGACATCATGGAAGATACGTTGCTACTAGACTCTATATTTCTTGTTCACTGAAGTTCCTCCCTTCACAGCAGTGCGCGAGCTCGGCGCTATTAGCAGTGCATGCGCAGCTCGTGAACAGCTCTGTGAACTGTTTCATCCTGTCAAAGAGTTACTCAAGATGTGACGGAGCATGTGATATGTTGAATGTAGTGAACCCATATGCCCTTCACTGAACGAGATTGAGAGATCTTCTCGTTCGTGAACGAGTTGAATGAACTGATACATCTCGTTCGTGAACTAAATGAATGAGTATACAGGGTCAGTGAGTCAAGCATGTAAATCTTGATCAGCAATCAGCAGATACAAAGCGCAGTTATAGGTGCTGTGCAGATACGCTCGTTTTCATATTTAGCATACAGAACATAACTCCACGTTTAATCCCCGATTAATGTGAATATTATATATGAACTGTCTGACCAAACAATTAAACTGTTAATTATGCAAGAAAACCTCGTGATTTGTTCATCTGAACAATTTATTTAAACTATTTAATGCGATTATGCACACATTTTAGTAAAGCCAAATCAGTTTAGTAAAGCCACTCTAATGCAGCTAGTGCTTTTTTGCTGCTTGCGTGAGGAGAAGAAACACAGACGTCCATAGGGAGGCACTGGAAGCGTGCATTGCACACACCAACATGAAATACATCTCTTACAAATCTGGAACGCAGTCATTCTTTGAAGTATCGATACTAATAAATTTAGGAATCGTGACGTTTTTAATTTCCGACAATCGCGAGCAACACTAGTTGTATCTCTGCTAAGTATTGTCATATCCTAACAAACTACATATCAATGGAAAGCTTATTTATTCGGCCTTACTACCGCGCTAACTGGAACAGATTTGGAAAGTTTATTCATTCATTTAGTGTAGAGACAGCATTAGGATGGTGCAGACCATTTTCTTTTACAAGTTTCCGCTCATACATCTTTGGTGTAAACTCATCTTAACCAAACGCATCCAAAGATCATCTCAGCAGCCCCCCTTTCAAAAATATTGCTTTCAGCGCCCACCCGATGCTCTCCAATTAATGCCCCCATTGAGAAACACTAATAGAGATGTTACCTATCCTGAGACTGTTCCCAGCATGCTTTCACCCAGCTGGGCAAAAGGATGGGCTTCCCAAGGCTTGAGGCCACAAGGTATTTCTTACTCCCCACTTCACCTGCCACCAGGTGAGTAACAGAGACATTGAGATCACGGTAGACTCGTCCACCCATCAGCTGGACAAGATCCATCACTTCGCTCTACAAGAACGACAAACCAGCTGCTTATTTGACGTGCTGGACTGCACATACAGATGTAATTATTTCACTATTCAATCACATGTTATACATAATGTAAGCAAACGTGGAGAAATAAACAATTAGGTATATATTAGACTTCATCATGAATGTTTTCTCCTTACCCGTGACTCTTTGTCAAGGTTGGTGCAGGAGACAGTGACATCATTCATGGCCATGTTGTACACAGGCTGCTCTGCTTTGGGCACACATCTCTGCTTCTGCAGACAGAACAGCACTACCAGAGGACTTACGATCCTGCATCCCAGCTGCAAATACCACAAACATACAGTGCTGTAAGATTATTAACATTGTAAGATTACTGACATTAACAACATTTATAATGTAACAAAAGATTTCTGTTTCAAATAAATTCAGTTAATTGAATTAATTGCTGGTAATTTATTTAAAATGTAATGTTAACTTGTCAAAACACAAGTGTTAAAAAATAAAGACATTATACATACATTATACATCATGCTCAGCAGTTTTAGCGATGTACCAAAATTTCAGCGAACCAAGAATATTTGGGAAAAGGCCAAAAGTATTTACCAAATCAGTAATGTTTAAAATTTTGACTGTGTCAGCATTTGTTTTGTGTACATGATAATAAGCTACAACATTAAACATGTCAGCATTGTGCATATACTTCACTTTGACCAAGAATAACTCTAGAGTAGCAATATATAAAATTTGTTCAGCTAAAATAAAGATAGCTTGTTTGCTGAACAACTACTGGTTTTTCACCTGTGAACACGACTCCTTTTAAATTAAAATTTAGTTAAATTTAATTAAGAGGGACTTTTACTGTTTGCTGACAAGTTAAACTTTGGTTTTGGTGTTTCTGTAATGAATTCATTTTAGTAAAAGAAAAATTCTAAAGTTCATCACTAACCGAGATCATAGAAACTTATAAAATATAAAGAATATGGAGTTGTATTTTCTTTGAAAGGAATTGAATAAACTGCTTATCACTGCAAAGAGCAGATGATATGCCGTATTGTAAATTCATCGTCACTCAAACGCACCCTCCTGCAGTGTTCAAAGGCATGGCTGGTGAAGTCACTGAAAACAAACAGGGACTTGTCATTGTGGTCCAGCTCTAGTGCGGCTTCCTCATCCAGCGTCTGCACATATTTCTCCGACTGCAGTTCCACTATTGCCTGATGAGCATATGCTTTTATGAACAAAAGTAGTGATATTATAAGATACAAGGAGCATTAATGATAGATACATCACAGAATAACACATTATGATCACCTTATGGGCCTGGAGAGCCATATCACTCATATGTCCATTGCGTTCGACAAATTTCACAATGTATGCATCCTTGTTGCTTTTTGACATGATGACATATGATCTACATCATGTGGAAAAAAACGTGCAAGGATTTAATAATGTCATTAAGAAACATGTAAACATCTGCTTACGGCGTTGTTGTAATATACCACTATTCGGTAATGCAAAGTAAACATCAAATTGATACAAATAATAATAATAATACGGTAATAATAATAATCTAACAAAACCTGGAAGCTATTTAAGACTAAGACACTAATAATGAACAATCTACTTTTCATTGCAGTTGTTTAGATAATCTCAACAAGGATAACAAGGTCAACAAGACAACAAAGAGTTTCAAACTGTTACACAGCTCTTAAAGCAAGTCAGTGTGTGTGTGTGTGTGTGTGTGTGTTGTGTTTTACCTAAAATAAAACAACCTAAACAAACACTCATAATAACAAAGAAAAGACTTAACTGTTACCGCGAGACAGAAGCAGAGTCTTGCGCTGATTACGAGAATTAAAACTATCTTCTAAAAGACATTGATCTCATTTCAAATTAGTTTTTTTCTCTCTCTCTCTCTCACTTCTGACACACATAGAAACATCTCTTGTATAAGGCAGCAGGATAATTAATTTGCTAATCTGTCTGCATTTTATTATTTCGAAAACCTATGTGTGTGAAGCCGTATTCCATTCATTCGCGTCTGTGATTCGCGCCATAAACTCTGAAAACAACTTCCGCTTCACTTCTGCTTCACTGGCGAAATGCGAGAAATATGAAAATATATGACCGCCACCCAACGGACTGGGGGAGTGTAAATTAGCGTCATAAATGAAATAAATTATGGTTAAATCCAACTTCTATTTTTACTCTAGGTATTTTTGGAAGTGAGGGATAAACGTTTAATTATATTCCAAATACAAAAAACAGCGGTTTTTTCATTAAATCTAAAAGGGAATAAGTCATAGCTCTAACAATTTCAACTTGGAAAATCGTCGAACAAAACGCAATAAACAGTAGTATGCATGTGGTGAGGTTTTCTTTTTAAACAATTAAAATTGAACACCGATTAGCCGAAAATAAGACACCGATTAGCGGGACTCATTCATTGAGGGAACGTTCGTTCCTGTGAGCTGTGTGTTTCACTCCGGACTCAATATCTACACATACACTTCACCAGCTGATTTTTAATAGTGCGGACGTGTACATTAATTTTAATCGTTGGCGTGCTTTATTTCTCTTATCGGATCATTTAAAGTTGTGTTTATTACGATATAAGATTTTTAAATTAAAAAATGACAACCGTTGATGAACTGAAGCTGCGGGTCCGTGAGTTAGAAAATGAACTAATTAAATCCAAACAGAAGCAAAGTGATGCTGAACATCATCTCAGACCAAAGATTATTAAAATGAGTGCTGAAGTCGTAGACTCAAATCCATACAGGTGAGCGTTTTGATGATGCTATGTTTATTTATTATCACTGAACATATGGAAGGCTAAACCGGTGCGATAGTCACTTTTATTTTGTTTAATATCTCACAGTCGTCTAATGGCACTCAAAAGGATGGGCATAGTTCAAGACTACGAGGTAAACATGTGTATTTATTATTTTGATGAGACTTTTATGTTGATAGCTGCTTGCTCGTGTTGAGATGAGCTCTATCACCTGCTGTCATCCTCAGAAGATCCGCTCATATGCTGTTGCAGTGGTGGGAGTGGGAGGTGTGGGGAGTGTCACTGCAGAAATGCTCACCAGATGTGGCATTGGTAAGGTAATGCACCTTTATCCTCATGCCTATAGATCTAATATATAGGATGCATGAGTCAAATGGAAAGATGCACTGATTGGCCGGTCTATGGCGTGCCTCCTTAATGTTTTTCAGTTAAAATTGCATTCTTCAAGCCCCATATTCTTGTAGTGTGTGTTGCCAGTTGGAGTACAGGAGGGAAGCCAGTCGCACAACCCCCCAGAGACATGCCTGGGCTCTGCAGTAACAGACTGTCATGCCTCTTTTTGCTGTGTTTGTGATTCGTTCCCCACAGTTGCTGCTGTTTGACTATGATAAGGTGGAGCTGGCCAACATGAACCGCCTCTTTTTCCAGCCACATCAGGCAGGGCTCAGTAAAGTTGAGGCTGCAGAACACACTCTTAGGTAAGTTAGAGGTTAATGATTTTAGCATATGTATCGGGAATGATCAGAAGTCAGAGTCAAGACATTTGTAGTGTTTCAGAAGTTCAAATATATGAGATTCAAAATAAATGTTTTTTTGTTTTTTAAGGCAACTTTCTATTCTAAGAATGGCGTTTTAGTGCCAGTTTGAAAAAAAAAAAACAAAGATTACAAGAATTAAGTCGGAATGCTAAGAGAATTTAAATAGTAGAAATTAAAGTTATATTCTTTTGAGAGTAAGCCTTTATTGTGCATGTAAATGTCCCAGATTGAGAGCACTGGGAGAAGTTGCAGGCCTCCGGGATTGATTGGAATATTGTTGCAGCCGCATCATCTTACTGGGATGAGGAAGAGTCATTTTTAAGGACTCGCCGAAACAGCTTAATATCAAGAATATGATATTTATTAATAGACTGAACAGGAACAACTTTTTATCTTAACATCAGCTCATGGTTTTTTTTTTAATACATAGAAATCATAGCCTACTCGCGGGGACAGTATTCTTGGAAACTATACAGCCGTGGCCAAAAGTTTTGAGAATTACATAAATATTGGAAATTGGAAAAGTTGCTGCTTAAGTTTTTATAATAGCAATTTGCATATGCTCCAGAATGTTATGAAGAGTGATCAGATGAATTGCATAGTCCTTCTTTACCATGAAAATTAACTTAATCCCAAAAGAACCTTTCCACTGCATTTCATTGCTGTCATTAAAGGACCTGCTGAGATCATTTCAGTAATCGTCTTGTTAACTCAGGTGAGAATGTTGACGAGCACAAGGCTGGAGATCATTATGTCAGGCTGATTGGGTTAGAAAGGCAGACTTGACATGTTAAAAGGAGGGTGATGCTTGAAATCATTGTTCTTCCATTGTTAACCATGGTGACCTGCAAAGAAACGCGTGCAGCCATCATTGCGTTGCATAAAAATGGCTTCACAGGCAAGGATATTGTGGCTACTAAGATTGCACCTAAATCCACAATTTATAGGATCATCAAGAACTTCAAGGAAAGAGGTTCAATTCTTGTAAAGAAGGCTTCAGGGCATCCAAGAAAGTCCAGCAAGCGCCAGGATCGTCTCCTAAAGAGGATTCAGCTGCGGGATCGGAGTGCCACCAGTGCAGAGCTTGCTCAGGAATGGCAGCAGGCAGGTGTGAACGCATCTGCACGCACAGTGAGGTGAAGACTTTTGGAAGATGGCCTGGTGTCAAGAAGGGCAGCAAAGAAGCCACTTCTCTCCAAAAAAACATCAGGGACAGATTGATCTTCTGCAGAAAGTATAGTGAATGGACTGCTGAAGACTGGGGCAAAGTCATATTCTCCGATGAAGCCCCTTTCCGATTGTTTGGGGCATCTGGAAAAAGGCTTGTCCGGAGAAGAAAAGGTGAGCGCTACCATCAGTCCTGTGTCATGCCAACAGTAAAGCATCCTGACACCATTCATGTGTGGGGTTGCTTCTCATCCAAGGGAGTGGGCTCACTCACAATTCTGCCCAAAAACACAGCCATGAATAAAGAATGGTACCAAAACACCCTTCAACAGCAACTTCTTCCAACAATCCAACAACAGTTTGGTGAAGAACAATGCATTTTCCAGCACGATGGAGCACCGTGCCATAAGGCAAAAGTGATAACTAAGTGGCTCGGGGACCAGAATGTGAAATTTTGGGTCCATGGCCTGGAAACTCCCCAGATCTTAATCCCATTGAGAACTTGTGGTCAATCCTCAAGAGGCGGGTGGACAAACAAAAACCCACTAATTCTGACAAACTCCAAGAAGTGATTATGAAAGAAGGGGTTGCTATCAGTGAGGATTTGGCCCAGAAGTTGATTGAGAGCATGCCCAGTCGAGTTGCAGAGGTCCTGAAAAAGAAGGGCCAACACTGCAAATACCGACTCTTTGCATAAATTACATGTAATTGTAGATAAAAGCCTTTGAAACGTATGAAGTGCTTGTAATTATATTTCAGTACATCACAGAAACAACTGAAACAAAGATCTAAAAACAGTTTAACAGCAAACTTTTTGAAAACTAATATTTATGTAATTCTCAAAACTTTTGGCCACGACTGTATTTCATATCTTCTATTGCATTTGTTATTTGTAGCGTGCCAGCCACCCAATAGCAATAAGATTTGTGCTTTTGATAGACCTACTTTTAATGCTGCAGCTTTCAAAATCAATTTTATGTAATTTACTATGTGTTTTTCAAGCTCTTTAATGATCAGATAGCTGTATTTATATGAAACAATTCATTAAATTAAACTTTTCTTTGTGAAAATTCCAAATATGTGAATTTATTCTCGTAATATTTTTACTTTATTCTCGTAATATTTTGACTTTATTCTAAAAACATTTTGACTTTATTCTCGTAGTAGGCCTATTACGACTTTATTCTCGAAACATTTCGACTTTAATCTCGTAATCTTAGAATTTTATTTTTCAAGGTGGCACTAAAACGCCATCGTACTGTTCATCAAAGAATCCTGAAAAAAGTTTCAAAATATTAACAACTGTATTTAACAACCAGATTAATTTTCTTAAACTTATTTGTTCCTTTTTTTTCTTTTTTCATTGTAATTGAAATCAACCTCAGCTATCTCTCTTTTTTTTATTTAATTTAATTAAAAAAAAACTGTGTGGATTTAAAAATAAGAAATAAAAAATTAAAATTCTCTTATATTCGATCCTCTCTCAGACAGCAGTATGCTGACACTGTTATACATGCCTTGAACACATCTCAACTAGATTTCTGTAATTCACTTCTTTATGGCCTTTCAGATAAAAATATCAAATGATTACAATACTGTATGTTCAAAATTCTGAAGCCCGCTCCATCACTCACAAATGGCAATGCATATCTGTATTTACATTTACATTTTCCAATACATTTGTGCAACGTTTGGTGCAAAATTAAAATTAAATTACATAATTTTCATTTGCCATTTCACACACTAGTTTTAATATGTAAAATGAATACTAATTTTAACGCTTTATAAGTTGCAAAATTAAAATGAAAATGTATTACAGAAATGATTAGATATGTGTAACACGTTCAAGCAAAATCTGTGGCAAAATTATCATTCAAAAGTAATTTTTCTTAATTGCATTTACACTCAGTCAAGACACTTACGATTGCATTTTCATTCAATGTCCCGCAATGAATGTAGCAAAATTCAATGTGCACATTGAAAATGCATTCCAAGCCGATCACGTGTCCGACCCCTCCCGACATGTCAATCACTGCGTGAACAAGGCGGGGCTTGCAGATGGTCAAGAGACTCAAGACTCAAGAAGAGGATTCAAGTGAGAGAACATGGACAAGACCGTTGGTCCGTGCATGTTTTGATTATAAAAACGTGTGCGGTACAAATAGGTTTATAGCTTCAATATTCATTCAAATATTCATATTCATGGCAGTACACATGAAATTCATGTATTTATTTTTCATTTAATCTTATGTTAACAGAAATCCTGTAGCCCCCTCTAGTGGACATTAAGTATAAGGCCTTCATTGCTCAGATAACAAAAGTCACTAGGGTTTTTTGGGAAGATAAGTCTGACCAGTTATACAGCAACGAGTCAGACGAGTCCAGATCTGAGCTGAATTTGGTGAAACATTAAAGTTCTAGTCAGTGTCAATTACTCTCATAATAAATAATAATAATGTACAAAAATATAAGTTGGGTTTCTCAAACCCGACAAAGAAGACTAAGAAGAGAAACATCAATTTAGTATGTGATAAAACTAATATTACTAATTTATTTAATAAATTTAACTTTATTAATTTTCACAATTATTTGTTAATGTCACACACACATACCTAGTGCCTTTTGACTCAAAAGACGAGAGTGGTAAATGTTACAGACATATTATCATGGAACTGTTCAGTCTATCGTTGATTTTTATTTCCACTTCACTGTTATCCAAGGAGACAGAACTATTTGCACTCTATTTATCAGTGGAATAATATTCATACGATACCAATACCTAGAAATAATTTAAAGGGGTCACTTGCAAGTCACAAGTAGCATGAATTATGTGCCCAGCAACATCTGATTCAAATATTATGCTAATTAACAGCTAGTGGTGGTTTCAGACATTATAGTGCCGCACACGCACTGACTCTTATTCTGTCTTAAAGAATGAAAGAGCGGTGCTGAAGGCAGAGCGATTCGACCAATCAGATGAAAGGAGTGTTTCAGCGCCGCCCACAAGTGGGAATGAAATAATGAAGCCATAAACCTATTTGTAACGTACACGTTTTTATATTCAAAACTTACACGGACCAACTGTCTTGTCCATGTTCTCTCACTTGAATCCTCTTCTTGAGTCTTGAGTCTCTTGACCTTCTGCAAGCCCCGCCTTGTTCACGCAGTGATTGACATGGCGGGAGGGGTTGGACACATGATCGGCTTGGAATGCATTTTCTATTTGCACATTGAATTTTGCTACATTCATTGTGGGACATTGAATGAAAATGCAATCGTAAGTGTCTTGACTGTGAGTGTAAATTCAATTAAGAAAAATAACTTTTGAATGATAATTTTGCCACAGATTTTGCTTGAACATGTTAGACATATCTAATCATTTCTGTAATACATTTTCATTTTGCAACTTATAAAGTGTTAAAATTAGTATTAATTTGACATATTTAAACTAGTGTATGAAATGGCAAATGAAAATTGTAATTTAATTTTAATTTTGCACCAAACGTTGCACAAATGTATTGGAAAATGTTAATGTAAATACGGAAATGCATTGCCATTTTACATATTGCATTGTCATTTTGCATATTACATTCCAAATTGAATATTGCTACCCATATGCTTCCATAATCCTCTGTGACCTTCATTGGCTTCCAGTTACTGGAACATACTTATTATCACTAACAAAGCTCTCCATAACCTAAGTCCTGCATATTTATCTGACTCTCAGGTTGTGGAATGCTCTTCCTCAAGACATCCTTCAAGCATCCTCCTTTCTCTCCTTCAAAAACCTCTTAAAGACATGTTTTCCTCTTGGTCCGTAAATTGTACCTTGTTATGGACATAATTATTATTATGTTATTTATTTGAATCCCTCTTTGTTGAATCTAACCAAACTTTGTATATTACTTTCAGCCCTTTGTGCGTGTATGGTGCTCTGATGTTGATGTTTATTTGACTCCTTTAAAGCGACAACCTTAGGTGTTGGAAAGGCACTTCATTTGATATTTCCCATTTTAATTTTTGTTTTCCTCCATAGGAACATTAATCCAGATGTTGCTTTTGAGACCCACAATTACAACATCAACACAATGGATAACTTCACACATTTCATGGACCGCATTAGGTGATTTACTGCCACAGTAAGCTCAAAATTTTCCATCTCATTTTCAGATTGGCTGTACTAAACTTGCTTTTGTGTTTTCAGTCACGGAGGACTTGAGGAGGGGAAGCCTGTCGATTTGGTCCTCAGTTGTGTTGATAACTTTGAGGCTCGGATGGCCATTAATACAGTGAGTTTTTGGCACAGAACTGTAAGAATTAATTTTAGTATACATGCATATATTTTTAATCATTTATTTTTTAGGTTTTCACATAGTCACTGCGGTTTAGCAGTTACTTACATGTTTGTTTCTCTCTCATAGGCATGTAATGAGTTGGCTCAGATATGGATGGAGTCGGGCGTCAGTGAGAATGCCGTTTCTGGACACATCCAGCTCATCATCCCTGGAGAAACTGCATGTTTTGCTGTATGACACACTCACATTCCCAAAACACATACTATGTGTCATGAATTATGATTTTAAAAGCCATTTCATACGGTCTTCTACGATCTAGTTTCTGGGTCATAAACCAGCTTTATGAAACATTGGTTATTTCTGTATGGGGTGGAAAGAGTGTTCTGATCCAGTTGTGTGTGTGTGTTAGTGTGCACCTCCCCTTGTAGTGGCTGCAAATATCGACGAGAAGACATTAAAGAGGGACGGAGTGTGCGCCGCCAGTCTGCCCACCACAATGGGAGTGGTCGCCGGGCTCCTTGTACAGAACGTCCTGAAGTAAGCCCTCATCACTATCCTGATGATTCAGCACAGGCCTAACCACGCTGTTTTTATCCCTATAAAGCCTACTGTATCATATTTGAAAGGTCTCTAAATCAACATGACCAGCTTTGCTGAAAAGCCTGTGTACACAGTCTATTACATGACTCTTTTAGTTTGATTGATGGTTTATACTTTTTAGCAATTTAAAAGGCATTTTAGAATAATTCTGAAACATCCCACTTAAGGTTGTGGTTTATGTCTTTTTACTGTGAAATCTTTAATGAATTATGTTAAGTAAACATAAGAATAACTTGTACATTTCTGGTAATATTTCAAGATGAACACATAGTGGACTGAAGCAACTTAGGTTAACTTGATTATCCATACATAATTTGTAAAATAATTGTGTATTTCTGCTCACTTTGTGTCTCGTAATAAAATTGAGGCGTTTTTTTTTTCCCTTGAGTTATGAGCACCAAAGTCTCACTGTATTATACTACACTTTCTTCCAGATTATTATACAGGTGACATATGGATTTCTGTCAAACAAATTAATTGATTCAAATGGGCAGCTATAAAAATAAGCCACTCCTGAGCAGCAAATAGGTAAACTACAAACTTTAGTTGTAAGAATATTTTATCTAAAGGTTAAAATAAACAGTTAAAAAATAAAAAACAATACGACTTACTATTATCTCACATATCCGGCTACACAGGGATAAGATTACATCATAACCACAGTCTGTGATGGATGCTTTTTCAGTTTAGCTGTACTGATTTACTTTAGTGTATCGTAAATGCTGTAGTATCACACAAATGCCATTAGAGGACAATATAAAGCCATTTTTGTAACTGAACCGAATTTAACAATTCTAACTAACCAGCTAAACCCATCATCCCATGGTCATTTCACATCCTCTTGCCCTGTCAGTAGGTTTCTGAAGGACATTAAAATACATGGTCTGGAATGAAATTGCCTGTGTTGTAGGTATCTGTTGGGGTTTGGGACGGTGAGTTATTATCTGGGCTATAATGCCATGCAGGATTTCTTCCCGAGCATGGCAATGAAGGCCAACCCCCAGTGTGATGACAGACACTGCAGACGACAACAGGACGAGTACAAGGTGACACTCCTACAAATGCAAACCGTGTGTGTGTATATATGTATATATGTGTGTATGTATATATGTGTGTATATGTATACAGTCATGGCCAAAAGTTTTGAGAATTACATAAATATTGGAAATTTGAAAAGTTGCTGCTTAAGTTTTTATAATAGCAATTTGCATATAATCCAGAATGTTATGAAGAGTGAGCAGATAAATTGCATAGTCCTTCTTTGCCATGAAAATTAACTTAATCCCAAAAGAACCTTTCCACTTCATTTCATTTCTGTCATTAAATGACCTGTTGAGATCATTTCAGTAATCGTCTTGTTAACTCAGGTGAGAATGTTGACGAGCACAAGGCTGGAGATCATTATGTCAGGCTGATTGGGTTAGAATGGCAGACTTGACATGTTAAAAGGAGGGTGATGCTTGAAATCATTGTTCGTCCATTGTTAACCATGGTGACCTGCAAAGAAACGCATGCAGCCATCATTGCATTGCATTGCGGGATCGGAGTGCCACCAGTGCAGAGCTTGCTCAGGAATGGCAGCAGGCAGGTGTGAGCGCATCTGCACGCACAGTGAGGCCAAGACTTTTGGAAGATGGCCTGGTGTCAAGAAGGGCAGCAAAGAAGCCACTTCTCTCCAAAAAAAACTTCAGGGACAGATTGATCTTCTGCAGAATGTATAGTGAATGGACTGCTGAGGACTGGGGCAAAGTCATATTCTCCAATGAAGCCCCTTTCCGATTGTTTGGGGCATCTGGAAAAAGGCTTGTCTGGAAAAGAAAAGGTGAGCGCTACCATCAGTCTTGTGTCATGCCAACAGTAAAGCATCCTGACACCATTCATGTGTGGGGTTGCTTCTCATCCAAGGGAGTGGGCTCACTCACAATTCTGCCCAAAAACACAGCCATGAATAAAGAATGGTACCAAAACACCCTCCAACAGCAACTTCTTCCAACAATCCAACAACAGTTTGGTGAAGAACAATGCATTTTCCAGCACGATGGAGCACCGTGCCATAAGGCAAAAGTGATAACTAAGTGGCTCGGGGACCAGAATGTTGAAATTTTGGGTCCATGGCCTGGAAACTCCCCAGATCTTAATCCCATTGAGAACTTGTGGTCAATCCTCAAGAGGCGGGTGGACAAACAAAAACCCACTAATTCTGACAAACTCCAAGTAGTGATTATGAAATAATGGGTTGCTATCAGTGAGGATTTGGCCCAGAAGTTGATTGAGAGCATGCCCAGTCGAATTGCAGAGGTCCTGAAAAAAAAGGGCCAACACTGCAAATACTGACTCTATGCATAAATGTCATGTATTTTTCACTAAAAGCCTTTGAAACGTATGAAGTGCTTGTAATTATATTTCAGTACATCACAGAAACAACTGAAACAAAGATCTAAATGCAGTTTAGCAGCAAAGTTTTTGAAAACTAATATTTATGTCATTCTCAAAACTTTTGGCCACGACTGTATATGTGTATATATATATATATACATGTATATGTGTGTGTATGTATGTGTATATATATATATATATATATATATATATACACATTTTTATTAAAAAGTTTAGATCATTTTCTATAACTGCATGTCTTTGAAGTAGTTTCAAATGTGCTGAAATTCACAAACTGTGACAAAAACCAGTAAAGTATTAATACTAACAGTATATTATCTCTTATTCCTACCTTACTTGCTCTAGAAAAAAGAAGCACAACGGCCAAAGCAAGAAGTGGTACAGGAAAAAGAAGAAGAAGTGGTGCATGAGGACAATGAATGGGGTTGGCATCCCACACACTACAGATACAGATTCCTCATTCATAAAACCAAAATCAATAAATGTTATGCAAGTTTGATGGTGATGTTGTTTTCTGCCAGGCATTGAGTTGGTGTCAGAGGTGTCAGAGGCAGAGCTACAGGATGCATCAGGACCGGTACCAGATCTACCTGAGGGAATTACTGTAGCCTACACCATACCTGAGAAAGTACGACCCACTGAAATACAACACCTTAGCTATTCAGAAATTTTCCTGCATTAAAAAATCTGACAGGCAGTGAGGTTACATTTTATAATATTTGATTTGGTATAGGTCAGATGCTTATGATAATTGAAAACATAAAATGCTGTTACATGTCAAATAATTAAAATATTTATCAAAGAATATTAAGCAGCACATCGGTCTTCAAAATTGATAATAAGAAGAAATGTCTACTGAGCACTAAATCAGCATATTAGAATGATTTCTGAAAGATCATGTGACACAAGACTGGAGTAATGAGTGCTGAAAATTCTGATTACATTTATTAAATGGAACAGTTAACTTAAATTGTAATAATATTTGACAACAAATGCAGCCTTGGTTATCATTACTCTGTGTTGACTACCATGAATGTGTAATACTCCATGTGTTCTTTCTCTTTGCCAGGATGGAGGATCAGGGGAGATGGTGGAGGAAACAGACCAGAGTTTAGAAGAGCTGATGGCTCAGATGAAAAAGATGTAAGGGAACATCAATCAAGAGGAAAATGATATCTATGAACTCAGAAAAAAAACTCTCCCACAGACACTTAAGACAAATTCATTATTATTTTGTACTTATACACATTTGAGGTTTCATATGAAATGAGTTTGAAATTAGTTTTTTATTCTGTTTTTGCAAGCAGCCTGTAACACTCAAGATGTTTATAGGTTTACTTCAGCTGAAAGTCTTAATACTGAATTGTCATTACTGTTGATCTTTTGTTTTCGCAGTGTTAATGTTTCAGAGTTGGCAGGGAATGTTTAATAGAACCAATCTGAATGATTGTTTTCAAATATCTGTTGTTAGAGTGACGAAAACAGATAAGACTTCAGTCGCAGATCTAAATATGTAATTGTCATGTCTAATATGCTTGTAGACACCCAGCCAGATGTTATAAAGAACATCATTAAATTATTTTATTACAGACATTTCATCATTGGCCTGATTCTGACTGCTGTATTGAATGGGATAACATTGTAATAATGCAATAGAAAAAATAAATGTATTGTTACATTCCATTTTGCTTTTCTTGCATTTAAACTAGCAGATCAATGAAAAGAAGCAAATCATAAAAAAGCATAGTGGTTGCACATGCTATGTATTCTCTGTTGTGTTGAACCATTTAAATGGTCTCTCAAAAATGAGACCATATAAAATACTGATTACAATAAAATTGTTTTATTGAGTACCTTTTATCTTGATATCATGTTTTAATGTTTTGTATGGCTATCTATGTCAGCTGTCCTTTAATATTACTGTGCTATTTACAACAGTTCTGCATTTTAAAGTGACTGTGACAGGAACATGACAGAAAGCAGGTCATAGACCAGAGGAAGGAGCTGAAACTCCGGAACACTGTAGATCACAATTTTTATGAATACAGGAAGTCATTTAAACTTCTCACAATTATCTTTTTTTGTTGTTGTTTTTTTTTATTCTGAGGTGGCCTTCCATAAATAACACTATTCTGAGCATAGTGACTTTACTTAACACTACTTTACTAGACCTCACATTTTAACGGCAGTGCATTAGAAATATCATTGGTATGCTGATGATATGGAGTGCTGTATTTCAGCAGTTATTGAAAATCACAGGAATAAAACACTTTCTACCATTTACCGCCGGAGAGCACCTTTTATAAACCCAGTGGCAATGAATGATACATTAAGTGTGCAGCAAGTGCTCACACCTCACCACACAAGAGGCTCAGCCTCCTTTATTTCCATCACTCGTTTGTACAGTTCAGCGGCCTTCTCAAAATCTCCCTCTTCATAGCTGAGAAAGTAAGAGAGTGGTTGCCATGTTGGTGCTACGAGATTGCTAGGGTGTTCTGAATGGTTGCTATGTAAAATTGTGTTATCTAGATATGGTTAAATCACTTTTCCTCTATTATTTAAGATAATAATAATTCATTATGTTTATATAGCGCTTTTCTAGGCACTCAAAGCGCTTTACATAATCAGGGGGTATCTCCTCATCCACCACCAGTGTGCAGCATCCACCTGGATGATGCGATGGCAGCCATATTGTGCCAGAATGCCCACCACACACCAGCTTACTGGTGGAGAGGAGACAGAGTGATGAAGCCAATCAGCAGATATGGGGATTGTTAGGAGGCCATGATGGTCAGAGGCCAATAGGCGAATTTAGCCAGGATGCTGAGGTCACACCTCTACTCTTTTCGAAAGACATCCTGGGATTTTTAATGACCACAGAGAGTCGGGATCTTGGTTTAACGTCTCATCTGAAGGACGGTGCTTGTTGACAGTATCGTGTCCCCATCACTACACTGGGGCACTAGGAACCACACAGACCACAGGGTGAGCACCCCCTGCTGGCCTCACTAGCACCTCTTCCAGCAGAAACCTAGTTTTCCCAGGAGGTCTCCCATCATTAGCTTCAGTGGGCAACCGGTCTTGGGCTGCAGGGTGATATGGCTGCCGGCCATACATTATACAATGGATACAATATTTACAAATTGTAATAAAATGTTTCCAAGGGGCAGCATGTATAATCAAAACAGCAGGGGGCCTAATATAGATTCTTGAGGCATTCCATATTTGACTGCTGTAAATATTTGTCTTTTTTCAAAGATTTCAGATGACGACAACATTTGTGAAGACTCCAAATGATGCAAACTTTGGATTAACAAAATTGTCTGATCTTTTCCTTACAGTGTAATATTATCCTTGTATTGTAATCATTCTGTGCTGTCATACATTTCTTTGTGAATGGCCCTTAACACATTTGTTGAATGTGCTATGAATTTAATCAAAATCTTACCGCAGAGCTAATAAAATATGGCTAACCTGAGTACAGCCAGGTTTTTCAGAGTCTCTCCAAGATGAGGGTGCAGTCAGCCAAGACTTTACTCATACACCTTTAGAGCGCGCTCGTACAAAGGCAATGCATCACTATGTTGCTTTTGCAACACAAACACACATCACATGAGTCACATCAATCAGTGGACTGGGAAGTTTTTCAACAAAGCAGGTGGGTGAATTCTGAGAAGTTTCTCATCAGTTGGCAATAGAGCACTGTGAGGTTAACCAAAGCAGTGGCCACATTGGGGTGTTTAGGCCCGATACTCTTCTCTCGGATTTCCAGATCCAGTTCATAAAGGAGGCACCAGCCTATCAAAAAGGTCCACAGATTAATAAATAATATAAAAAAGACAAAAGCACACAAAGACAAACATTTCAGAATGAATGTATGCATAATCGTCACTTGATTGCTACATGTTCTGCAGAGCTGGTGAGTTGTAACCCTTTTCCTGTGGTTTCTCACCCTGCTTTTGTAAAGCATGACCAAGTGTTTGAGGGTATAGGTGAGAAAGGGATGATCTGAGGCAAGTACTCGTTTGCCGATGTCAAGGGCACTTTCATACAGCTCCTCTGCACTCTCATACTCTTTCCTCTCGCTGTGAAGCGCAGCTAGGTAGTTCAGAGACTGGGCACAGTTTGTGTGATCCGGCCCAGCACACGCTGGCACATCTCCAGGGATCGGGTCAAGAACATCTTTGCAGCACTAGGTTATAAAAAGCAACATGTTAAAATGCACTATATAATTGCAAATGGAAAATGTGTATTAGTAATAAAGTAATGATGTATAAGAAGAGTAAATTACAAAGTAATTTAAGAAAAATTTCAACGTACCATACATTTTAGGTGCCCACTGAGTGTAACACATGTAGAAAGACATTTTAATTATTTTTAAGACAAGGGTTGAATGAAAATAATAAGTTATTATATATGGTTGGTTTTAACAAAACGCTGAATGAAAATGCTAATTCACTCTCTAACAGTTGGTGGTGTTTATTGAAAATCAGAAAAATATTGTTAATCCTGGTTA
The DNA here is from genome assembly GCF_963082965.1 of Carassius carassius. Taxonomy (NCBI): domain Eukaryota; kingdom Metazoa; phylum Chordata; class Actinopteri; order Cypriniformes; family Cyprinidae; genus Carassius; species Carassius carassius. Next base: position 12,238,076 of record NC_081796.1, read on the forward strand.
CCTCTGTAAGCAAAGCAGTGCTGAGCTTATATTTTGGCATTTGCATGAATCATTTGACTGGCCTATTTCAATGGCAGAACGACTCATTTATAATTGGACAGGTGCACTTTTAGAGTTTCATTCCCTAAACTGACGTGAGCATAAGTATTGGGACAACTGAACTTAAAGCAACCGTAAAAGTTTAAAAGCTAATATTTAGTTGCAAATCCCTTGCATGCAATCACAGCAGTGAGTCTGCCACCTATTGACATCACCAGACTCTAGGTTTCATCCAATGAAATGCTTTCCCCAGTGTTTAATATTTTTATTAATAATTTTCCATTTGTCTTGACTCCACAGCAGACAAGCAATTCTGTCATTACTGTTCCAATAATTATGGAGGGCACTGTATGTGTGTGTATATATATATATATATTACACACACACACACATATTTATACATAGATGTGTACTTGGGCTACACGATAAATCGTATGCGATATGTAATGCGCATCTTGTCAGTAATGCCAGTTCTGACAAGCTGTGCAAAACATGCGCAAAATATGATGGTAGTTTTGCGCAGCTTGTCAGTGAACAACGGCTCTGTGTAGTTAATGCTGCTCCATGTGAAAGCGTGCAGGTGATAGTGATTTAACGCTGGTTACAGAACCGGATTTGCTGACAAGATGCGCATTAAATATGATGTGATTTATCATGCAGCCCTACTGTATATATACTGTACATATACAGGTCCTTCTCAAAAAATTAGCATATTGTGATAAAGTTCATTATTTTCCATAATGTAATGATAAAAATTAAACTTTCATATATTTTAGATTCATTGCACACCAACTGAAATATTTCAGGTCTTTTATTGTTTTAATACTGATGATTTTGGCATACAGCTCATGAAAACCCAAAATTCCAAAAAAATCTCAAAAAATTAGCATATCATGAAAAGGTTCTCTAAACAAGCTATTAACCTAATCATCTGAATCAACTAATTAACTCTAAACACCTGCAAAAGATTCCTGAGGCTTTTAAAAACTCCCAGCCTGGTTAATTACTCAATACCGCAATCATGGGTAAGACTGCTGACCAGAAGGCCATCATTGACACCCTCAAGCAAGAGGGTAAGACACAGAAAGAAATTTCTGAACGAACAGGCTGTTCCCAGAGTGCTGTATCAAGGCACCTCAGTGGGAAGTCTGTGGGAAGGAAAAAGTGTGGCAAAAAACGCTGCACAACGAGAAGAGGTGACCGGACCCTGAGGAAGATTGTGGAGAAGGACCGATTCCAGACCTTGGGGGACCTGCGGAAGCAGTGGACTGAGTCTGGAGTAGAAACATCCAGAGCCACCGTGCACAGGCGTGTGCAGGAAATGGGCTTCAGGTGCCGCATTCCCCAGGTCAAGCCACTTTTGAACCAGAAACAGCGGCAGAAGCGCCTGACCTGGGCTACAGAGAAGCAGCACTGGACATTTGGACAAATTTTGCATGTCATTCGGAAATCAAGGTGCCAGAGTCTGGAGGAAGACTGGGGAGAAGGAAATGCCAAAATGCCTGATGTCCAGTGTCAAGTACCCACAGTCAGTGATGGTCTGGGGTGCCATGTCAGCTGCTGGTGTTGGTCCACTGTGTTTTATCAAGGCAGGGTCAATGCAGCTAGCTATCAGGAGATTTTGGAGCACTTCATGCTTCCATCTGCTGAAAAGCTTTATGGAGATGAAGATTTCATTTTTCAGCACGACCTGGCACCTGCTCACAGTGCCAAAACCGCTGGTAAATGGTTTACTGACCATGGTATTACTGTGCTCAATTGGCCTGCCAACTCTCCTGACCTAAACCCCATAGAGAATCTGTGGGATATTGTGAAGAGAAAGTTGAGAAACGCAAGACCCAACGCTCTGGATGAGCTTAAGGCCGCTATCGAAGCATCCTGGGCCTCTATAACACCTCAGCAGTGCCACAGGCTGATTGCCTCCATGCCACGCCGCATTGAAGCAGTCATTTCTGCAAAAGGATTCCCGACCAAGTATTGAGTGCATAACTGAACATAATTATTTGAAGGTTGACTTTTTTTGTATTAAAAACACTTTTCTTTTATTGGTCGGATGAAATATGCTAATTTTTTGTGACAGGCATTTTGGGTTTTCATGAGCTGAACGCCAAAATCATCAGTATTAAAACAATAAAAGACCTGAAATATTTCAGTTGGTGTGAAATCTAAAATATATGAAAGTTTAATTTTTATCATTACATTATATGGAAAATAATGAACTTTACCACAATATGCTAATTTTTTGAGAAGGACCTGTATATATGTATATAAAATAGTATATATATGAAATAGTACATAGCTTTTTTATTTATGTATGGTGCTTAACTCCATTGAATTTATTTTGCTGTTATGTACAGTATTATAGATAGAGAAATATTATAAATTTTTTGGTGCTTATGAAAAACAAAACAAATAAAACAACGTGCATCACACCCAAAACAGACTATTAAAGTCCTAGCAAGGCGCGGTGACAGGTTTGGTATATATGACACCATCTCAAACTTTGAGGTCTGCAAGAGGAAATACAAACCAAAAGAAATGGAGAGCAGATCTGAACTATCGAGGTCACTGATTGTGAATGATCTGCACCCAGATGTGAACAAACAAGAGCTGTGTGCAATATTTCACCCACATTTTCACCCCAATAACAGGCATGTAGATGAAACAGACCTGACTGAACTCATCGAGCAGTCATGTGGAAGAAGGCTTGCAAATACTGTAAAAAGCTTTGAGCAGCCAGGAAATATGTCCAAAATGATTCTGGAAAAATTCAGTAAGAAACTAAAATAATACTCAAAATGAATAGGAAACTGTCATTTGTATCGAGTAAGGTTGGATTTCACTTGTATATCTATTAAAACGTACTCGGTTACTAACGTAACCTCGGTTCTCTCTAGAAGAGGGAACGAGTACTGCGTCTTAGCTAAGAAGCTACGGGAAAAGTCTCTTTTCACGATACACTGAAGCAAAAAATTATCCTTAATTTTGAATTATTGTAAAGTGCATTTGCAGCAGCACACAGCCATAGGCGAGACGGCTCGCTCGCTCATTGGCTGCTCTGCGGCAACTGCATAAGCCTATCGAGCGCAGGCTGATGCAACATCAGACCAATGAGGGCGCTTTGCGCCCTCCATGCCACTTCCCGCCGAAATGGGTGTGGCCTAGCCCTATAAAGGGATCTCGAAAAGGCTGACTCACCTGATTTCCCGTAGCGTCTTAGCTAAGACGCAGTACTCGTTCCCTCTTCTAGAGAGAACCGAGGTTACGTTAGTAACTGAGTACGTTCTCTTACGAGAGTTCTCTCGTACTGCGTCTTAGCTAAGACGCTACGGGAACCCAATGTAAAGCGCCGTGCGTGCAAGGATCACACACACCAATAAACCTGGAAGCGACGCCCAGGATTTACAGTGCACAATCACCAGAGGGACTCACAGAGAGTCCTACAACAGGAGGGGGGGGGCCCTCCGTCCCATATCTAGCAGCGTCCGTAGACGTGGCAATATGACATCACATAATCAAGGCAAGGCCTGACCAATGTGGTAATGTGGGTCTTACGCAATACTGCCCATATAACAGTCGGCAGCGCATAGCTCTTGCGATCTCAGAGTTCCAATCAGGACCCTGATTCAACTATACCGACAGCAGCTTTGCTTGCAGGGCGGGAACCTCCAGGTTATAGAACCTGATAAATGTAGACGGCGAGGCCCATCCTGCCGCCATACATATATCCTGCAAGGAGATCCCACTAGACCACGCCCACGACGAGGCGACGCCTCTTGTGGAGTGTGCTCTGATGCCCAGTGGGCACTGAAGGCCCCTGGAAGCGTAAGATAACGCTATAGCATCAACTATCCATCTGGATAGGCTCTGTCTCGAAAACAGCCATTCCCTTGGAACGTCCAGTGAACTAGACAAACAGCTGCTCAGTCTGTCTGAAGACAGCGGAGCGAGACAAATAAGCTCTTAAAGCCCTAACGGCAAAGAAGACTCGAGTCTCCATCCTCTCCTGACACCGACAGGGCAGACAGGGAAATAACCTGAGCCCGAAATGGCGTGCTGAGGGATTTCGGCACATAACCATGCCTAGGTTTGAGTATGACCCTTGAGTCATTAGGCCCAAACTCCAAGCACGTCGGGCTCACCGAGAGCGCGTGCAGGTCACCCACACACTTCACTGAAGCGAGAGCCAACAAGAACACTGTCTTGAATGACAGACGTTTGAGGCTAATCGTTTGGATAGGCTCGAAAGGGGAACCTTTCATGGCCTCCAAAACCGTCGAGAGGTCCCATACAGGGACTGACGGAGGTCTGGGAGGATTCAGCCTCCTAGCTCCTCTAAGGAAGCGGATGACCAAATCGTTCCTTCCTATTGACTGACCGAGCGTTGTCTCAGAAAACGCTGCGATAGCCACCACGTAAACTTTGAGCATGGAGGGGGCTCTGCCCTTATCCAACAGCTCCTGTAGGAAGGAGAGAGCCTCCGTCACCTCACAACTAAGGGATGAACTTCCCCGAGCTGTGCACCAGCTGGAGAATACTGACCACTTCGAGGCATATAGCCATCGAGTCGACGGAGCTCTAGCCTGAGTTATAGTATTTAGCACTCCCACTGAGAGATCAGCGGGTAACCGTTGAGCGCCCACACATGGAGGGACCACAACACCGGTTGAGGGTGCCAAGTCGAGCCCCTGGCCTGTGAGAGGAGGTCCCTCCTCAACGGCACTGGCCACGGGGCAGTGCCTGCTAACTGCATCAAATCTGGAGACCATGGTTGGTTCTTCCAAAGTGGTGCTACAAGCAATACTGAGCATCTTGTTTCCCTCACCCGTTCTATCACCTGCAGAAGGAGGGCGACGGGGGCATAGAGCGGGCAGCGCGGCCACCTTTGTGACAGCGCGCTTTCGTTCTTGGAAAAGAACGCGGGGCAGTGAGCGTTTTCGTGGGACGCGAAGAGGTCCACTTCCGCCCTGCCAAATCTCTCCCACAGCAGCTGGACTGTCTGTGGGTGTAGAGACCATTCGCCCGTGGGAATGTTGTTTCTGGACAGTCTGTCTGGACCCAGATTCTGTAGCCCAGGCACATGAACTGCTCTCAGCGAGTGCAAGTTGCGCTGAGCCCAAACCAGGAGGCGTTCCGCCAACCTGTACAACCCTGGCGATTTATGTAGTACACCACAGACATATTGTCCGAACGGACTAAGACGTGGTGGCCCTTGATTCGGGGACAAAAGCGCGTCAGCGCGTTCTCTACTGCCAGCATTTCCAGACAGTTGATATGTTGGAGCTTTTCCCGTTCTGACCACAGGCCAAAGAACGGTCTGCCCTCGAGCAGTGCTCCCCATTCCGAAGTGGAGGCGTCCGTCGACACCATTTTCACTTTCGAGGAAGTCCCCAGGCTTACACCTGATTGGTACCAGTCGTTCGCTGTCCAGGGTTTCAAGGCTGTAACACAGCTCTGATTGACCTTGAGACGCAACTGACAGGATATCCACGCTCTGCGCGGTACTCGCGCTTTCAGCCAGAACTGCAAGGGGCGCATGCGGAGCAGGCCCAACTGAAGAACTGGTGATGCTGAGGCCATGAGACCTAGCATCTTCTGAAATTCTCTGAGCGAGAAGGTCGCGCCGCAGCAGAGAGAGCTCGCTGCGCGCTGAATGCCCAACGCGCGCTGTGGCGACAGCCGCACCGTCATGGAGCATGAGTCCAGAGCTATACCCAAGAACAGTATCGTCTGACTGGGGTTCAGCGAACTCTTCGTCAAGTTGACACTGAGACCAAGTTTCTCGAGGTGATCGAGTAAAATGGCCCTGTGTTCCACGAGCTCTGATCGTGATTGAGCCAGAATCAGCCAGTCGTCCAAATAGTTCAGCCCTCGCATGCCTCTGAGTCTGAGAGGAGCGAGCGCTGCGTCCATGCACTTCGTAAACGTAGGAGGAGCCATGGACAAGCTGAACGGCAGGACTGTATACTGGTATGTCTGGCCCTCGAAGGCGAATCTCAAGTATCGCCTGTGACGTGACGCTATCTGTATTTGAAAATACGTGTCCTTCAGATCTATCGACATGAACCAGTCTCCTCTGCGAATATGCGCGAGGAGTCTCCTGGTTGTAAGCATTTTGAAACTTTGAAAACGTTTCGCCAATGCTTTGTTCAGCTGTCTTAGATCCAGTATGGGTCTGAAACCCCCGTCTTTCTCTGGCACTAGAAAGTATCTGCTGTACAACCCCCCTTCGCTTTGAGCTTGAGATACAGGCTCCACAGCCCCTTTGCTCAACAGTTTTGATATTTCGGCTCGAAGTAGGTGTGCTACTTCTGTTTTGACCGTAGTTTCGACGCGCGCTAAAAAGCGCGGAGGGCGTCGAAAAAACGTCCGGGACACCAGAAATCACACCTTTTTCGGGAAATATCTAGGTAGCCGTGATAACGGTTTTTGTGTGCAGGCAAGCGGGCAACTGTACAGGCTTGTGCATTGCAAAAGACGCTGAGACAGTCACAATCCCTGGAACTGAAACAGCGGCGCGCTTGGGTGAGAGTTCGGCCGCGGCGTGACTCGTACACCGGCGCTTTCCTAGGAGTGCTAGGATGGCTTCGGGGCTTCCGGCCTCACCGTAATCCTCTGCCTTGGTCCCCGCAGCGCGGGGCGACGGCCGGTAGAGCGAGAACGGGGTCTCGAGCTGCGTTGCTGACGCTGTTGCGATGAAGCAGCAGGAGGCGGGGGGTGTGGCTGAGAGCTTTGCGGGGCCCGTCTAGCACGACTCGCTGCAGAACCGGAGCACTTCGGGAGGAAATGCTTGAATGCTTGCGACGCTTTCTAGTCCTCGACGAATCTCTCAACAAACTCGTTGACAGAAGATCCGAAGAGGCCAGCGAGAGTCAGCGGGGCGTCGAGGAACGCAGTGCGTTCAGACTCTGCCATGTCTGAGAGCGTCAGCCATAGATGCCTCTCAGCCACCGTAGTGGAAGCCATAACTCGTCCCATGGCCTGTGCAGCGGATTTAATCCGCGAGACAGATAGCCTCAGGTCCCATCTCGTCCAGCTTACGGAGGAGATCACCCTGGAATATCTGCAGCGTGGCCATGGTGTGTAGTGCAGACGCAGCCTGCCCAGCAGCAGAAAAGATCCACGCGAGCAGAGATGACGTCATGCGGCAGGCTTTAGATGGCAACACCGCTTTCGTCCGTCGTCCAGCAGAGGGCGGGCAAAGGTGCGTCGCTATCGCCTGTTCCACCGGCGGAAGTGTCTGGTAGTTCCTATTTTTAGCATCATCCAGTGTGGAGAATGCTAGTGAGACAGACGAACGAGTTCGCGCTGAATATGGAGCGTTCCAAACCTTTGCCACCTCTTCGTGAAGCTCAGGGAGAAATGGGGCGGGCTTTGAGTTCGGAGAAGTACGCTCATCCGAAAGGAAACTACCATCCAACCGGTAACGAGAGGGGGGTGCTGGTGCAGACCACTCAAGGCCGAGGCTCGTTGCGGCCAGCGTGAGCACTCGCATCAGCTCCTTCTCGATGTCAGCTCGTCTGTTGGGATTCTGAGCAGAAGGCGCGAGATCCCCGGAGCTCGCCCAGCCCTCACTGCCCGAAGCTAGCAGAGAGCACGTGTCCTCTTCCCCCGACGCGGCCCTGAGATAGACTTCCTCGGAAGACGCGCGGCAGACAGCGGGCGCTGACCATCGGGAAGCGATGCAGGGGAGGCCGGTGAAGCAGGGCGAACCGGCGAGCTCGGTTGAGCTGGAGACGGTTCCGGAATCCGCTGGAAGCGCAGCGGAGAATGCAGGCTCAGAGAAAAAAGCCAAGCGAGTCCTCAGAGTCACCATTGGCAACAGCTCGCAGTGAGGGCATCCGCCGTCAGCGAGCGCGACCGCTGCATGATCTTCACCCAGGCAGGAGACACAGATGACGTGACGGTCTCCCTCGCTGAGTGGGGCTCTGCACGAGCCGCAAGAAGGCATCTTTAAAAAGACGCAGCTCTTTTACGAGTGTGTGTCGCAGGGCGAACACACACAGGATAAAAGGAATTGAAAAGGATATGGGCGCCGGAGAGCGCAGCAGAAACAGCAGTGGAAGGCGGCGTTGCCCAGCAGCTTCAGGAATGGCTCGTCCCGCTGAGATGCTTATCAGACGGCGCGTTGCTTCTTCTCGTGATCAACGATGCGTGGGCTTCGCTAAAGAGATGAAAAATCAGGTGAGTCAGCCTTTTCGAGCTCCCTTTATAGGGCTAGGCCACACCCGTTTCGGCGGGAAGTGGCATGGAGGGCGCAAAGCGCCCTCATTGGTCTGATGTTGCATCAGCCTGCGCTCGATAGGCTTATGCAGTTGCCGCAGAGCAGCCAATGAGCGAGCGAGCCGTCTCGCCTATGGCTGTGTGCTGCTGCAAATGCAATTTACAATAATTCCAAATTAAGGATAATTTTTTGCTTCAGTGTATCGTGAAAAGAGACTTTTCCCGTATCGTCTTAGCTAAGACGCAGTACGAGAGAACTCTCGTAAGAGAACTGTTGACTGTCAAACCATTGATGAAAACGTATTACACTAAAATATTTTACTCAAGATTTAGGTGGTTTTCTTAATTCCCATGACTGCAAATCTGCATTGCACAATTCCAGAATTTCCAGGATGACTGGGGACCCTATGTCCTTTTGCAAATGTACTACTGTATATGAAAGGATGATTTACTCAGTGATTTACTTTTTTACTGAGATACTGTTTTATTTTCTCTCACTTCTTTGGAATCACAGTTCATTGAGTGGGACCAAAGGAGACACAAATGTGGCTAAAATTATTTGTTTGGTCTATCCAAAGACCAGTTTGTGAGTAGCAGCATTTACTGTGAATTAAGACACTGAAAACAGCAGACCATGAGCTGCTCGTGTGAAAATGAACTCAGTACCGCTTCACTCTGAAACATGCAGCAGTCAGAGTATCAGCATTTCATCTATTCACCAACACCAATTTGACACTTGCCGAGTATAACATTTTCATGCAAGGATTTACACAATTCACAATTTTCTTCCCAGGTCAGAAAATAAAGAAATACATATTAATACAGAAAAATCACATCCATTCAATATACTCAATAAGATATTCTTACTTCAGCTACTCACTGAAGAACCAAATGATTTTTTCTCTGTAGGATCCATTACATTTTTCCCCATCCAGGAACTCTTGGTTGACCGCTTCACATGCCTTGAAATGATACACAGAGAAATAACTGAGGTTAACTAACATGAAACTGACGGTGAGATGTGAAAAAAAAAAATTCACAGAACCATATTTAGCTTCATCTACAAAAAGCTTCAAAGTTACAGCTATGTCAGAGACATACACACCTGTGGGTGCTGAAAGCGAATGAGGCCACAGGTGTAGTTAATGATGATGAGTCTCTCCAGATTGTGGAGCAGTGAGGTGAGAGCAGGAAAACTCAGGTCTGGGATCAGCTCCAAAGCCTCAGATTCACTGATGAGGTTGTGACTGGTACATACCAGGCACAACAGCGACACGAGGAGAAATACAAATAAATAAGTTAAACTGTGTACTGTAGTTTTTTTTTTTAGTGATACTCTTCTTCAAAGTGGACAGGTGACCTTTTTCATGATGTGCTTTTCCTGATCAGTGCTGAGTGAGTATAGCACAACCTTCAGACACAGTCAATATAGTGATACTGTGTCTTGACACAACGCACACTGCTGTAAAAGTCTTCTCCAGTGTCCAGGAGGATCTGGATCTAACAGATTAAACATAAAAATGCTCAGACAAACATAATGTGTACTAATGAGAGATAGATTTTTTGGACTGGCCCACCTTGTCACAATTTATTATATATATATATATATATATATATATATATATATATATATATATATATATATATATATATATATATTATAAAATACATTATATATTTTTTTTATATTATATTATATTAGCATAATTTAACATTTAATATACATTACATATAATTGTTTTTGGTAAATATTGTATAATAACTGTTTCAATTTAAACCACGCCCATCTAGTCGCTTAAAGGCCGTGTTGCAGGGTAAATTTTTTTACGAATTTGTGCAATTTGCTTGATGGTAATAAACATTTAAACTGTTATCCATTGTATTTTATGTTGTTGGGTATCACAAAACGGAATATAATACGAAAAAGTAGGTACTATCTTACCGCGGTCTCCTTTCCCCCATAATGCATTGCATCACGTCACGTTGGGGAGAGAATTTACCAAAGCCCGCCTTGAGAGCATTGAGAGTGACTAGAGAGACGAGTAGTAGACGAGAGTATTCAGATAGCGCAGATTATAGATAAATAGATAAATACATAGATATATATATAGATAGATAGACTACATATATAGATAGATAGACAGACAGACAGATAGATAGATATCGACCAACAGCGACCCAAACGCACTCACTTGCCTACAGCACAAGCTTTTCAGCGCAGTTTCCATGGGACAGCACCGCCCACACAAGCACCTGCCAAACACAGCGACACACGAGCGGCTACGTTTGCAACAACATTTTCACCGGAGGAAGAGATAAACGCTTAGAAACGTCCATATAGCTAGCATGATGCTTTCTATTTCTAGATGACAAAGACAACGTTTACCAGTTCTACGACACTATGACACTCGTTACCGGTACTTATCTGGGTTAACTTCATGATCACTGCCACTAGATATAAAGTAACGTTGATTTTTCAATCGGTGCTACTCAATGACAGTAAAATAAATAATATATATATATATATATATATATATATATGTGTGTGTGTGTGTGTGTGTGTGTCGTTATTGTGCACTGCTGCTCGTAGACTAGCTCCAGTGCTCATTGCTGCGATGCTAAACGATAGCAACTCACCAGGACACTTCACCAACTCTCCACTCATTCTCCTCGGACCATGCATTTAATAAGCTTTGACGGACATCAGTTCTTGGCAATTCCTCATTTGCCCACTCACGTCTGGCAGGTTCGAAATTACACAGCTGCAGGTCATCATACATGTTGGCTCTTGCCACCTCTTCCTCATCCCAGTCAGTCGCTATAACGTTAGTTCTGATGCTGCGTTCCAGGCAGGTTTTTGAGCTCGTAATCACTATTTCATACCACAACTAACGACTTTGTACCGTTCCAGGCAAGTTACGCCAAACTTTCTGAGTGCAAGGAATTGTAACTAGATAATTTTTTTTATTGCAACGGTACATTGACCTAAAATCGTTTTTCCAACGTGTTCCACTTGCATAAACACGTATCCGTAGGCAGTATTATCCGTAGGGCTGTCATTGTTGTTTCGTGTGCTGTGTGACCTCGGAACTCGGAGTACATCGATCTAGTACGAGACACGAGTCCACGGGTGGGAAGTCACGAGTTTGATTGCCGTTCCTGTGCACTTTCACGGGTTTAAGGTTGGAAAAACACGTGTTACGGGTTGCCTGGAACGCGGCATCATACTAGACTGAGGCTACCTTTCCTCGACTTCTCCCCAACGTTACGTCATCGCCGAGTTGCATAAAAAAACCGTTAATACCAAAAACTTAAAAAATAGGTCTTTAAGACTATTTTTGAGACATTTTAAAAATGATATACATATCTTGAGTGATTTATGTACCCATTAATAGAAAGTGGTGGTTAACCTGCAACATGGCCTTTAACATAAATGTGTCCGTTTCAAAATGAACTGATAGCTTGTGACTGGATAATGTCACTTTTCATTTATATTGTATATACATTTATATACTAGCACTTATACCTTTTCTTGTTTATCTTATCCTTGGAAAAAAAATGGGTTCTGTGCTAGACTAACTGAGACGTGTCATGACACTTGTATATTGTTATTCTCTTGTTGATCTGATTGCTTCTATTGTTCTCATAAGTCACTCTGGATAAAAGCATCTGCTAAATGATTAAGATATTGCAATTATTGTACAATAAATCAAAAAAAAAAAGAAGAAAAAAAAAGAAAAGAAAGAAATTGGGGCAATAAATTAAATTATTCCACTGTATCAGTACAGCACTCAAAGAAAAAGTTGCTCTCACACATTACAATCTCAAAACACACACAGACATACACAGAGACCTATAAATACAAACAAGGAATTTAAACAGGCATAAACCCACAAACATTACAAATGTACAATCCACTCACTCACACATCTACTTACTGTGTAATGCGTCTTGATAGTGGTGAGATAGAGCACAATGCATGTTGCAGCTGAAAGGCAATGTCTCTCCAACTACTTTTCCTGTTTGCAAGCAGTACAGAATGATACTCAAACTCACACTTATTTATTTTTTTATTAAATGCTAAAGTGGGCATTTCAACTTTATAATGCACACTCTGACACATGGATATTTATTTTAAGATCTGATTACATGCCATTTGAAACCACATTGTCTGTGTGTGTGTGTGTGTGTGTGTGTGTGTCTACACAAACACACAGACAAATATCTATTCCCCAACAAATATCTAATAAACAACATTTATTATTTCTAGTGCTGTCAGTCGATTTAATAATTAATTGCCAAGTTTTTACATTTAGCTTTATATTCCAATAATTTCATTTTCAATCTTCAAATTAATGTAGAAACCACAGAACTACAGCATATTTTTAATATTTGTTTAATGGCTTCTTATTTATGACTGAAGGTGGATATAACTAATACCAATATGAATACGGATACTGATGTCTCTATGAAATAGTTTTTTTATTTTTTATTTATTCTCTAATATTTAATAATTGGCTATTGAACATTACAATATAAGTGAAAGCTATCAATTTGAACATTTATTTGGCTTTTAAAAAATAACAACATCGTTTAAATGAAATTAAAACAAAATTCACATAAAACCAATATAATAAATGTCATATTTAGCTACCCAGGCCTTTCAGCAAGTAGAAAATATACAGAAATTGCATATAATTTCTGTTCCGTTTAGTTCGTTAATGCGTTCATTTTGACAACACTACTTATTTAATTGATCCCTAATGAAAGATATAAATACCCTTTCCTTATAGAAAAAAAGCAGAAAGTTTCTGCTGAAATTACAGAAATTTTAGCATTATGTAAACAGTTGATGACAAAATGTAAAATAAATTACTAAGAACTCCCACGACTAAATTTAGGTGTTTAGTTTTGTCTTTACCAGCACAGATCATTTAACATGAGCGCAGACAAACACACCACAGCCCAATGAGGAAGGTTATTTGAGGAAGTGTTACCTGTATTTGGTCAGTGAAGTCAATTATGATCTTGCCGTTGTGACATGCAGACAGCCAGCGTGGGAACTCCTCAAATATCTTAGAAGGGTCCATCGAGAGGCAGGAAATAGACCAGAAATGCTGGAGCAGCTACAAGGATGATTGGGAACGAGAATTTGTTTAGAGGAAAGTTCTAAGTATTGTTAACTATGCTTGAATTGTTTTTATAAAACCCTTTACGTGACTTTTACGTGTCTTTTTACTTATGAGAAACTATTCAGACATCAGCACCAATATACAGGTAAACTCTGTGCTGTCAGTCATAGGAAATAACCTTTGAAAGCTATGCCGGTGTCTTCATCCACTTGGATGAGGAGAAGCGCTTTAGTTTCACTAATCTGTCCATTCTGATAGAAATTTTTTTTTTACTTCTGAGTGACAGAGAAGGGGTTGATCACACAGAATAGGTTATTGCTCTCAAAAACATGAGTCACATATTAGGTATAATACTGCAGTTACTATAGTACGCAATAGTAACGACACAGGGAAATAGTCAGGAATCCGTCTGCAAGTGTTTCCATAGAACAAGAAGTGGCACTTCAGTAAACAGTATGAGGATTGGCCTAAACCAGATTTCTTACAGCAGAGCATTCTTCCCTTGTAGTTGCTTCATACCGGTAATTCTGTTCTTTGTTGACACATAGCATGATTTACTGGTAGTTACAATTTCTCTTACCGGAAAATACTTTTTGTGTGAAAGGTCTTATGACTTATGGGGCAACAGTTCAGCATGAGTTCATGAAGTCTAGATCTAATGTATGTAATGCCGATGTTATAGCAACCAGGCCAGGTCAAATCTCTAGTATAAAAGTGAAAACAGTAGAGAGAAAAGGTTTACCAAGTGCTGTTTTATAGTTAAAAGATCACTGTAATAATTAACAACTGTAAGACCTTGTGAATCTATACAACTCTGTTCTTTCACAAGTTTGGGCTTTTTGCATAATAGTGGCATAACAAATTTTAAACCCTGGATTAAGGCTACTTTAAATGTAGGGTTAAACCAGGGGTTTTCAAACTTGGGTCCATAGACCCCAACGGGGCTGCAAGTGTCTAGGTGTTTTAGGGGGTCTAGGGTTTTCTAGGGTTCAAGGGTGTTTTGTGCATAAAATTTGAGTGAGCAATTTTGTTTTTATTTTTATTATTATGTATTTTTAGGGTTGTTAAGATTAGTTCAAACTGAAATCATATTGATTGTTAAAAAAGTAAATTAAAATTTTACTTATACAGTGGAGAACAACATAATATTTTCAAAATTTCAAGTTCACTGTTTAGTCCTATTTGAAATGGTCTAAACAGTTAAACAAGGGCAGTTTTCCGGCATATTTCATGAATTAATTGTATTCGGAAACACATTTAAAAAACTTAAATTAGATATTTAAAAAAGAACTCTGATCAATATTAGAGAACGCTTACAGATACCTTCAAGTTATTGGTGTTAATCTGGCACCTGGGGCTAATTTCCTTAATTATATGACAAACCCTATTCAACTGCCATCATTCCTCTAATTTTCACTGAGATTGCAAGATGGCGGGATCACTAAGGTGACTGAAACCCCGTGACAGGAGGTTGTCCATATGAAAGCCAAAAGGATGACCCTTTCAGACATTGCAAAATAAGTTGGTCATTCCAAATAAGTGATTTATAGACTATTGCAGCTTTGCAATGACATTAATTAATTCAAGAAAGGCAGATTTTTTTTTTCATAAGACAAATGCAAGAGAGGACAGGATAATTAAGAGATTCTCAATGGGTAATCGGTTCAACACTGCAGCTGGAATTGCTAGCCAGTTGAATGCTGAACAAGGTAAGGATCTGTTTAAGAGAAGTCGGACTGAAAGATGCCTTTGCAATGACCAAGCCTCTCATCAGCAGAAATAATCAAAAGTCTAGTGTTAGTTTTTGCTGTATTTGACTTGTCAGTCGTTTGGGTGGCTCGCCAATGTACTGTATTTCCTTTATACATAAAATAAGCAAGTTTGACCAAAGTTCTTGTGGGAGGAGGAATTTATTGAAGGTTGTAGTGTAGCAGTTCTTTGTCAGCAATGTCAGCACATCTTCCTTCAAACAATCTTAACCCAACGTTCTGTCTGAGAGACCAGGGGCCTCATTTATAAAGCGTGCGTACGCACAAAACGGGGCTGGAAACGTACGTACGCCAGTTCCCACGCAAAGGTTGTGATCTATAAAAAACAAACTTGACGGGAGAATGTGCGCACCTTTAAGCAAACTTTGAGCCGTGCGTACGCACATTCTGGAGACAAAGGGAATTGGCGACACCGATGGTGAGGTCGTGAACTGAAGTTAGATTGTAGAAAATAAATGTGAGAAGAACGATTATAAGAATGAATGACATTTAATTTTCACTCCATTTCATACGTTATATCCACATTATCATGAAGATTAAATCCAACAGTGTTATTTGTGCCGATTGTTTTAGGCTATATACATCTAGTAAAATCCAAACGTAATTCAAAATGTATTAAAAGTAAAATAAAATAATAATCAGCGCTGCCTTACAGTCACATTGTCCACAACGGGAGCACAGGAGGACATGGCGCGATACATGTGATAGCCAACAGAATAGCATGAAATACCCTTTTATTAGAGAACTGCAGAACACAGTGTAAAAAGGAAATATTTTCCTTAATGTACATAGCCTATATCATAAAATGTCAAAGTCTGCAAATACAGTCATGAAGCACAATCGCTACTCATCATCGGTCCTAACTATTACGGTGTTCATTACAAAACCGTCAAGAAGCATGTGTTCACTATAACATTTTCGTCTTAAATTTTCGCCCACAAATTAATTAAGTGATTTTGTCAAGGTGTTAACGATCAGTCTATTTGCTAGAAACATATAAATTCTCCGGTGACCCGGGTATGTAATGCTTCATGATGGCACTCCTGGCACTGTTGGAGGATTACGCTAATGGCAGAATAAGGAGAGAACGAGTTTTCAGGGACCATGATGATTTCCTGGCCCATGATGATGACTGGCTAATAAGCCGATTTAGATTCCCTAGAGCTGTGCTCTTGGATCTATGTGCTGAATTGGGTCCAGTATTAGAGAGGGCAACACGCCGGAACCATGCCATCCCAGTCCAAATACAAGTCCTCACCACTCTGGGGTTCTTGGCAACCGGCTGTTTCCAGCGGGAATTGGCAGACAGGTAAATTAATAATATAAAAAAACTATAAGTAATCCTCAAATTTGTCTCTAAGACCTTTTTGCATATGAAATAATTCTATTGGAATCTATCATCTCACCCTATAGGTCTGGTATATCACAGCCGTCCCTGAGTGCCATAATATCTGTCGTTTTAAATGGTATACTTAATATGGTTAGTCGATACATCAGGTTCCCCTACACTGTGCGAGAACAGGCCGAAATTAAAACGCAATTTGCAGCAATGTCTGGTTTCCCAAATGTAATCGGCGCAATTGACTGCACTCATGTTGCTATAAGGGCACCATCTGAAAATGAATTTGCTTATGTTAATAGAAAGCATGTGCATTCTATTAATGTGCAAATCATATGTGACTCCAACATGACCCTCACAAACATTGTGGCACGCTGGCCTGGTTCAACACATGATTCCTTTATCTTGACACATAGCAGTGTAGGGAACAGACTAAATGCAGGCGCAGTACGTGATGGCTGGCTTCTTGGTGAGTTTAACAATATTAAAAAGTAGAAACTGTAACAATTTTGTTTTTAATATAATTATAACCTGCAGGCGACAGTGGCTACCCCCTGAGACGCTGGCTCCTCACCCCATTTTTAAACCCGCAGAGCGCAGAGGAAACTCATTATAACGAGGTCCACTCTCGTGCCCGCGCAGTTGTGGAGCGTGCCATCGGCATCCTGAAATGCAGATGGCGTGCTCTGGATGCCTCGGGTGGCAGACTTTTATACCATCCAGCAAAAGTGTGCAAGATTGTCAGGGCGTGTGGTGTTTTGCACAATATAGCACTGAGAAACGGTATTCCTCTCCCTCCTGATCTCCCTACACCCCAGCATTACGACCCCGAGCCACAGCCCCCTGGCCGACAAGAGGGATATCAACGAGGTGCAAGAATCCGTGAGGATGTCATGCGGCGTTTGTAAAGAAAGACAAAACTCAAGGTTCATGTTTTAACTGCATCTTTTAATGATTGTGCAATTTCTTGCATCACTTCTCTCATCTGCCGTAGCTCATCTGCAACCCTGTTGACAGCGTTTATTGTCTCTCGCTGTAACTGCAGGACTGCGTCAGTGAGTACCCGACCACTTTTGGACGTGCCAGACGCAGAAGGGGCACTGCTTTGAGCCGGACGCTGTGCATCTGCATCTGAGAACCCCTCACCCTGAACCTCCTGTTCATTTACAGCTTCAGACTCCGGAAGGACTGGAGGACAAACAATTGGCAACATTTATCCATTTATCACCCCACACACTCAAATGTACAGCGTTAATGATTAAAAATCGGTTTAACCTTGCTCCTCTGTGGTTTCAGTCACGTCAGTGTCTCCCTCCTTTTCCGACACAATACCACACACGCTGACCTCCCCAATTATAGCCGCGATTTTGCTGTCCACTGATGTGAGATCAGCTGTACATGGGCCCCCACCAGTTGCAGCCACGCTCTGGCGGTGGGAGGACAGTTTTCTCTTTGCCTCCACCTTGAATGAATGAGAATCTTTATTTCACATATTTTGCATACTGTAAGCACATGTAAATAAAACTTTTTGAAAATCAATATTGCTATTTATATAGGTATATAGCCTAATAAAACACAAATGTAATATGTTGGTAAAAAAAAAATTTGTATACCTTCAGGTCGGACCATTTTTTCTTTAATTCTGCAACTGTCCGTTCTGTCCCACTGACACAATTGACGGCAGAAGCAATACTTTGCCACTCGCACTGCTTCTTTTTATTAGTGACCCCACTGCTGTGGCCACCAAATAACACAGTTTTCCGAGCCTCCACCTCCCCTACAAGTGTTTCAATCTCAGTATCTGAGAAATTACGTTTTTTTCCTCTTTTCTCACCTGTCGCCATTATTAAAATTAGGCTAACAGAAATGCACGTTTTCACTTTCTTGGATTAATTAATTGGCGGGTCGCATGCCAGTTTTCCAGGTATATATGGGATTCCACTCTCATTTACATGCTGATCAGCAATCATGAGGTGATTTGCATTGACTATTTATGGTTAAAAATGGGCGTGTACAGGGCGGGATATGAGGCTGGTTCACGTACGCACATCTGCGGGTGATCTGTGATTTATAAAGGGAACATTGCGTACAGGTGTGCGTACGCACGGTTTTATAAATCGGAATATTTTTTGGCGTACGCCATTTTTGGCTTTTGGGCGCACGTAAACTTTTAGTAAAGATCCTACGCATAGTTTTATAAATGAGACCCCTGACCTTATAGCTGGAGAACAAATATGTGACAAACAATACAATAACACCCCATGGGGAGCAAATGATAGTGCAACCTCCTGATGACCTGATGGGACCTCTCCCATGGACAGCCCATGATACATTGACCTGATGCCGCTAATGGGCTAATTATATGGGCAATTTGGGTCACACTTTTGTAAATAGAGTGTGAGTTGATCACATCTGAGGCACAGTGACAATGTTAATGCATCTGAATTGAAGTAAACATAATCTTTCACTAAGCTCACCTCTGCTGAAGAGAATGTTGTGTGGAGAGAGCCTAACTGGTCCAAAGTTCACTTTAGTGATGAGAGCAAGTTTAATGTATTTGGGTCAGATGGGAAACATTATTTTCAGCGTCAAACTAGGGAAAACCCAAAGCCCAAGTGCGTAAAAAAGGTCAGTGAAAGGTGGAGGAGGAAGTGTCATGGTTTGAAGGATGTTTTCTGCAGCAGGAGTTGGGCCTCTTATACAGCTACATCCCTTACAAAAAATATGTTTATTCAAGTGTGCCATTAGTATACTTCTTTTATACTAAAAATAGGAAAGTATGCTTTTAGTTTACTTTTTATGTAATTCTCAGAAACAGAAGTATACTTAAAATTACATTTAATATTCTTGACTTATACTTACACCTGTAATCTAAAATGATCATCTGACATGAAACAGCATCAAAACTTTAACGTTATGCAATAAAATGTTGACCACTGAAGTAGTAATTACTGTCAAGCTTTGGGGTGTTGATCGATTCCTCTACGTTTTGATTAACATTCTGAATCCAATTCATAGTCTATTTTCAGCTTTTTGATCAAAATGTTATTTCTTTATTTTTTATGAAACTTTCTCTAAAGTGTTTAAAAAAAGAATGCATGATTCTTTCTTCGGATGTTTTGTATGTTCAGATATTCATATAATAAAATATATGTGAATTAAAACATAAATAGGGACATATTAGTATACTTACAGTATGATGTAAAGTTCACTTGAAGAAAACTTATGCGTATACTTGCAGTATAAAATTACTAAACTAGTAGTTTACTGAGACTACTTTAAATTGTACAAAGTATTTAATTAGTAAACTATCAGTAAACCTATAAGTTCACTTTTAGTATAATTACAGTACAAACTACAAACATAGAAGTAAACTAGCTCTGGACTCAAAGTTTGTTAGTTATACTTAAAGTATACTTAAAAGTATACTTTTATATACTAGAAAGTGAGCCAATTTAGTCCCAAAGAGTATTGAAACAGTACACTTACAAGTATACTACTAGAACACTGATATTTGTATATTTGCTACATAAAGTATACTTAAAAATATACTCGAACTTTACTTAAGTATTCTTAATAAAATAAACTTGAAGTATACTACTTTTTGCTAAGGGATGACAGGGTGAATGCAAATGTTTTTCAGAAACTTCTCCATCATCGTGTGGTACCTTCAGCCAGAAATTTACATTTGGTGTGTGCACAAATAGTCAAATATTCTATTCTAATAATTATTAGAAAAAAAATAAAAACACCATTTAAATTTTGCTAAAATGCTGCTTTGCTGACCATAAATGCAGTGAATACCTGATAAATTGTTACCAGACTAAGGCTGTGTATCCACCAAAGCATTTTTTTTTAATTTTCAAAGTTAGCTATATAGACCAAAACCACTTTTTGTGCAAGGCTGTAAACATGTTTTTTTTTCTTCTGTAAAGTTGAGCATTTTAACATGGGGAGTCCATAGACGGGTTTCCACTGTCGGGTCAAAAGCGGGCGTACCTTTGTATGCCAGTCGCGTTTTCACTCTCACTTCCGGTCCTTGGTTTTGCTGCTTCCTCAGGGCCAACGGCCAAGGTTTTTTGGTGCGATGAAAACCTTGAGCCAAAGCGGGTCAGCTGAGACTAGAGGAGTGGTTAGAAACAAAGGCGGAGTTTCTCTGCGTCTGGAGAGCGTCGTCGCCGCAGATCATTTCAGAAAGCTAACAGCTATAACACCAGCATTAAAAACTTTTAAAAATAAGTTGTGCTCAAAACTTACTTTCAGTCAGCAGCGAGTGTTTAAGATAACATGATCTGATGTGGATTATAATCACCATAAAAGGCAGAAATATTTATAAGCGATGCAAAAGACTATGCCAGGTAGGCATTAACATTTCCATAGTAAACATGGTAAATGTGACCACATGAAGAAATCAGACGTCAGCTTTTTATTCTCTATCACAATCGTGTATTTATTTAGTAACATATTTTAGCAGTTTTGGCCGTCTCAGAGTCCTGATCTAAACCCAACTGAAAATATCTGGAAAATCTTTGGAGACAAAGTTATGGTTGAGAAACCCACTACAGTTACTGAACTATGGAAGAGACTGGAAGAAGAGTGGACAGAGATCACACCAGCGCAGTGTGAGAAAATAGTGATGTCCAGCAGCCGCAGATGTGCTGAAGTCATTCAAAGTAAGGGCCTCTAGATTTCCTAATAATTTCTGACAGTTGTAACCCTCCAAAATCTTAGTTATAATCTTTTTTTGTGCTACAGTGGTAACGGTTCTCTAATTTTGATCACTGTGTTTTCACAAACTATAGGTTTCTGTTGAAATGACTTGGGTATTTTGTCTGACATGTTATTAGAACAGTGGAATACCTGCATCTAATATTCCTTCAAATTTTGAGCAATGAAGATTAAGAATATTTTAGAGAAAATCAAGTATTTGTGGATTGTTCTAAAATGTTTATATCTACTTTACATCTAAGGTTCCTCTAAAGGTGAATAAAAACTATTTATAAAAACAAAAAAGCACCAGGATTTAACATATTATCTTTTAATAATTTTGCAGAGAACTTACATATCATTTACTCTGTGAAAATTGACCTACATAATTATTGTGTGATGATACCTAATATTTAGATTTAAGTTGAAACAACCATTTAGCAAGCAAAAGTGATTTGCCCGATCCAGGTGCACCAGATACCAGCAGCGGTGGGATGGGTGGAGGGGCGGCTACCGTGTCATTGAGTCGGTCAACATACTGTAAAAAGAAACGATGAATTTACATTGAAGCATTGAATTTACACATTTCCTGCCATTCATATAGGCTAGTTAATTCAATATTTGGTTAATCTGATAATAAACATTTTAGCTATCAATATGTGTGTAGTACTTTCAGTTATCATCTAATCTGGAAGCAGTGCCACAAGCCTGCTGGAACGCCTCAATCTGCTCCTGCTCATCATGAAGGTCCCACAGCACATCACCAGTCTTCCTCTTCTCTCTCCTCCACCACTCCACTGTCTTCTAACACCAATCCCAACAACTCGTGAAGAAAGAGAGAAAAATCTTGAAGAAATGTCTCTTTCTGTTTAACATCATGCATCTCTTTAAGATGTTCCTCTTTCAGAACCTGAAATGGTTAACCACATTCTGACAAAGGTTATATTTTTACACAAAAGCTCAGGTTACTTTTAGTGTTAGGAAGGTTTTTTGTTGTTGTTGTTTCTGTTTTTTACTCCAGTGGTTGGGTCAGTTTTACCAACAGTAGAATCAATAGTTACCCACTTCTGTATTTTTCTGTTCCAAACTGGACTATCAACAGTCATTTTCAGTTGCCAGTCCACTGAGGCTGCTCCTACTTTATTTCCATGTAGACCTAAAAACCTATTTAATTTCACTGTTAATCTATTGCATATATTATTTTTGCTGTAATTATTGTCAAACATTAAGCAAATATATTGGCTGACAATGATAAGCAACCCTGCTTGCATTGTTAGTTTAACCCAGTATGTGTGCTGCCCAGTATAAAGCTCTTGAGCCCAGTCATATCTCGGTTGCATGATCTAAGAACACTATGCACAAACTACAAGCATGCTATTAACACCAACATGTGTGTCAGTGTGTGTAACTGTTTGATCATTCTTTCAAGTTGAGTGAAGATAAGAGCAGCGCCACCCTCTACAGACCCTGCATGATCCACTACCTGCAGAAAAAAAGAAGCAAAGAATTATTCATCAAAAATAAAGAGTCAATGTGAACTATACACTTCACAGTATCTTTTATGTTTAGAAATTCATTTTTTGACATTTGTTTTTACTAATTTAGATATTTTTTATGGTCTCCTCAATCTGAGTGGTTCAAAGCCTGGTAAGATATTCAATAATAACTTAATTAAAAGAAAAACTTAAAAATGACCACATACAGTCAAGATGTGATCCTTTTTCTAAAAGTGTAAGAGGGTTAAATATTGCCACCACAAAATGGTGCTATCAAGTCAAAGTCTAATATATACGAAACCTCACAGTACTATATATGAATCTAAGAAGAAACATAAAAGAAGAATTACTAAAAGAAAGAATTCTTTTAAATTCTTAAAAGAAACTTTATCACCCAGAGAAGCTTCAGAAAAACCCATGAAACCCTTTTCACATTTTTAGGATCTTCATAAAAACTTTTAGAACTTTCAGTAGAATTAAACCCATGTAAATCATTTGAAATTACTTTAAGTTTGGCACTCTTGTCAGCCTTGTTAACTCTCTCCAGCAAGTCTCTAGTGGATGTACTGAGGGTAGACGCTTTTCTGTCACCAGTTCGCAAATAGAGCAAGAGAGGCCGAGAGTCTGGAGTTTTCACAAACGCTTCCTCCACATCCTCTACAACACAACTAAAACACATTCATGTGATTCATAGCAACAATAACATGATAAAAAGTAAGACACAAAGATAAAGTATCACCTGGACACTGAAGACTTGAGAAGCAGCACACACAGAGCTCCTCCCGATCTCCTGCCTGCATTCAGCAGCATACAGAGCGGCTTTCTCCTCAGGAAATGACATGTTCAGGTAGAAATTACCCAAATCCTCACAAAACCTCTGCAGCCTCAAAGAATTTGTTTGAAAGAGAGAGACAAACTGATGAAAAGTGCTAAAATGTGAGAATGCATGCATTTGTTACAGATCACTCGGGAGGCTGAGGAGTAACAGACAGAAGTGTTTATTAATAGACACAAGCAGAGGAGCAGGTAGTGTTCGGTGGAGTGATGAATGGATCCGTGAGAGCTGGGTGAAGACGTCAGAGGAGGGAGGTGAACCACACACATGCACACTGGGGATCTTGATCTTCGGAGAATCGCTGGAGAGAGGTAAGTAGAGGAAGAGTTAGTCCTTTGAGTTAGCACACAGGTAAGACCTTGTCTCGAAAGAGACCGGACGCTGATTGAGTGCGTGTGTGTGGTATTTATGGTGCCGAGGTGATTGGGTAATGATGAGGGTCAGGTGGAAGTGCTCAGTACTCAGGTGAGGGCGTGCATTGTGATTGAGTGGAGGTGGAACCTGGCGTGTTTGTAACAGTACCCCCCTCCCCACGGCCCACTCCTAAGGTCCAAGGACCCCGACGACGTGGTGGAGGTCCTCTTCCCCTGGGAGCTGGTCGGTCAGGATGATTGGAGTGGAAGGTGTCTAGTAAGTTAGGATCCAGGATATCGTTGCGTGGGACCCAGGAACGTTCCTCTGGACCGTATCCTTCCCAGTTCACTAGATATTCCAGTTGTCCACCAATCCACCGGGAGTCCAGGATGTCACTAACTTCATAGGCCGCGCCGTCGTCTAGGAGGAGTGGAGGGGGGGCATCGGTTTCGCCAGGTTCTGTGGAGGGACCAGGGGAAGAGTGGAGGTTGGTAGCCAAGTACGCACTGGAATGGAGTGAGTCCGGTGGTAGGTTGACGAAGGGAGTTTTGTGCTTACTCGGCCCACCCAACGAACTGACTCCAGGAGGTCTGGTGGCCGTGACAGAAGGTATGGAGGAAGCGTCCAATCTCCTGGACCTTCCTCTCCGTCTGCTCGTTCGACTGGGGATGGTATCCGGAGGACAGGCTGATGGCCACACCTAGGAGTGAGTGGAAAGCCTTCCATACCCGGGAGATGAACTGGGGACCTCGGTCCGAGACGATATCCTCTGGGATGCCGAAGTACCTGAAGACATGGTTAAATGACAGCTCGGCTGTTTCCATGGCCGTGGGCACACCCTTCAGGGGGAGAAGATGACAGGATATAGAAAATCTATCCACTATGACAAGAATGCAGGTATTATTATCTGAATGAGGAAGATCGGTGATGAAATCCACCCCTAGGTGTGACCACGGGCGATTGGGAACGGGCAGAGGATGGAGCTTGCCTGATGGAAGATGGCGAGGGCTCTTGGATATGGCGCAGCTTGTGCATCCGTTTACCTACCTCCTGACATCCGAGGCCATGTTGGGCCACCAGAAACGTTCCTTAAGCAACGAGAGGGTTTCATTGACCCCCGGGTGACCAGTGCCAAGAGATGTGTGAGCGGAGTGAATGAGTGGAGTGCGCCGTGTCCTGGGAATATACTGATGTCCCGGTGGGCAACCCGGCGGGGTGTTCGTAGTAGGATCGGTAGGAGGAAGGGTCTCTGCAGACCAGGTAATAGGAGAGACGATGACCTTTTCTGGAAGAATGGTTTATGGTTCTTCGAGATTCTCTTCGGGGGCGTGACACCGGGACAGGGCGTCAGCCTTTACGTTTTTCACCCCTGGGCGATATGAGATTGTAAAGTGGAAGCGGGTGAAGAATAACGCCCAGCAGGCTTGTCTTGGATTTAATATTTTGGCCACTCGAAGAAGCCACTCGAAGAGGACCAGAAAGGGGTGTTTGGCTCCCTCCAACCAATGCCTCCATTCTTCTAAGGCCAACTTGATGGCCAACAACTCCCGGTTGCCGATATCATAGTTGACCTCCGCCGGGTTGAGTTTCCGGGAGAAGGCGCATGGGTGGAGGCGACTGGGATTCCCCTGCTGCTGAGAAAGGACCACGCCCACTCCGGTGGTTGAGGCGTCGACTTCCACGACGAAGGGTCGGTCGGGGTCGGGATGAACCAGGAGTGGGGTGGTCGTAAAGGCCTCTTTGAGGGTGAGGAAGGCCTCTGTGGCGGCAGGAGAGATTTGGGTTTGTTACGGAGGAGACTGGTGAGAGGGCTGGTGATGGTACTGAAGTTTTGGATTAACCATCTATAGAAGTTGGCAAAGCCAAGGAACCGTTGTAACTCTTTGATGGTGGTAGGAGTGGGCCAATCTCTGACGGCATTTACCTTCCCTTCGTCCATCTGGATGCCACTGCTGCTGATGTTGTATCCAAGGAACTGCACTGAGGGCTGATGGAAAGAGCACTTTTCGGCCTTGAGATAGAGTTGAAAGGCCCTCAGGCATTGCAGGACCTCTGCAACGTGGCGTTCTGCCAGGCTCCGGGAGTATATGAGGATATCATCTATGTATACGAGGACGAACTTGTGGAGGAACTCCCAGAGCACCTCATGGATGAAGTCCTGGAAGACGGAGGGGGCGTTAACAAGTCCATACGGCAACACGCAGTATTCATAGTGGCCAGTAGGGGTTATGAAGGCTGTTTTCCACTCGTCCCCCTCTCGTATCCGGATGAGGTTATAGGCACTGAGGAGGTCCAACTTGGTGAAAACAGTGGCACCACGGAGATGTTCCAAGGCAGCTGGGACGAGGGGAAGTGGGTACCTGAACTTGACAGTGATATTGTTGAGAGCCCGATAATCAATGCATGGTCTTAAACCTCTGTCCTTTTTCTCCACAAAGAAGAAACTTGAAGCAGCAGGGGAGGTAGATGGACAAATATAACCCTGGGCCAGCGCCACCTTGATGTATTCCTCCATGGCCATCTCCTCCGGAATGGATAGGGGGTATATCCTTCCTTAAGGCACTGGTTCACCCGGCAGCAGATCGATGGCACAGTCCCACGGCCGGTGTGGAGGCAGCTTGGAAGCCCGTTTGGGGCAGAAGACGTCACTGAAGGGGGCGTAGCAGGTAGGGATGGCGATGGATTGGTTTTCCACTGGGTTCTCTATTGAAGTGGAACAAACTGGAAGAGGTTCAGGGGAAGATGTGGCCGGGACTGGACAACCTGAGATGCAGCTCTTGAAACAGGCGTTGCCCCACTTCAAGACGTCGCCCGTCTTCCAGGAGATTACGGGATTGTGCTGCTCTAACCACGGGCGCCCTAGAATCACGTCAGCGGTGGATTCCTCCAGAACCAGCAGATGGATTTCCTCATGATGGAGTAGTCTGGTTTGGAGGGAAATGGGACCCACACTATGACGCACGCATCTTCTACTTAACGGTTTGCCGGTGATAGTGTGGACTTGGTAGGCTGACGGCGTTGCCGTGGTAGCGAGCTTGAGCTGAAGGCAGAGGGCGCCAGAGATGAAGTTGCAGGCTGACCCAGAATCGAGGAGGGCGGAAACTGGAAGAGATATGTCAGCGGCAGTAAGTGTCACAACAGTGGTGACTGGTTTCATTTGGTATCTTGAAGGGAGAATGGCACTTACCATGGGATGAGGAGGACGGACGGGGCATACAGTGATGGCATGCCCCGGGGCTGCACAGTAGAGGCACAGATTCTGGGCCAGCCTTCTTTGTCTTTCAGCCATAGAGAGACGATATGAGTCCACTAGCATGGGTTCGCTGGCTGGTTCTGGGGAGCTGACGGCCTCTGGTCGGCAGAGTAGCGTAGAGGAATACGCCTGGCCCTGGTGCTCTTCTAAGCACAACTGCATACGGGTGGCGAAGCGGATGGACAGCTGGATGAATCGTTCAAGCCCGATGGTGTCCTCGTATTCTGCGAGATGCAACCGCACTCGAGGTTCCAATCCCTGACGGTAGGTAGTCAGTAAAGCCTGTTCGTTCCATCCACTAGAGGCCGCTAGAGTCCTAAACTGAAGGGCATATTCATTGACAGACATTTTTCCCTGTTTGAGATTATACAGCTTCTCACCAATGGAAGAGTCCCAAGCTGGTCTGCCAAAAACTTCTCGGAAATGGTCGATGAAGCTGGAATAAGACTGGATAACTGGGTTATTTTGAGTCCATATTGAATCTGCCCACAGTAGTGCTTTATCTTGCAGTTGAGAAATTACAAAGGCTACCTTGGATCTCTCGGTGGGGTACAAGTGCGGTTGCATCTCCAGGACCAGTGAGCATTGTAGGAGGAAACCGCTGCACTCCTCCGCCGAACCAGAGTAGGGCGCCGGCCGGGCCATGGGAATGGCGTGAACGGAAGGTGAGGAAGTGCTGGCATCGTTGACGGAAGTGCACGCTGGTGTTGGGGATGCAGGTGTAGCCGTGAGTGTTCTTCAGAGTGCATCGACCAGATCTTGAAAGGGGTCCGTGAGGCTCATACTTGTGCCTAGCGGTGTTGGTCCGGTCTTCTGTTACAGATCACTCGGGAGGCTGAGGAGTAACAGACAGAAAGGTTTATTAATAGACACAAGCAGAGGAGCAGGTAGTGTTGGGTAGAGTGATGAATGGATCCGTGAGAGCTGGGTGAAGACGTCAGAGGAGGGAGGTGAACCACACACATGCACACTGGGGATCTTGATCTTCGGAGAATCGCTGGAGAGAGGTAAGTAGAGGAAGAGTTAGTCCTTTGAGTTAGCATACAGGTAAGACCTTGTCGCGAACGAGACCGGACGCTGATTGAGTGCGTGTGTGTGGTATTTATGGTGCCGAGGTGATTGGGTAATGATGAGGGTCAGGTGGAAGTGCTCAGTACTCAGGAAGGTGGAACCTGGCATGTTTGTAACAGCATTTAAGATGTGTTATTTAAGCATGTGTACCTGTATAAAGGTCTGCAGCTCCGTTCTGGTCTCTTGTGTATATATGAAGTAACAGTGGACTGTGTTATTCCACAGAGCCTGAGAGACATGAGGACAAACTTACAGCAGACTGGCTACAGCTGCATCCCAATCATCTAAAAAAACAAAAACGCACACACAGGTGCAAACTCACCCCTGCTGACATTGGCAAATTGCCCCTCCTCATCGATGAGTCTGTGAGCAAATTCTGGACCCCTGTGTGTCTGCTGTAACTGCATCATACTGCCCAAGAACGGCTCTCTACCCAACACGCCGCCACACTGTGAGTTCCTGCAGCTGCACACATTACCGATGCACTGGTATAGAAATGTTGGTTTCACAATAATGCTTCACTCAAGAATTTTGTAGATATTTAGCTATTAGCTATTGTAGATATAAAACTATTTGTATTTCTATATATAAACAATAATCATATTTAGAATAAATGAAAATCAATAAACAAACAAACAAATGAATAAAAAAAATAAACTAATTAAATAAACAATTGGATGGACAGGTGGACAGACATAAAAAGTGATAAACAAATAGTTTAATTAAGAAATAGATAAACAAATAATTAAATAAATAAATAATAAACAAATGACAGATGCATACATCAATCAATAAACAAAAAGATGAACAACAATTTAAATAATATATAGATCAACAGAAATGTAAGTAAACAAATTTTCATAAAGATATATAGATACACAGAGACTTTTAAAACAATATGCACTGAACTGGACCAGATTTAAAAATAGATAGTTCTTATATCTATCTAGCTGTCTTTAAAAGAGATACTTCCTCTTTCAAATAAAGTTGAGGCAATGTGAGAAATGTATCTGCCACATTCTAACTGGTGACAGTGGTGCGTTGTCATGTGAATCCGAGTCTGCTGGATCATAAATCTGAATGCCTTGAGCCTGCAGCTGTTGAAGTTTTGACTTCAGATCTTGTTTTGCCCCACAGCAAATCCTGAATTTCCTTTTCTTTAGTTTCCCGGAATATCTGCCGGGTGATTTAGGACAGAAATACATTGGTGAGGTAAAGACTGCAGTGACAGGCAAACTGAAACTAGAACAGCTAGAGGCTAAAGAGATAAGACAGTCAGATTTAGGATTGTGCAAGGTAATCATTTTTAATAAGTCAGAGATGAAATAGAGAATACGTTTTTCACTTTAAACTGCCGTTTGACCATGTCTCTGCATGCTCAAAGGTGGCAGCTCTCTCCATGGCTTGATACTTTGCCTCCAGGGCACTTTCCTTCTCTTGAAGAATCTTCTGGTAAGTCTTCTGAAGAGCCTGACAACCAGGAAACACAGAAGGTAGCTTGAGAGAAATGCTGAGAAAATTAACATTAATTTCAGAATTTCTTTGCTTTTTTGGTACATGGGTAAATTACTACTATTAATTCAAAAATTATAAAAAAAAAATTCAAATGCAGTTCATACAATGATTTGTAATGCTTGTTCTATGATAATACAAGTTTTTGATTCATTAATAGTGCCGTGGCAGTTTTCTGTTTCTATAAAGGTATGAGACAAAAGTCTTTTGAAGATTTATTTTCTTTCAAGAAAAGGTATGTATTCATACAGCCATTCAGTGTTGGCTGTAGATTGCGACAAAGAGAAAATACCCTTTAACTCAGTATTTATAACCTACTCAAATCAGGATGCGTCTATCTCAACCAATCATAATGCATACTCAAGATATGTGTCCATTAAAGTCATCCAACTATGTCTCCTAGATGTGTTTCTAAGTATTGAATGCAAATAATATTCAAAGAATCTAGGTATAAAACAACATTTCTCATCTCACACTTGTCCTGCACACACACACATTATATAGACTTCCTGTTATCTCTTAGCTCAAAACCTCAAGCATACTGAAGCAAACTGAACCACTCAGAGAAAGTCTAAAGACCACTCTTTAGTACAGTGAAGCAAAAAATAAGAATTAAGCAAATAATAATAATATTTATTATTATTATTATTATTATTATTATATTTTAAATAAAAATTAAATTTCCTCCACATCAAAAGATGACCCACATAATAAGTTCAGATTTTCTTATTCTTTCTCAAACCTGCAGCTCCGCACACAGTCTCTTGTTCTCCTCATTTTCTGTATCTTTGCTCATTGTAAATATCTTGAGGGATTTTGACACCTTTGTAAAAATGTGTTAATCAAGTTTATTTACTACATTATACATTGCATTGTGTTTGTACCTTTAATGTCTGTCTCATGACATACATTATAAGATTTATGAGAACAAAACATTTATGAGAAGTTGTGACGAAGTATGTTCTGAATATCCTAAGTTTGGTTTAATTTGACACATGTTGTTGAGTTAACATGTTGTTAACTACTTTCACAATGTCATCAAATCAAACACGTGGAGAATGCAGAAATCTGCATATTTAGCACTTAAAGGTACAATCTGTAAGATATTTGCAGTAAAATATCCAAAAACCACTAGGCTAGTGTTATATATTTTGTCCAGCTGATTACTAACAATACCTCTAATGTTTTCAACTACTTGTAAATCATGAGAAAATTCCCATTCTAAAGCCTTTGTTACCGCCTTTACTGACGTAGAAACCACATGACAACAGTGTCGTGGACAAATGCGGAAGTAGTGTCTAGCATCCAGCAAACCACTAGCTTGCTTCAAGCAGTTCCTTATTTACTTCTTCTTGCACATTTTATGGTGGATTGTGTTACTTATTTATGGAACATAATTACTGTTTACCGTCTGCCGCTGGTTCTGTCAACAAGGACAGCTCCTGTAAACGTAAGCGTACCAGCCAACCAAATGACACAATAAGAGTTTGGAACAAGAGAATAGAAAGAGCGAGGATTAATATCGGTCTTACATTTTCTAGATGGAGAGAGCTTCGCGACAAACTTAAACTAGAAAGAGATGCCGATCTCGCTTGTGTTTTACTTGACAGGTGAGTTGTTTTGATTTGTATCTTTACCGAAAACGTATGCTATTATAATGATCAACAAGATTAGTATTATGGGGCATACACGCCAAATGCGGGGCATCGAGTCTCTAGACTCGATCGGATCAGGACGCGTCTGATCCGATAGTCTGATCGCGTCTTTGCATTGACTTTGCATGTAATCTACTCGTGCAAATCATTGAACTTGCATTTGAAAATTATGATATCAAACACAACATTTATAAAACTTTACCTCATCCGTTAAATCCATGATTTATCTTTCCATCTGATTGATGGCCATCAGCAGTTGGGTAGAAGACAACAAATCCCATCATTCCACGCTGCTTCTTAACGTCATCAAACCACGCGATTGTTATTGTTTTGGTAGTGCACCCTCTCGTGACAGGTCCTACAACCTCTACCTTTAAGTGTGGTCTTGGACCCTGCAGTCATTCAGGAGACGATGTGCGGGACAAATTCCAAAAGAGTGAAGAAAAACACTCCACCCAACCAAGAGCATTGAGGAGGTCCAGAACGATGAACTTGGACAAAACTGATATCAATCTTAAGACCCAAAATATTATTTGATAAGAAACGTCTTCAAACATGGCTGGCA
This sequence comes from Carassius carassius, assembly GCF_963082965.1. Classification (NCBI taxonomy): domain Eukaryota; kingdom Metazoa; phylum Chordata; class Actinopteri; order Cypriniformes; family Cyprinidae; genus Carassius; species Carassius carassius. The sequence goes on from NC_081796.1 coordinate 12,270,026, forward strand.
TATCAGACAAAATGTATCAAATCATACTGATCCACACATTTTCTCTTTTAAGCTTTTTACGATACAAATCATTGCAAAGCAACTTTACAGAAAATTACGTTTCTTCAATATTTAGTAGTAGCTCATAAGTGGTGACTGTCAGTTTATGTGCATATGACAGGAATTTTCAGGAAACTTAATACAAGATGTAGTCAAGCAGATGATGAACACTATTAACAGCAACTATTTTATGATGCAATCACACTTGTAGCAATATTTGGTTGTTTTGTATGTTGTTTCAGGGTAAGCATCATCTGAGGTCCTCTGAGGGGTTGGCATCATCTCTTCTCAGGTGTTCTGGATCCAGACTGGAGCTTGTGTTATCCCGTGGCAAAACAGAGAAACAAATAGAGACATAATTAGAGTAGCTGCTTCTGACGAGTGGGGCGGGGCCGAGGGACGTGCGAACGAGGAGTGAGTGAGGAGTGAGGCCGGTGGAGTGATTGGAGATGAGCTACACCTGCGTCCCACCACCGGTCTCGAGTCCCACGTAGGAGATGGAAGGATATAAAACTGGAGCGACGACAGTGAAGGACGAGAGAGGACCAGGCCTGGGCTTTATTTTATGTTTTGGTTTTATTTTGTGCGCATCAGTCGTCCGTGAGGGGCTGATGCGCTGTTTTGTGTTTATTTTGAATTATTAAAGTTTCATTTTGATTGTCTGCCGGTTCCCGCCTCCTTCTTCCGGATGAATACGAAGTTTTTGTTATTACACTGCTGTTCCAACAAAGTAAAATTAATTACTTTAACCCAAGCTAAAGAATTATAATGCGCATTTGATCAGATACAATTGCAGTCACAAATTATGAGATGTACTATTTGAAATGCCTGGCAAAAGAGATGTGTTTTTAATCTAGGTTTAAACAGAGAGAGTGTGTCTGAACCCTGAACATTATCAGGAAGGCTATTCCAAGAGTTTGGGAGCCAAATGCGAAAAAGCTCTACCTCCTTTAGTGGACTTTGCTATCCTAGGAACTACCAAAAGTCCAGCATTTTGTGTTCTTAGGGAGTGTGATGCATTGTAGCGTGGTATAAGGCTAGTTAGGTATGCAAGAGCCTAACTATTTAGGGCCTTATAGGTAAGTAATTACTTATTAATAATAATTTGTAAATGATACAGAACTTAATAGGTAGCCAGTGCAGAGACTGTAAAATTGGGGTAATATGATTATATTTTCTTGACCTGGTAAGGACTCTAGCTGCTGCATTTTTAACTACCTGTAACTTGTTTATTGAAGATGCAGGACAACCTGCTAGTAGTGCATTAGAATAGTTCTGTCTAGAGGTCATGAATGCATGAACTAGCTTTTCTGCATCAGAAACAGATAATATTTTCGTGGCCTGGCCATGTTTGGAATGATGTAAGAATACTGTTTTTGTAACTTGGGAAATATGGTTTTCAAAAGACAAGTTGCTGTCTAATATAACACCCAGATTTTTGACTGTAGAGGACGTAACAGTAAATCCGTCTAGTTGTAAACTGTAGTCTACTAGATTCTGTGTGCTGTTTTGTCCAATAATAATATCTCTGTCTTATCTGAAATTAATTGGAATTTAATTGGAATTTAGATGTTTCATCTGGTCTCGTTGAGATATATAGTTGAGTATCATCAGCATACTGTAACAGTGGAAACTAATCCAGAATTTTCTAATAATATTACCAAGGGACAACATGTATATTGAAAATAGAAGAGGACCTAGGACAGATCCTTGTGGCACTCCATATTTTACTGGTGATAGATGACTCCCCATTTAAATAAACAAAATGGTAGCGATCAGATAGGTAGGATCTAAACCATCTTAGAGCCTGCCCTTGAATACCTGTATAGTTTTGTAATCGATTTATGAATATGTCAAGATCTATGGTCTCGAACACAGCTCTAAGATCAAGTAAAACCAGCAATGAAATGCAGCCTTGATCTGATGCAAGAAGCAAGTCATTTGTAATTTTAACATGTGCAGTTTCTGTGCTATGGTGGGGCCTGAAACCTGACTGAAATTCTTCATACAGTTCATTTTTTTGCAGGAAGGAGCACAATTGAGCAGACACAAATTTTTTTCTACAACTTTAGACATAAATGGAAGATTTGAAATGGGCATATAATTTTCCAGTTCACTAGGAAATAGTTGTGGTTTCCTAATAAGAGGCTTAATAACCACCAGCTTGAATGGTTTTGGGATGTGACCTAAAGGTAACGAGGAGTTAATAATATTGAGAAGCAGTTCTTCGGCTACAGGTAACACCTCTTTCAGTAATTTAGTGGGTGCAGGATCTAATAAACATGTTGTTCGTTTAGATGCAATGATAAGTTTATTTAGCTCTTCCTGTCCTATAATTGTAAAGCAGTGCAGTTTATCTTTGGGTGTGATGGATGAAACTGAAATATTAGACGCATTTGTGATTGTATTTCTGATGTTATCTATGTTATCAGTGAAGAAATTCATAATGTCATAACTGTTAAACGTTGATAAAATATTTGAATCAGGTGGCGTCTGGTTATTTTTTAATTTAGCCACTGTGCTAAAAACCTTGGATTGTTTTGGTTATTTTCAATGAGTTTGCGGATATGCTTGGCCCTGGCAGTTTTTAGGGCCTGTCTATAGCTGGACATACTGTTTTTACATGCAATTCTAAAAACTTCCAAGTTTGTTTTTCTCCATTTGCGCTCAAGTCTATGAGTTTCTTTCTTGAGAGAGTGAGTATTACTGTTATACCATGGCACAGTATGTTTTTCTCTAATGTTTTATCAGTTTGAGGGGGGCAACAGCTTCTAATTTATTAGAGAAAATAGTGCCTATGTTGCCAGTCATTTCATGTAGTTCATGTGCAGTTTTGGGTACACATAACAGTTGAGATAATTCAGGGAAGTTATTTGCAAATCTGTCTTTGGTGGCTGGAGTAATAGATCTGCCCGGACGGTAACGCTGAGCCATATAGTTAATATCAGTGATACGGAGCATGCACGATACAAGGAAAAAGTCGGTAACATCATCACTTTGAGGTACGATATCTATATCAGAAAGATCGATTCCATGCGATATAATTAAATCTAGTGTATGATTAAAACCATGAGTGGGCCCGGTGACATTTTGCTTTACTCCAAAAGAGTTTATTAGGTCAGAAAATGCATGTCCTAATGCATCATTTGTATTATCAATGTGAATATTAAAATATCCGAAGATACAGTAAGTCAACTGTAACCAAAAGGTCTGAGGGTAAATCTGCAAATTGTTTTAGGAATTATATACGGCCCTGGTGGTCTATATACAGTAGCCAGAGCAAGAGATACAATAGATTTATTTTGCATATCTGACAGTGTAACATTAAGCAGAAGTATTTTGAATGAGATAAACCTGTATCCTGTTCCTTTTCAGGAACTCGAGCTGCGGCGAACGATTTGTGGAACACATTTGGTGAGACCGACTCTGAATATCAGAAGCAGAGTGTCGCCGCTCGTGCTCCCCCACGCCGGGACCGAGGGCCTCAGCGATGCTATGAGTCGGGGACTTCCAGGCCAAAAGCAGACCTTCGGGCAATCATAGAGGCCAGGAAGTCCTCGACAAAGAAATCCAGAGGCTCAGGGATACAGAGGGCAGCCCCTACTGGGGTAGAGCGCGGTCCACCTCAGTGCCCTCAGGAGGTCGGTTTGCCAACCCTGCCAGAGTTTCAGGGTGCAGCTGCTTCCCAATGGTTCTCAATTATTTCCACCCGTGAGCATAGCGGAGCTGAGACGCTAGTTATTTGAGAATTGGCTCACTAGGACGATCCCAGAAAAGATTCCAATTATTAACAAATAGCAGTTTCTCTTCTTTAAACTACGACGATAACCATTCATTTAAAGCAACAAGTCTAATGAACCTTTTGTGTCCTTGTTGATATGTGGGGAGTGGTCCTGACATGATGAACATAGCCGCGGGCGTCTCGATCTCGATCAGGTTCCTGAAGACCCTCTTAAGTGTCTCTGTCTGCCGCAGCATTGTGTCGTTATCCCCGGCACGACCGCTCTGGGGCTCTCATCGGCCTTATGGATCGTGGGTATCTGCGCAGAAACCTCGAGAACACGACCACCAGGGAAACAGTGAGTGTGCACTTTACCTTTGGTTAGCGTAGCACGGATATATCGGACGATGGAGTCTCCAGCGATCACAGCATTGAATTCCATCTTGCGGAGGGGAGCAAAGCTGTTCCGGGTGGAGATCTCAAAGACCGGAGGGGGAAAAGTCATCGCCCGTGGCCTGGCTTGCGTCCTCCGATTTGGAGGCACCCAGGGTCCATGGTGTCCCGGCGCCGGAGTGAAGGACATCTGGGAAGTTTGCGTCCTGGGTGCACCGGGCCTGTGCAGAGAAACACACGGAATAGAAATTGTGGGACTGTTAGCAGCGCACTGTATACTTACCCCGGACTTGTGAGCATTAGGCCTGCCTTACACTGCTTAAAACTCATGTTTGAATCATCAGTGGCAAACTCTTTAAATATAAAAAACGTACTTACAGTCTGCGAGTCAGAACAGCCGGCAGATCAGGAAAAAGTCCTCCATAAAATGCATTGCAATCATCTGAATATTTGGGCTGAACTGTTCTGGAACAGTGTTGTAAATACAACTTTTTTTTTTTTGGTAGGCCAAATAAAATTGTTTCTTTCACAACGAAAAACAGTGCCAGACACGGTGGGATAGAGTGAGTGGAAGCCGGCTTGACAACGGTGCGGCTGGTGGATTCATCAAAGGAGCTTGCGGCAACCACGTGTGATGACCCCGGGCTGGACTCCATTTAGTCCACGTTGTAGTCCGATCCAGCGATTCACAGCACAAAGTTGATGTATTTCCTCAGCGACCAACACGGATCATGCATATAAATAGTGTTGTGTGTTCCACAGTTATTATCAAGTGTTCATTTGATGTCTGGGGGAAGAAACTGTTCCTGTGTCGTTCTGGTGCTCAGAGCTCTGTAGCGTCGACCAGATGGCAACAGCTCAAAGAGGAAGTGTGCTGGATGTCGGTCCAGAGTGATTTTCCCAGCCCTTTTGTTCACTCTGGATAAGTACAGTTCTTGAATAGAAGGGAGGGTTGTACCGATGGTTTGCTCAGCAGTCAGGACTACCCTCTATAGTATTCTGATGTCAGATTTAGTAGCTGAGCTGAACCAGACAGTAACTGAAATGACTCCACTGCAGTCACAGTGTTGTTCATGATGGTGAGTGGGCATCACCGTCCTGAATGAGGCTGATGAGTGTGGTGTCATCAGCAAACTTTAGGAGCTTGACAAAGGAGTCTTTAAATGTGCAGTGTGAGTGGTTGTTTGGAGAGGTGTTCAGGGCGGGTTGCAAGAGGTGTGAATGGTGTAAACGGTTGTGTGGAGAGGTGTTCGTCGCGGTCCGCACTTGGTGAGCTTGAATGAGTGGTTTTAGGGGGGCTTGGTTAAATCTGAATTTTTATAAAGAATATCTCTTTGGATTTGAGACTTCAGTCTTTGCAACTTTTTCAAATCTTCTTTATGCACCAAGAGCTTGTAACACTCTAAAGAGAAAGGACATTTTTTAATTGCATTATATGACCCCTTTAAAAATGCTCCAGCACAGTATTCAAGGCTTAGTGTATCCCATCATGCATCATGTTCTGGAAATAAATCATGAGACTTTTTGCCAGTATCACGAGAGGTCACATAAACCTTTCCAATATGTGAGTTAAATATTAACAATAATAAGATAGAATTTATATATTTATATATTCGGACGTGCCTTGATGCCTTCATGCCTTGAAATGCTGCCTCCGGAGGCCAACGTTGTTTTTTTCCGGTTATTTAAGTGCACTTTTCCTTTTTGGAATTTTCAGTGTGAATGCACTACTCACACTATTTATACTACAAAACGTCATAGAATAGTGAATAAGTAATAAGCATACCATGCTCTGCATTTAACCTATCCAAAGTGCACACACACAGCAGTGGACAGCCATTTATGTCCACCAGTACTGCAATTGCACGATCAAAGACCCGTCTCATCTCCTCCGAGAGTGCTTGAACCGAGGATCAGCATGGATGTGGGTTCTCCCATACCACCATTCCACACAGCGCTGCCCAGCTGGATATTAACGTCATCACCAGAGCTACTTTGGATTGCTCAGTAATGAACATCAAAGGCTGGAGAATGAATAACAATTAATACATCATATAAATGTGATCCTGGACCACAAAACCAGTCTGAAGTGTAAATTTTTAGAAACGGAGATTTATACATAATCTGAAAGCTGAATAAATAAGCTTTTACACTGATGCATGGTTTATGAGGATCAGACAATATTTGGCTGAGTAACAACTATTTGAAAATCTGGAATCTGAGGGTGGAAAAAAAATTAAATGCTGAGAAATTTGCCTTTGAATTAATTTGGCTTTCCAAATGAATTCTTAGAAATGCATATTACTAATCAAAAATTAAGTTTTGATATATTTACAGTAGGAAATTTACAAAATATCTTCATGGAACATGATCTTTACTTAATATCCTAATGATTTTTGGCATAAAAGAAAAATTTATAATATTTTTATCCATAATATGTTTTTTTGGTTATTGTTAAAAAGATACCCCAGCGACTTAAGACTGATTTTGTGGTCCAGGGTCACAAATGCTCAACAAAGGTGGAGTATGGAGCTGGTGGTGGCAGACGGCTCATTTGGGTGACTTGCGGAGACTGAAGCAGGGGGATCTGGTGGCGGTGCCACAGTAGGAGGTCTCGCAGCTTCAGTCTTTAAGTGCTGGAGTTGAGCAGAAAGCTCGGACACCTGCGCTACCCGTAGCTCTCATCTGTTCTTCCTGATGCTCCATGTGAGCAATGTTACTCACTCCATCCAAACAATGTTACAGAACAAAGTTTTGTAATTCTGATGTGGCCAAGTGTTCAAATGTCAATTGTTGCCCCGCCCTCTTGTTACCCTGTTAGTTCATTATTAATCTCACATGTTACACATCATTAGTTTCCCTTCATATTCCCTTTGTGTTTTTTGTTCGGTGTGAGATCATGCTAATGCATCTTTGTTATGACTGCACACACAAAACGAGAGATCCAGTTGCAGTGTTTAATTGAGAATCCAAAAATCAAATCCAAAAACAGGCAAGAGAAAAACAAGAAACATGAAAAACACTAGGGAACACGAGAAGCAGGGTGACATGAAACAAGGACTCCATGAAACAGATAGAAATAGACCGGTTTATATGGACAGGTGAAAACTATGAAAGCTGGTGGCAATTAACAGGTATGCAATTAACAGTGATAAATGGGACAAAGGCTTTGTGGTAAATGTAGTGCCTGCAGTGGGGTGACTATGGGGAAGTGAGACCACTAGTGGACACCCAGGGAAACACAGAGCAGACACTGTGACATAACCCCCCCTCTAAGGAGCAGCTACCAGATGCTCCACCGAACACAAGAACAAACCAAAGAACACAGAGGACCAACACAGCCGAGCAGATGAGACAGAAGCCCCCCAGGGCGGAGCAGAGGACCACCACAGCCGTGCGGATGGACAGAAGCCCACCAGGGCGGTGCAGAGGACCACCACAGCCGTGCGGTCGAGACAGAAGCCCACCAGGGCGGAGCAGAGGACCACCACAGTGGGATTGATGGCACAGGAGAGCAAGTCTGGTCAGGTAAGGCTGACATAGAGAACATCAACAGGTTAAGGGTGGCCTCCGTGGCCATGATGAGATGGTAGATGGTCTCCATGGCCATGACAGGGCAGGCGGTGAGTTCCTGGATGGCCTCCATGGCCATGACAGGATAGGATGAGCACTCAGGAAGTTCAGCTGAGACGTGAGGAGGCTCTGGAAGTTCAGCTGAGATGTGAAGAGGCTCTGGCAGATCTGTGGTGATTTGACTGGGTTCAGGAAGATCAACTGTGGCTTGACTTTGTTCAGGAAGATCAACTGCGGCTTGACTTCGTTCAGGAAGATCAACTGTGGCTTGACTTCGCTCATGAAGATCATTGGTGACTTGACTTTGCTCATGAAGATCATTGGTGACTTGACTTTGATCATGAAGATAATTGGTGACTTGACTTTGCTCATGAAGATCATTTGTTACTTGACCTTGCCCATGAAGATCATTGGTGACTTGACCTTGCTCACAAAGATCCAGAGTGACTTGACTTGTCTCATGAGGTCTAACTGTGGTTTTGCTTGACTCATGGGTGTTAATGGTGACTTGACCTGACTCAGGACGGTCAATGGTGATCTGACTAGACTCTGGGAAATCAGCGGGGACCTGGTCAGTGGGGACCTGACTCGACTCTGGAGGGTCAACTGGGACCTGGCTCGACTCAGGACAGTCAATGGCTATCTGACTAGACTCTGGGAAATCAGCGGGGACCTGACTCGACTCTGGAGGGTTAACGGGGACCTGACTCTACTCAGGAAGGTCAATGGTGATCTGACTAGACTCTAAGAAATCAGGGGGGACCTGGTCAGTGGGGACCTGACTCGACTCTGGATGGTCAACTGGGGCCTGACTCGACTCTGGAGGGACCACGGGGACCTGACTCGACTCTGGAGGGTCAACAGGGACCTGACTTGACTCAGTATGGTCAATGGTGATCTGACTAGACTCTGGGAAATCAGTGGGGACCTGGTCAGTGGGGACCTGACTCGACTCAGAAGGGTCAACGGGGACCTGACTAGACTCTGGAGGGACCACAGGGACCTGACTTGACTCTGGAGGGACCACGGGGACCTGACTCTACTCTGGAGGGACCACGGGGACCTGACTAGACTCTGGGAGATCTGCGGGGACCTGGTCAGTGGGAACCTGACTCGACTCAGGATGGTCACCTGTGGCTGCCCTCTTGTGCAGTGGCACTGTGCCGGCGGCCATCTGGTGTAGTGGCGCTGGGCTGGCGGCCATCTCGGGGCAGTTGCTTTGGCCTGGCGACCATCTCGTGCAGTGCGCTGGGCTGGCGGCCACCTCGTGCAGTGGCGCTGGGCTGGCGGCCACCTTGTGCTGTGGCGCTGGGCCAGCGGCCATCTTGTGCTGTGGCGCTGGGCTGGCGACCACCTTGTGCAGTGCTGCTGGGCTGGCGGCCATCCTGTGCTGTGACTCTGGGTTGGCGACCCTCTTGTGCCGTGGCGCTGGGCTGGTGGCCATCCTGTCTGGAGACACAGGTCTAGAGTCGGCCATCGTGTCTGGAGAGACAGGTGTGGCTGGGGTATCCCACTGAGAACGATGGTGTAGGTACCTGGTGAACCCCCAAACATCCAGGATCTCCAGCCCCTTCATCTTCCGCTCAGGCACAGGGTCATCCAGGCAGGCATTTAAGAGGTCTTTAAGTGGCTCATCAATGTACCCCAGCCCTACTGCCATAGTCCAAAATATTTGTGCCAAACCACCCACCTCACTCCCCTCTTGACGGAGAGTGATTAGGTTTAAGAACCTCCCCTTCCGCTCCTCCATGCTGGCTGGGGAACGGATATGAAATCCCACACTGCTGGATCTGGGCATGATGGAGTCCTTCTGTTACAACTGCACAAAACAAGAGATCCAGTTGCAGTGTTTAATGGGGAATCCAAAAATCAAATCCAAAAACAGGCAAGAGGTCAATAACAACAAAACCAGTCCAAAAACAAGAAACATGAAAAACACTAGGGAACACGAGAAGCAGGGTGACATGAAACAAGGACTCCATGAAACAGATAGAAACAGACCGGTTTATATGGACAGGTGAAAACGATGAAAGTGGGGATAACTGAGTGCAATTAACAGGTGTGCAATTAACAGTGATGAATGGGACAAAGGCTTTGTGGGAAATGTAGTGCCTGCAGTGGGGTGACTATGGGGAAGTGAGACCACTAGTGGACACCCAGGGAAACACTGAGCAGACACTGTGACAATCGTGTTGTTCATGTCTTTTATTTATTTTTATTTTTTTTGTGCGCTGTTCCTAGTTTTGTATTCAAGTCTTATTTTCTTCAGTTATATTTTTTTATGATTAATTCCAAATTATTTTTTATGCCACAACTAGAGCTCTTTGCTTTCCAGCTTGATTTTTTTTCTTTCCTTCAGGTTAGATTTGTCTAGTTTTTCTTTTCAATTTTTCTTTTTCTTTTTTTTCTCTCCAGTCTTCTTTTTTCCCTGGCTGCTGGATTGTGCTTATCTTTCTGCTACCTCTGGCTTCACCGCTGCCATCTCCCTTCCTCTTCTCCTCGCCTCACCTGCCATCACTGCCTGTCGGTCCAACATCTCGTTCACCATCATCCTTGACCATCCTTGAGCTGCAGACTGCTATTGGCTGGTTATTATTTTTCATGGACTTCATCTTGCAACCTGAGGCCATCATTGACTGTGGACATTATCCAGTCTAGCCTTTGTGGTTATTTTGTTACCCCTTGATCTCCTTTTTTCCTAATAAATTGTGTATTACCCTGTAAATTGAATCCTCTCCTTTCTGAACCCTAACAGTATATGTATATGTCCAAACTAGAGTATAAACAGTCCACCTCGTTCATACTACTACCAGCAGCACACAGAGACAAAGCAACAAAATCCCATTTATTTCAATAAAGACCTGTCGATTTTCGGCAACATGAGTGACAGTCAGTGACCGATGGTGACAGGATGTAGGTGTTTCCAGTGACGCAACAAATGCTGTATTCACACCATGTCATAATTACTGTGATTTCAAGATGACAACACGTGACATTCCACTTGAAGCTGTTCACATCCTTGGACTCAGAACTCTTTCACTATCAATGCCTAAACATAGCACCTAATCACACTCATGTGGTCAGGTAGTAGTGGTACAGGTTGTAGCTCTTTTAAAACTCCCAGTTAACAAGTTGTAATAACAAGTTTCACAAAGACATGAACGCTTTTTACAAGTTGAAATCTGATAATCATTATGGCGATATGGCGTTAATACAAGTTGAGATATGTTTAACTTTATGCAAATTAAGAGAGATTTATACGAAATCGACAACCAATAAGAGTGAAGTCAGGCACCCAGGGGTTCGGTGCCTTGTTGAAGGGTCTCATCTCAGTTGTGGTATTGAGAGTGGAACAGAGTGCTGGTCATTGCCCCACCTACTGTACAATCCCTGCCAGAACCAAGACTCAAACCTGGAAACTTTGGTTCACAATTCTGACTTTCTAACCATTAGGCCATGACTGCCCCAATATGGAGTATTCATCAGTGAATGACATTCATAAACGTTTCTAGGCAACTGTGAGCCACTGGCCACATGCAGCAACAAAAGTCACTGGTAGTGTGCACGCAGCCTTATGCATCTTCTTATGTTTATGCTCTTCTCAAGTGGCCAAGACTGCAAGTATGGGTGTTTGGACAGGCCTCATTTCTCTATTGTTACTGTAAAGTAAGTTTGTAGGTCTTGGGCTGCCTGTGTAATTTCCTATTTAAATAGAAGTTAAATAAGGTCTGTGGTTAACATAAAACTTACCTGTAGGTTAAATACAAGTAGGCTAAAAATCACAAAAACATTCACCAAAAACAAAAGAACCAGTTTTTTTTCTTGTTTATAATTACATTATTAAATCCTTGTGTGAAATGAAAAGTTTCCATGACTGTTAAAGATTATTCATGGAATCATCAATGCCATTAAATAACTTTTGCTAAGAGTGCTGGTGTGTAAAATGTATTTATGGTGACATTGAGAGATATGAGATTTTGGAAGAATATTTTATTTGTTCACATTTTGAACAACTAAAAGTTTATACAAAAAATGATATATGATAAATGAATCGATAAATGATAAATATTGGCAGAAAAAAAAGTTATAAATAAACACAAAGACCTAGTCATTGTCATTCAAGTCTGCCATATGAGATATTGTTATCTTGCAATCTGGAAATGGAGTTCACACAATTGTAGAAGAAATCATACTACACGTTAATAATGAAAACGTTTCTGAATGAAACAGTATGAATTCTACCATACCTTTTCCATTTCTACTTTCACTGTAACCCTTGTTTTACAGATAATGAGTTTCAGTATGTCCAGCAGTTAACAGCTGAAAAGATGTAGTTGCATTTCTCATCCGATCAAGTATTGGATTGCTCCTCTTTAGGGTTTCTACCACAAAGCAGCAGCAGGGTTTCTTGATAATTTCTCGCCAGAAAGAAGTACATGACAGGATCCAACACACCATTTATGCATGTTAAAGCTGAGGTGATGCGATTTCCTAAATGCAACATTTGCCTTTCGGATTCTGACCTTGACATGTCATCATGTTGTAGGATAAATACAAATCGGTGGACATGATAGGGCACAAATGCGATCAAGAAGTTAACCACTGTTAGTACGATCATTCTTATTGCCTTACGCTGAGCAGGTGTCCTTTCTTGAAAACTCAACTGTTTTACTTTGGCAAATATAAGAATGTAAGAAAAACTCAGGGTGACCAGAGGTATCACAAATGCAATAGCAGTGGATACCAATGCACCTGTGGGACTGGAGGACTTCTCTATGTACAGCTGTTCACACACTGTAACGTTCTGCATTTGTCTGGTCACTTCTTTTTTAGAGAATAGGACAGGCAACATGGAAAAAATCACCATGACCCACATGATTGCACAGACCACTTTGGCATTCTTGATACTTCTCAGATTCTGAGTTTTAAGTGGTAAGACACAAGCCAACAGACGGTCTACACTGATACAAGCCATAAAATACATGCTGCAGTAAAGATTGACGAAGAAAAGGAAACCAGCCACGCGACAGGCCCCTTCCCCAAGAGGCCAGTGACCACCAGACATGTGGTAGATCACTCGCATGGGGAGCACCAAGATGTAAGACATGTCCGCTAAAGCCAGGTGCTTCAGAAACTCTTTGGAAGGTGTGTTGTTGGTGTTGCGGTGACAGAACACCCAAAGTGCCAGGGCATTGCTTGGGACTGAGAGGATGAAGATGACAATGTAGAAGGCCACGAACAGGATGTTCTCCACATGAGAGCTGAGGTAAATCCCCTCCACAGAGTGATTCGACATAGCGCAGGTCTTTCCTATGAGACTGCGCTTCTGTTTGGAGAATGGCATGAGTCAGAACAAGTATCAGACAGACACGTTTTAGCAATAGTATTTTCTCTAGAAAGACCTATTTAAATGATGTCTACGACTTATCTGTGGTAAAAAAAAAAATAAAATAAAAAAACCTTCGACATACGTGAATTTTGTATTTTTACTACACATTATAGTATAATAGTGAAATCATTGGAGCTGTACATGTACATTCACACAATGGAAGAATGGGCATTTTCCAAAAATGTTAAATCAAATCAAAAGAAAACTTTCTGAGCAGTGGCAGCAATATACAGTTATTTTCTCCAGAAATGCAGAAAGTGATAAACTGATTTTATATATACAGTACAGACCAAAAGTTTGGACACACCTTCTCATTCAAAGAGTTTTCTTTATTTTCATGACTATGAAAATTGTAGAGTCACACTGAAGGCATCAAGGGCTATTTGACCAAGAAGGAGAGTGATGGGGTGCTGCGCCAGATGACCTGGCCTCCACAGTCACCGGACCTGAACCCAATCGAGATGGTTTAGGGGTGAGCTGGACCGCAGACAGAAGGCAAAAGGGCCAACAAGTGCTAATCATCTCTCGGGAAACTCCTTCAAGACTGTTGGAAGACCATTTCAGGTGACTACCTCTTGAAGCTCATCAAGAGAATGCCAAGAGTGTGCAAAGCAGTAATCAAAGCAAAAGGTGCCTACTTTGAAGAACCTAGATTATGACATATTTTCAGTTGTTTCACACTTTTTTGTTATGTATATAATTCCATATATAATTCCACATGTGTTAATTCATAGTTTTGATGCCTTCAGTGTGAATCTACAATTTTCATAGTCATGAAAATAAAGAAAACTCTTTGAATGAGAAGGTGTGTCCAAACTTTTGCTCTCTAAGCAACTTGATCATTTTTCTTAAGTAAAAATATCACAAACTTTTTAATATCACAAAGAAAACATAAAAAAAATATTACTATCATTACAAGTAGCGCTCTTATTATTAAGGTACTTACAAGTAGGTTTACTGATTGTCTTCCTCAGCATTCAGCACATTGACTCGATGTGCACCTCCTTTGGCTATCTGAATGTTGTGTGTGCTTTCCTCATATGCTTTGTCTTTTTGTAGGAGGTATCATACAAACATGAATAAGCCCTTCTACATCCCCATTAACACACACCTCCCTCTGCTGGTCTCTTTACCTGCCATCATTACATCTGCATTTATTTTTCTTCACCAGACAAACCTGGCATTGTTCAAATTCAAAATAAAGTTAAAGCTATTTGTGTGCAAATCCACTATATGCTATGGTTTATTAAGTTCTAAACTAACAGTAAGAAAGCTGATCATTTATGCATTACCTTTCAGAAGTTTGGACATGCCTATTGTACATGTTTTCTCCATTATTACTACCTTTTAAACTATAAACTATAACACAAATGGAGGCATAAGAATTTTCTGAATAGTTTTCAACAAATCACATCTATTAAATCTTAAAACTTTATGTTTCAGATTCTTCAGTGTAGAAACCTTTTGACAACAGCACACATGACATACAGTACAGACCAAAAGTTTGGAAACATTACTATTTTTAATGTTTTTGAAAGAAGTTTCTTCTGCTCATCAAGC